>NC_079232.1:2731458-3034954 GCF_028502605.1 Trichoderma breve
AGTTTTTTTATCTTCTTCTCTCAAAATGAGCGGCGACAAGATGGAAGTTGAGTTGGCGGAGCAGAAGCTCAAGACGATGGAGCACAGCGAGCAGCACTACTTTAAGAGGTACGTTTATGAGCCCTGAGAGAAGGAAGAGGAGAAGAAATCTACAATCTTCTGGTTCTTTGCTGTCTTAGTTTGGCAGTTTTGACGAATTTGGAGAATCCTTGGCTGACTTATACCTTGCGTCCAGCTACGATCATCACGGTACGAACAAACGAAAATGAATCACATATTGGCTTTTATAGGAGAATGCATTGTCTGACTTTTTATTTTCTTTCGACATGTGCAGGAATCCACGAGGAGATGCTGGTGAGCAATCCTTCCCCTCCCCCTCTCCCCTCCTTCGTTTGCGATAGTTGCCCCTCTTCAGCTACGAAACGGATAGCGCATATTGCAGTTATTCCCGTATTTGCAGGCCGAGAGGCGCCAAAACGACTCAAAAAGACATGCAGGCTGACGTTTAATGGTTGAAATGTAGAAAGATGAAGTGCGCACGAGGTCGTACATGAACGCTATCGTCCAGAACAAGCACATTTTCAAGGACAAGGTTGTTCTCGATGTTGGCTGCGGCACTGGTATCCTTTCCATGTATGTCCGCAAAACCAACCATTTCCCCTCTTCCACGATTGCATTTCCTCGTTCAGACCTGCTTTGCGGGCAATCTGTCGAAACGACCCGGCGTCTGAGGAGGGGGGGAAACACTAGAGGAAGAGAAAATAAGGATGATATTGATGCGGATTCTGATTTAGGTTCGCTGCCAAGTCCGGCGCCAAGCATGTCATCGGCGTCGACATGTCCACCATCATCTTCAAGGCCCGAGAAATCGTCAAGGTCAACGGCCTGTCAGACAAAATCACCCTGATCCAGGGCAAGATGGAGGAGATTGAGCTTCCCTTCCCCCAGGTCGACATCATCATCTCCGAGTGGATGGGCTACTTCCTCCTCTACGAAAGCATGCTGGACACCGTCCTGTATGCGCGAGACAAGTACCTGGTCAAGGATGGCCTGATCTTCCCCGACAAGGCCACCATCTTCTTTGCCGGTATCGAGGATGGCGACTACAAGGAGGAGAAGATTGGATGTGAGTTTCCCCCCCAAAACCTTTCCTTTTTTGTTACACCAAGTCTAACAAAGGTCAAAACTCAGTCTGGGACAATGTCTACGGCTTTGACTACACTCCTCTCAAGGCCACCGCTTTGTCAGAGCCTCTGGTCGATACTGTCGACCTGAAGGCCGTCGTCACCGACCCCGTCCCCGTGCTCACCCTCGACCTCTACACCTGCACCACCGCCGACCTCGCCTTCAACACCCCCTTCACCCTCACCGCTAAGCGCGATGACTTCATCCACGCCCTCGTCTCCTGGTTCGACATCGACTTCACCGCCTGCCACAAGCCCATCCGCTTCTCCACCGGCCCTCACACCAAGTACACCCACTGGAAACAGACCGTCTTCTACATCGAGGACGTCCTCACCGTCCAGAACGGCGAGGAGGTCCAGTGCAAGCTCGACGTCAAGCCCAACGACAAGAACCGCCGCGACCTGGACATTGAGGTCGACTACAGCTTCCAGGTCAACGATGCCACCAGGAACGCTTCCGGTCACAGCTCATACAAGATGTGCTAAGTGTATATTTTTTCCACTCTGTTTTTGGACTGGGCGGCGCTTGGTGAGGGGAGAGCAACAGATGAATCAAAGGGGCAAAGATGTAGCGGGATTTCCAAAGAGCTGGTATGTTAGTTAGGGCGATTGAAAGATGGACAAAGGAGCTCTTGGCGGCGTATATATATGACTCTTTTTTTCGTGCGCAGGCTTGGGGAGGGATTAAAAAAAGGTAGATAGACAGACCATAGGGAGCGAGTAATACGACTCGGAATGAGAGAAACATTGAACCATATACTACCTAGAACCCAGTAGTGTCTACGGAGTACTTGAGCATTCTACAGGGTTTCACGAAACAATGGGCCTTGATTTAGGTGGGCATAATTCTGACTTTCAGTTACTACTAAACCTTGGTATATATTTCTCCCTCCCCGGACACTGAGAACTAAATGGGCATCTATGGTGTTGAGTTGCGAATTTCTATATATCGCTTTCAGTTTGTGAAATTTTGGACTTGTGATATTCCAGCATTTTTTGCCGTCCCAGAGTTTTCATAACCGTCATTCAAATTCGTCAACTTATTTTTTCCCTTCTTTCTTTCGTTTTTTCCCAATGTCGTCGCAAGTCAAAAACTGCGTGACTCGGGGTTCTCTCTCCTACATTTTCTCCTTATTTTTTTGTGCTTTGTTTATTTTTACTGGTTTTCATTGCCGAGAAAATGAATTCAATTCATCATCAGACTTACGATCCGTATTGCTTGATGATGCTGGCCACCTTGGTAGCCAACTCATCAGCCTCGTGTCTCGTAGCAGCCTCGGCATACACACGGCAAGCATTCTCAGTACCGCTAGCACGGGCAAAGGAACGAGCCGTGGTGTATTTCCTAACGCACTGGTCAATCTCGTCCTGAGCACCAGGAGGGTGGCTGAGGCGGCGCTCGGCGTCGGTCGTCTCAAAGATGTCCTTGTTGGCCACTTCAACGCGGACGAGGCGGTTGGGCAGGTCGGTGTAGGTAGTGGCCCAATCCTTAAGGGACCACGCCTTGTGGGCTAGAATCACCTCCACCATGAGCATGTCTGAGATGGCATCGCCGACGGTCTGGTTGATGAGGTCGCCGACAGCAGCCAGCGTCTCCAGAGCGTCCTTCTGGGCGGGAGACTGGGGCTTCTTTTCCCGGAAGACGCGCAGGGCCTCCTGGGAGAAGACGACGGTGCCGTGGCCGTTGGCTTCGAAGTAGACGCCAACATCAAACTGGCAGGCGGCGTGGTGCAGGTGCTTGACACCAGTGGGAGTGCAGACGACGGGGAGCTGCAAGTTCTTCTCAATGTATGTGGTGCTAGCACCGTTGGCGTAGGCGGTCTGGACGACTCCGATTCGCAGCTCCTCCTCCAGGCCAGCGGAACGAACAAGGTCGCCGATGAAAGAGGCATTGAGAGAGGAGATACGGTCTCCGTCCAGCATGAAGAAGCCAGAGTCGGGGTCAGCCCAGTAGTAGATCAGACGGTCTGCATCGCCATCGAGCGAGCAGCATCGGGCTTCGGGAGTGGGCTTGAAGTTGGGAGGGGCTCGCTGCTTGGTCTTGACGAAGTCGGCACCGCACTGAGGAACGTTGGATGTTAGCTCGAATCTAGCATATGGGATGATTCCTACTTACGTCGAGGTTGAGGACCTCAGGTCGCAGCACATCGTCGTTGACGACCTTAACGTTGAATCCAGTCACATCCTTGGGGATGACCTTGAGAAGCTCATTCAGCTTGGGACCTCCAACGCCGTTGGCGCAGTCGACAATCAGCTGGCCCTGGACCTTTCTGCCTCGCAGCGCGCGGACAAAGGCCTCGGAGAGCTTGTTGTAGTAGCCAGCCTCGCTGACCTCGCCGTACGCCTTGGGGGTGCCCTCGGTGTTGACGCAGCGAGTCAGGTAGTGCAGCTGGGGGGTGGTGAGGATCTTGTAGTCGGTGTACTCGATGCCGGTGGCCTCCAGAGCGTCAGCCAGGGCAGTAACCAGGCTGTGGCCAGAGGGACGAGTATCGCGGCCGTAGACGACGCGGCCGGGGGTGTTGAGGTCGATCTTGAGCTGCGAAGCCAGCTTCTTGTACGTCTCGAGGAGCTCCTCGTGGGTGGGGGCGTTGACCAGCAGTGTTGCGTGGGCCTCCCAGTCCTGCTCGAGCATCTCGCCCATGGGATCGACAATCTTGACGCCGTTGTCGGGAGCAGGGTTGTGGCTGGCGGTGATCATAACACCAATTGCCTGGCCGTTGAGTTTGCGGCTTCGAAGACCAGCAATCAGACCGACACGGAACGAGACGCCGGGCAGAAGATCGGCCTTCATGCGGAAGCCGGCAGTGCCATACTTGTAGACGTGGCCCTCGACGATGGGGTGTTTGGCGGATGCCTCGAGAAATTTGGAGTCATCCATTCTGACGGTGAGGATATGTGTCGAGGTGGGATGGCTGTCCGTAAGGCTGCGTGGGTAGTAGAGCTGGGAGAGAGTAAGGCGGCGGGAGAGAAGAGTTGATGAGGGGTTGAAGAAAAAGAGAAGAGAGGAGGAAGAAAAGGGTCAAGAGCCCAGGAGAGATTTAAAAAAAAAAATAAGGGAAAAAAAGGAGAAGAGCAGCACAAGATTGTCCAGTACAGGCGCAGGGCTGGCAGGTCAGAGAAGGCGGTGCGAGGGCTTAGAGAGAGGCCTTTATTTAGACCTCGCGGGTGGAGTCAATTGTGGCAGACCCCGTGGCGGTTCCACGCTTTTGATTTGATTGCCTCGATGGCCTGTGGCTTGTAAGGATTGATGGATTGAGTGAGTGCCTGTAAGCCTCGATTTCAAGTGCAAATCAATGCAATGCAATTCCTTCAGCCTGCCGATCTACTATATATAGGTGGTGGTGGTCTATATTGTTACCGTGCTGTAAGTGCAGCAATTCTCCCTTCTGTATGTGCCTATGCCCACATGGTATGGATTAAAGTCTATAATCCCTCAGAAAACAGCTCCCCGTCTCGTGTCATCGTCATCATTCTCAGCCGTCACAATCAATTCCAGGTCACGTTGCCCATCCTATGAGCTGTCACCCTCGGCCGTACCAATCAATCGAATGCTTTTGCTGCTACTCTATCGCTCACCTCCTCTCCAGCTGCTTCTGCTTCTCAATATTAGGGGGCCAGACGCAAGACCCCGCGTTGCTGCAACAGTAACATTGCTTGATCCATGTCTTCAACCCCACCCTCGCCAGTATGAATAGGGTGATTTATGATTTCATGTCAATTCGATTCCATTCTGGACACGGAGTACATGGCCGTGGCATGTGTTTTCTCTGCAGAATTCATGTAGCTGGAGGCCGCCCTTTTTTTATTTCCCGTCTCCTCCAGCCGTTTCCACAATGGAACTGGTGACTGCAGATGTAGTTCAAACGTGTACCTTGTCGGCCACATATACAACAGGTACTTCTAACCGTACCTGATCTGGACTTGTACAGGTACAGACAGACAGCCAGGAGTTCTGCAGCAATGCTAGCACCAACACGCTCCAACGTGCAGAAGATCGGCCACGTCGAGAGGCATTAATGCCGGGTATTTGGTACTAATCTCCTTGGGCACAAAGCACGACGCAAAAGTACTGTTGAGCGAGGACTCCATATTCCACACTCGATACGTGGGCTCGCAAATACGAAGCCATCTGTACTCCGTACCCCCATCACAGGTACCCCTGTCTTTTGCTGCTGCACGTTGCTGCACAATGATGCAAGTCGTTCACGTGACCTCGCGCCTGGGACGAGCTTCTGCTTTCTTTTGCTTGACGCGTGAATGAAAGCCGTTGCTTGGACCACCCTGTAATAGAACAACAGGAAAGACGAGACGAGACGCTTTTTCCTTTGTCTTTTCTTTCTTTTCTGTCTTGTTGAATCTATTTTCTTTTCTATACACGACGCTCAATCGGATGATTCTGCGCTCAACCCAGATTTACTCGTACGAATGGCGCTTCTCATATAACTCCTGCTGTCTCCCTTCCATTGCTCAGCATGGAAGACTCTGAATGTGCAAATCCCCAATTTCTAGCATGGGTCAAAGAGTGGCTAGATTTCGCTAGAGAAAAAAATACCAAAGGCTTTACGGCGTATCGAAATGCTTACGAATCTCTCAAGGCGTGTCCCATAGCGTTTGAGCATCCCGCGTCGCTTCAGCAGCTCAAAGGTTTTGGACCCAAGCTTTGCGAGCGCCTCCAGGACAAACTGAAACATCACTGTCAACAAAATGGATTGCCTATGCCTGAGCATCCCCAGGTGAAAAAAGCTAATGAAAGAGCTCTCAATGAACAAGCGGGAAATGATGACGACGCAGGGTCAAGGCCCAAGAAGAAAACAAGGCAGCCCAAGGCCTATGTCCCTGCTTTTCGATCGGGAGCCTACGCCCTGATATTAGGACTCTCCAATATTCCCGAAGATGTATCTTCTAGCTTGACCAAAACAGAACTTATAGAAACCTCACAACCACACTGTGACGCTTCGTTCACTGCCCCGAGTGACCCGACAAAGTTTTACACTGCTTGGAGCTCAATGAAGACTTTGATTCAGAAGGAGCTTGTTTATGAGAGAGGGCGGCCTCTGCGTCGATATGCATTGACAGATGAAGGGTGGGCTGTGGTAAAGCGAATCAAGGAGACGGCCCAGTGGCAAGAAGAAAATGGAGCCAGCGAACAGCAAGGACCAGGACGCCGTCCACAACCATCAGTCACGGAAGCAAATCAACCCTCGATCCTGGGTACGGGGGACACTCAGCCGGCAATTGACGAACCATCATTCTATCAGAATGTTGTCTCAGATGGCCCTGTCGTTTTGGAGGATGACGATCTGCCAAGCTTCACCCCCATTAGGATCCCGCCTGGGTCCTTCACTGTCCACCTACTCCTAGATGTTCGAGAGGTCAGGGCAAAAACAGATCGCGACTATATGCAGGAGGAACTGGTCAAACAGGGCGTGAAACCAATCATGAGAAGCCTGGAGATTGGCGATGTCCAATGGATTGCCAAATGCCACGATTCGACGCTGCTATCGAGACACGGCGCCGAAGGAGACGAGATTGTCCTGGACTGGATCGTCGAGAGAAAACGTCTGGATGACTTGATCGGAAGTATAAAAGACGGCCGATTTCATGAGCAGAAATTCCGACTAAACAAGGCCGGGGTGAAAAAAGTCGTTTATCTTATTGAAGAAATCTCAATGGATGCTGCCGTACACCAGCGATACGAAGAAGCGGTGCAGTCGGCCATTGCGTCGACACAAGTAGTTAATGGCTATTTTGTAAAGCGAACACAAAAGATTGACGATACCATTAAGTATCTAGCCAGGCTAACCACAATGCTTAAGCGCACATATGAGAGTAAACAGCTGAATGTCATCCCGACAAAGGCGATTACTGCGCAAAATTACTCCCGCCTAATCCAACATCTCCGCGAGAAGGAACCTACGGTGGCATATCACGTTACTTACCCAGCCTTTGCGTCCTTGGCCTCCAAATCAGAGACGATGACGCTCAGAGATGTCTTTCTCAAGATGCTCATGACTACCAAAGGACTCACGGGAGAGCGTGCGCTTGAAATTCAGCGCAAATGGAAGACGCCGTATGATTTTGTAAAAGCGTTTGACGCTTGTGGCGCAGATGAACAAGGCAAGAAACGCAAGAGAGAACTCGTGGCAAACGAGTTAAGTCACCTAGTTGGACGCAAGAAAATGTCCAAGCCTCTCAGTCACAAGATCGCTGAGGTATGGGGGGATGCTTAGAGTTGGTATCAAAGTTTGAATTCGCTTCAAAATGCTCAGCCTTTCTATGGATATCCCCAACTCTTATCTTCGATGCCCTATGGCTTTGCTCCCTGGCTTTTAGCAACTACACGCTCAACAATCTTCTCAAGCAGAGGAATTGAAGCAGCGGCTCCGTCACCACCAAGGATACCGGCCAGAGACTTTTCAGCGTACTTGGCCATCATGTCGACCTCGATGTTGACGGTATCTCCCTTGCCCTTCTTCGCCATGACAACTCTTTCCTGAGAGTATGTAATCAACATGATCTCCCACCAGCCTTCAGCATCGTTGACCTGAGTGACGGTCAAGCTGGTTCCGTCAATGGCGATGAATCCCTTGTACACGATGTAGCGCAGAAACTCGGGCTTCTTGGGCTGGAAGCGGAAAGTGAGAGCGTTGCCATCAGGCGTCACGGAGAGGATATCGGCGGTTGTGTCAACATGTCCCTGGACAAAGTGACCACCCATACGAGTGTCGGCGCGGACGGCTCGCTCCAAGTTGACTCTGCTTGACTCCACCAGGGTGCCGAGGTTGGTGATGCGCAGCGTCTCGGGAGCGACGCCAATGGTGAATGTATCGTTTGAGAAAGAAGTCACAGTGAGGCAGCAGCCATTGACGGCGATGGAGTCGCCCTCGTGACAGTCTGTGAGGAGGTTGGATCCCGAGGGGATGGTGATTGTCATGACCGAGCTGCCGGTGGCGGCATCATTCACGAGCTTGGAGATGACTCGGAATTGTTAGCTGTAACGTTGTTGTAGGTTCCTCCGGCTTTTATAGACTCACCTCCGATCTCTTCGACAATTCCGGTGAACATGATGTCTTGTTGTGAGGGTGACTCTGAGTTTTGTCTTGTTAGAGATGTGATGAAGGCTTTCAGTCGGTTCTAAAGTGAACTCACTCACTGAAAGTTGTTGGATAATGTCCGTGAATAAGCCGAGGGGGGTTCAATGCCGTGAAGAATAGTGGGACTACTCTGTTATACGTTCCACGACGGGAATTGCGAGACGAAAAGAATTGATTGCCTTATTGTTTTAAGAAGCAAATTGTAGTGAGGACAGAGAAGCGATTTATTCACTCTGCTTCACCAAAACTACAAAGCAATGAGTCCAATCTTACCAATCCTTAGGCCGACAAGTTCGTTTGATGCCAAAGCAGAGCCCCGCATCCATGGTTGGCGCTCGAATGGCTTATCGATAACGGTCCCGCCAAAATTTCAAGTTTTCAGTTGAATCAGGATGCGGTGCGACTGGGCGGCCACAAGTTCAGCCAACGCTGCTGAGTTGAGAATCTCTATCAAATTCATTGACTTTGCAACAAAACTCTTTTGTTCCATTTTTTGGAAATTTAAATCCATCACTCAAATATCCCTTATCACTGCCTACTTATCGACTTCATACATCATCACATCTCAGAAATCTCAACATGGCGCCTCGTGCCGGCGACAAGAAGGATGCACCAAATATTAGCAAGCTGATTGCCGACGCAGAGACGCAGTACGAAGTGGGCAATCTAGACGAGGCCATTGCCCTTGCGTCAAAAGCTCTGGAGCTGACGGGAGAGGGCGGTGATTTCGAACTCAAAGCCTTGAACTTGCTGGGAGTCTTGAATGTCGAAGATGGCGAGGTTGAAGAGGCGCGGGACTACTTCTTGCGCGCGATAAAGCTGGACGAGGAGGGTACCCTGGATGAGAAGATTGGCGGCGGACCTGAAAAGTTTTTGTTTCTAGCTCAGCTGAGTGAGGAGGGCGGCCAGGACAGTGTCCAGTGGTTTGAGCGCGGTGCTTCTGCGCTGCGAAAACAGATTCAGACTTTGAACGACGTCGCCAACAAGACACCAGAGCAGCAGGCTGCTCTTGAGGAAATGCAGAGCAAACTTGGTGGCGTCTTGTGTGCCGTCGCCGAGGTGTACATGACGGATCTGTCGTGGGAGACTGACGCCGAGCAGCGATGCGAGGCTCTCATCACTGAGGCCATGCTCATCGCGCCCGAATACCCCGAGACCTGGCAGACAGTGGCCAATGTCCGCATCTCACAGGAGAGACTGGACGAGGCCCGCACCGCATTGAAGCGAAGCCTGGAGCTCTGGCAGGACTTGCCCCCGGAGCACCCCTCAGTACCAGAGTTCCCGACCAGAGTCAGCCTGGCGCGATTGCTCATGGAGACGGAGATGGAGGAGCAGGCTCTCAGCGTGCTGGAGCGCCTGGTCACGGACGACGATTCTAGTGTCGAGGTCTGGTATCTCGGAGGATGGTGCCTGTACGTTGCGGGCGAGAAGCTGCGCGAGGCGAAGCCCCAGCAGAACGGCGCCGAGGGCAGCGCCAGCGAGGAGTGGAAAGCGACGTGGGGATACGCGAGAAAATGGCTTACTCAGTCTCTGAAGCTGTATGAGCTGCAGGAATACGAGGACGACAGATTGGGTGAGCATGCGATGGAGCTTTTGCAGAGCATCAATAAGGAGCTTGGCGAGCCTCCGGAAGGAGAAGATGAGGAGGAGTGGTCTGGCATTAGCGATGATGAGGATGAGGATGATGATGAGGAGATGCAGGATTAGAAGTGGACTTAAAAAAAGGATTTGGCGACATTGAATGAATGGACGGCGTTGGGATGGATGCTATAAAAAAGAAGACTTGGTTTTTCAACGTTGAGACGTGGATAATGGAAAATAGTGCGTGAAAGGCTTTAGGGAATATACTAGATGTGATGATTTCAATTTCAAGACCGATATCAATACTCATTATTTCGTTGTGTCCAGCTCGCTTTTTGTCCGTCATACAAGTTCAATGAGATTCAATGGTTCATTTGCAATGCGTATATTCCGCTATTCGTCCCTCTTTTTTTAAAACGATACAAGATTCCCAAGATGTAGACATTTATAACTCCCACCGGAAAAGAACAAAAGATAAAACTCCATATATGTCGTATCCCAAAAGATATATATACGCTCATTCGCTCAACCCCCCTCATCTAAGCAGCCTCCACCTTGAGCTGCTCAACACCATCCACCAGCCCCTCCTCCTCCTCCTCCTCATCACCCTTGCCCACCAGGCCCTTCTCCCAAAGCTGTCTCCCCGTCAACTTGACAGGCTCCTTAATCTTCGCCTTCTTCAGCTCCGCCAGCCTTTCCTCTTCCTCACGCACCCTCTGCTCCTCCATCTCCCGCAGGAACCCCTCGCGCCACTTGAGGAAAGTCTCCGGCGTGACAGGCGTGCCGTGGAACTTCTTGTTCTCCTCCCGCTCAGCAGCGAGCTTCTCCTCCTCAATCACCTTTGCGGCAGCGGCTTTACGGTCCTGGACGAGCTGCTCGGCGGCTTCCTTGAGGGTGGAGTACAGCGTGAAGACCATGGCCATGCCGAGGTTCTCCTGGATGGTGTCTGCGAGGTCGGCGAGCAGCTGGTCGCGGTCGTCGCCGACGCTGAAGTGCAGGTGGGACGGGCTGTTGTTGGAGGCGAGGATGTCGAGGTGAGGCGCTTCGTCGGGGTACTCGTCTGGGTAGCGCACGGAGAGGAGGAAGTTGGGGGGTTCTTCGTCTTCGGGAGTTTCTTCGTCGGGGATGTCGAGGACGACTTTTATCCGGAACTCTGTCTCGGAGATGTCTTGAGTGTGAAAGAAAACATGTCAGCTACAGAAATGCCCGACTTTTCTTCTTCTTCTTGGTGATCTCGAGATGCCGGGAGGGGGCGCTTTACCTGTGATTTCTTCGGGAAAGATGGATTCGAGCACTTCACGCTCTTCGACCTGCTCTTCGCGACCCATTGCGGCGGCTGATGTGGTGTATTTTCTGCTGTGTTGTCTGCAAGTCGCTGCTTGGTGTCGATGATGGAGCTTTTTTGAGTTGGCGGTTTACTTTCTTTAGGTGGGGTTGGGAGGAAAGGCTGTAGTTTTGGCGGGGTTCAATCGTGGGGACGGACGTCCTCATTTGGTCTTTTGGGGGCTGCGGATTTGATGTTAATTGAGTGCAGATTTGATGGCGGGATTAGAAAGATGATGCTGGGGTGGTTATTTATTTTTAGTTCAATTCATTATTCAATACTGTATAGACATATTTAAATGAATATTTGAAGTTGGAAGATTCAAAGGCATCAGCGTTTAACAAGGGATATCATGTGCATATATCCACGCGTCGCATAAACTGGCCGTAATGTAAATGCACCGCTCATTATGAATCCAATGCAGTGTCGTACCGCTTCCCATCGCAGTACTGCACAAACCCGTCCAGTTTCATCTTCTTCAGCACCGTGCTGAAATTCCCAGACCCGGCCCCAATGCCTCGATGCGAGCACAGATCGGCAGCACGCGCGGCATCGATGGCAGGGGCTCCCTTGGGATACTCGATGTGGAAGACAGGCTTACCGGCCTTGATAAAGGGGGCAAACGTCTCGCACTCCGAGAACTCGGCGCACTGCTCATTGACGGAAAAGTTGATAAAGTCGAGCACTTTGGGGATGATGTCGCCGGCGTTTTTCAAGCCAATGGCCATGTGGTACGAGCTGGCCTCGGTGTGCAGGAACTGGAGATAGTTGATTGAGTCTTGGGCCGTGAGATTGAGTCCATTGTCGTTTTGCTACCCATGACATGACACGAATTAGCACTGTTACCGTTGCAATGTGTTCCGTCGTGTTGAGAAAAAAAGGAGGCTTACATAACCGTCGACGTTGTCGGGGTCAATGGCATCGCATCCCTTGGACGAGGCGAGCTTGATGCGGTCCCTCATGATGCTGCGAACATTGTCGCTGTTGAGGTCCAGCCAGCGCTCGTTGGGCCATCCGTCAAGGGGCTTGCCCAGATCCGACTCGTTGAACCGGTCCTTATCCGGCCGGAAGTCCTCGTACGAACCGGCGCTGAAGTAGCAAATGATCTTCTTCCCGTGGCCCTGCAGTGCCTTGAATGTCTCTGCGTCGTTGTCAAAGAGGTCCAAGTCCCAGATGGCCACATCCGGGCTGGCGGATCCGTTTGTGAGCTTGATGGCGCCTTGGAGCACGATTTGCCACGTCGCGTTGACGCTGGGCTGCCATGTGCTTGTGCGGTTGCGATTGTCTGAACCTGGGTCTGAGTTTGAGCCTGAGTTGTTGTCATTGTCTTGGTCAGAGTCGTCGTGACCGCCTCTCTGTGTCAGTCCGACACCTAGGCCGACGCCGAGCCCGATGGCGACGATAAGAAACGCGCCTGCGATGGCGAATAGTTTCCAATGACGCCGTAAAGCATTAGGTTTGCCGGCATGATGCTGTTCCGTGCTAGAGTTGGCGGGCTTCATTCCTCCCTACCTTCAACTCCAATGGCCGAGTTGAAGCTGGTGAGACAATCAAGTGTAGCAAAGGTTAAAGTTACACATTTCTTTTACTCCAACTCCTGCTTGACAATTAAATCCAAGTAGTACCGTTATCATCATGGCGCAGTCTCTAGCTGCTCCTACGCAGTATCGTGGCTACATGCTGTACATACTCCAGTTCAGTGTTTCCCATGTCTTTCGTGATGCTGTCAATCCACCAAAGGATTCAAATGCGGCGCAGCAAAGGGGCCAGAAGGGTCCTCGAGTGTGGCTCAAGGGAGGACACGTCCAAATAGCTGGGCGCCACAGCAGGCTAGCCGCAATCCGTTTGATTCCATTGCGTGCTAACAAAGACAATGAGCCATTGCCAATTGAGCTTGAAATTTTGACAGCCCAGTACGGGCACTGTCTACATGTGAAAGTACTCCGAGAAGAACCTGTAAGCAAAAATCCACCACCTAAAATAGAGAGAGATTGGCGGCACTTTTTTGTGCGAGAAACAGGGAGTCGGTAATTACGGGGGACGGGCTCCGTAATATCACAATTGAATGAGATTTCGAAATCTGCATCCATGTATCCTCAAGGTACTTGTACTTGTTCTCAACAGAGAGGGCGACGAAAACTCAAGACCGCCAGTTCGTGTGCATGTGAAAGCTTCAGCAGCATTTCCCATGTGATTGGCTTACGTAGAAAAGTACACGTACGAGGTACAGAGGACTGCATCTGATATCTCAACAATTGGCTGGAAGATCCCGTCTGAAAGCCCCCTGTCGTTTGCATCGGCAGGCACCGGACCAGGCTGCTGCTTATGTATCTTCAGAAACGAATGGAATCCCAGTCACGAAAAAAGAGGCGAGTAAGAGAAAAAAAAAAATCAGAGGCGTAGGCGTCGCCGGTCCAATCTGCTCGTGCCTTGATTATGCAAGGCCGCATGCGAGATAGTGCCATGCAATGCGACGCTGATGCAACGGTGCAGCGAGCAGGGGCCGTTAGTGGCCCTTCAGGGCTCGCAGCAGCTGTTTAGTGGCCTCTGTGGTGGTCCGACCGCCCACTGTGGGCACTGGGAGCAGCACGATAGGCTTGCGGCGACCCGTATTATAACGCAGTGCAGCTTCCAAGGCATGCAGCTGCTATGGGTCCGATTGAAGCTGTGCAGCCTCGCGACATGGCACGATTGAGCTCCGTCTCGTCGATGGCTTCCAGCGCGTGTCGAGCATCTGCTTCCGGCTGCCGGTTTTGTTTGTATGTATCGATACTGCGCCGTGACCTGGCCACTGCTAACATGCTAACATCCAATGCTAACAATCAAGGGCACTGTGCGCCGCAAGTACTAACAGACATGCCTGCCGTGTTGCTTATCGTATCTGCTTGCAGAGCTGCAAAAGCCCCCACCGCCTCGCCGGCCACATTTAATTTCGCACGATTTCAACACTAGCAACTCTTCGCACCTCAATACTCATACTGTCCTCGACGCCGCTGGTTCTTCCATCCCGGGCTGTGGCGACCCTCGAAGCTTCTTTCGTCGTCATCGTCGTCTTCTTCCATCTCTTGGTCATCGTACTTTGTTCCAACATCCCGTCATCCCTTTCTTATATCCTCCCTCCCCTCCCTCTCGAGCCACGCCGACGACCTCATCAACATCTCTAATTCCTAATCGCGACAATGGGCAGCTACACTTTCAAGTGGTGAGTTTTGCGCTTTCCCAAGGCGAAGCTTTGCGCCGCCAACCCCCCAGTCGAAAAAAATCCGGCACTCGCGCCGCTACGAGGTTTTGCGAGACCACGAGGGCACAAAGGAGCCTCCACCCGGTTGGCGCGAAAAAAAAAAAAAATACGATCCCAGCTGGAATCATATTAGCCTATGGAAGCTGAGCTGACGTTTGGGGGTTTTCCTTCTCTAGGGAGCATCCCGCCGAAGAAGTGTTCGTCACGGGCACCTTTGACAACTGGACGAAGAGCGAGCAGTTGGTCAAGGAGGGTGACGTCTTCCAGAAGACGGTGGCCCTGAAAGATGCATCGCAGAAAATATACTTCAAGGTAGGTCGAGAGCTTGCTGTCGTGCTGCGGCTGCCCACCATCCGCTGCTTCTGCCGTTGCGTTTTTGATGCTTTGCTATATGCTGTCCTTTCCCTTCTCTCCCTTTCGCATATGCCATTGGCCATGGCCTTGTTGAATACCAGCCTCAATGCGCCGTCCAGCCCATCGCTCGATATGATCTACCTGGGGTTAGTGCCCCTTCCCATGTCTTGTCATGATCATCATACAGCACAGCAGTAAAGGCCCGCCCATTAAAGCTGCATCGCTTCGTCCACTCTCACAATCCCACGAGATGCAATTCCATCTTTAGCACGAACCATTCGAGGCGGATCAGCGTGGCAGAGCTCGGCTGAGTCAGATTGCATCCGTCAATGGCCGGCGATGGAATCTCGTCGGTCGCAGGACTGGCTCAGCGTTGGCTGGCTTCACACAGGTCGCTGAAACCCCCCACGGCGCTTCCTGCTATCGTCTGCGCCGGGGGCTGTGACGCAACCCAACGCGACGCAAAGCCCGCGGGGTTGGAATGTTGGTGCTGATAGCAAGCGCTGGTCATCCGACTCGCCATCCTTTTCCCCCTTCGAGGCCTCTAGCGCACCCCGAGTGTGGTGTAGCGGTGAGAACGAGGGAGCTTGCGCCACAACCGCAAGAGATTGGTGATCTATCCAAGTTTGGTTTTCCGTCCCTGTTGGCGCTGTCAAAGTCCGCTGCTGTCAAGGGGCGCCTTAATCTACTTATTTCGACCTACCTAATCCAACTCAACCATGATTCCCGCTAGGCCACCACTTAATTGGGGGATTCGGCCATAAACCCTTGTCGCCGTGCCAAAGCGGCCCCCGCACCGGCCTGGCCAACCCCCTTCCAAGGCCGTTGTCGTGCATATATCACGTCACACGCACCTGGATAGTGGATTCAGCCTGTTTCGCACTGCATCATAGTACATATATTTCGATCCTCTCCAGCGAGGGGTCTTTGCTTTCTTCTTTGACAATTTGTTTGCTGACGCTTTTCTTTTTTTCGCATCATCTAGTACGTCGTCGACGGAAACTGGACGGTAAACGAGTCTTCTCCCAAGGAGGCCGATCACGAAGGCAACGTCAACAACTTTATTACTCCTGAGGACATTCTCAAGTCCGACCCCGCAGCTGCCTTCATCAGCACCGTTACTCCCCAGTCCACTACCGCTAAAATGGCGAGTGAGCAACCCGTTGAGAAGCCCGAGGGTATCGCTACCCCTTCTGACGTTCCCGGCGGCTTCCCGGCGACCCCCCAAACCGAGTTGGACAAGACGGTCAGCGTCAATCCTCTGCCCGCTGCCGCTGGTGCCATCAACCCCATCCAGCTCGCGCCTGGCGAGGAGGTTCCCAATGTTGGCATTGAGAGCACCAATGAGCACGTCAAGCTCGACAAGGAGTCTTATGAGAAGAGCGACGCCCTTCCCGGCGTCGTCGCCGCCGACCTGCCTCCTGTCACCAGCAATCTGATTCCCGAATCCAGCCTTCCCGTGACTGCTGCCTCCGAGGACGTCCACATCAACACCGTTGGTGCTGGCGCCACTACCGTTGGCCTGGCTGCTCAAGTTCCCCTTGAGGCCAAGGTTCCCGAAGTCGTCAAGGAGAGCCAGGAGAAGGCCAACGCCGAGCCTGAAGCCGCCGCCGTCCCCGCAGAAGTCGAGGCCAAGGCCAAGGTTGAGGAGGAGCTCAAGGAGAAGGTCACTGAAGCTCCCGTCACCTCCGAGGACAAGCCTGTCCTCGACACCGGTGCCATTGCTGCTGCCGCTGCCACAACCGGCGCTGCTGTTGTGGCTGCTGTCGTTGCCGCCAAGGACAGCCTTGTCGAGACCGCCGCACCCGTCGCCAACGACACTGTTGCTGCTGCTGTTGATGCCGCCAACAAGAACCTCCCCGACTCCGTCAAGGAGCAGCTGCCTGAGCCCGTGAAGGAGACACTGGCGCAGCACGAGACTGCCGCCAAGGAGGAGACACGAGAGGAGGTATCTCCCGAAGTCCCCGCCGAGGTCAAGGAGTCCATCACCGAGGCCGGCAAGAGCCCCGAAGCTGCCGCCAACACTGTCGCCGTCGAGGAGAAGAAGGAGGTCGAGGCCGAGCTGCTGAAAGAAGTCAAGCCCGTCGCGGCTGTCGATGAGCCCAAGGTTGAGGAGACCAAAACCCCGGTTGAGGTGCCCGTCACCTCTGCTACCATTACCGATGTGGCAGCCATTGACAGCCCAGTGACCGAGGTCAGCAATGTCCAGGTGACCAAGACTGAGGTCCCTGTCGAGGAGCTCACCAAGGACGCCCCCGCAACCGAGGCGCCCAAGGCTGTTGAGGAGCCAAAGGTCGAGGAGCCCAAGACTGAGGTGGCTGCCCCGGCTCCCATTGACACAACAGTTGCCTCGGAAGCCCCCAAGGCCGACACCACCGTCGATACCCCCGTCACCGAGACTGACAAGACGGAGGTGCCTCCGGTCGACGCGGCTACTGAAGAGCCCGCCAAGGCCGATGCTGCCAACGGCACCAACGGCGCCCATAGCGATAAGACGTCTGAGAAGAAAAAGAATCGTATCAGCGCCTTCTTCAGCCGGTTCAGCAGGCACAAGTCCTCGGACAAGAACTAGGAGTCATAGTGGTGACAGGACAGAGCATCATCAATGTTGAGATGCCTGGTTTACGTTTTACAGTGTCGGTTTTCTTGGGCTGCTGGAGTGGCTTTGTTTATATGTCTATGATTCCCCACTTTGGCAGAGAAGTGTGACTTGGGTCGAATAACGTCGGATACCTGGATCACCATTTCATATACCTAAATTCATTCCGTTTTTATTTTCTTTGCAGCCTTGTTCGTTCTCTCTTCCCCTTTAGTCTTGTCATGTGCTATTTGGCTTCTTCAATTGGTGCCTGCTTATGCGTTCTAAGAGAGAGGACGAGCCTGGGGAGTTTCCTAATTTGTTTTATTTCCTATGTAGCATGGAACGGCACCCCCTCCCATGTAAATACATTTTTGCCTAATTAATGTCTATCATTTTACTTTATATTCGACTACTCTTTCGCTCCGATATGTGCAGGAATTAAATTCTGTAAAACCTGGAATCCAATGAAGAAGACTGCCAGCCAGTCCAGACCTTGTCGATTCCTTCTGCGGGGATGGCTGGGTGCTTACGACGAGCTCGTACTCGTACTGTGACTCATTTGCCGGGATATCTGCCCATATCTATGCAGGATTACAGGTTACAGGCAGTGTCTGATGCCAATGCGCAACCTGACGGCATGGATACCTACTAGGTATTTACCGCATTCGGCGCAAAGCAATAAGTCTCAATTTACACCACATCTCACAAGCCTTCCTCGTAGTAATACCTGTATTGATGTAATGCATGTGAGACACTGATAAGGACGAGAGCAGCGCCAAACAGTCACATGCTGAATCACGTGCTACAGTCCCAGCTATCTCCGATCAAAGAGCGTCCATGATTCCCGTGCCATTTGCCCCGCCGCTGACTCGCCCATTTTACGTGCTGCCAGCATCCCGAACCTAGACTCTGCTACTCTGCCTACTCTATCCTCCAGTGCCGGGGCCAACCGGGTCCCTTTTGGAGCTCCATCCGTCATCCTCTTTCTTCCTCTCTTTGCATCATTCATTGCTTTTGTTTCTCCTCATTGTCTAGCATCTCTTCCAAACGCCCGTCCTAATTATCCATCATCCCGCGATAGTCTTGACGGCAACACGGGCTGCGACTTCACTGCAGTTCGTGGGCATGCTGGACTTGACGCCACCCGCTTCCGACGACGTGGGCGGCTGAGCAGCCAATCTGCAAACCGTCAGTCCTGGCTACTTCCATCAGCACCTTGGCCGTCGCATCATGAACCCTTCGAACCCGAGCGCGGGCAAGTCCCTTCAGATCCAGTCGAGCTATCCTGTGCCCGTCCAGCCGGCACCGGCACCACCGAGCTTCGAAGCCTCTCGTCGTGCGAATCCAACAGTCGGAGCCTCGTCGCCGCAGCCCACGCCCCGAAAGGGACAGAGCTCTCGGAGACAGCACCGGACGCAGCGTCGGCCCAGCATGGGACACAGGCCCGTTGATGAGTATGACGCCATGGCCGAGATCAGGGCGCTCAGAAACCCGACGAGTCGGCGCGGACAGACTTCGATCACGCATCTGCTGAATTACTCAGCGCCACTGCACCACCAAGACCTTGGTCACCACCACCACTCCAACCCCAGGTCGTACCGGCGGAATCCAACCTGGGGCCCGGGCTCGGGATACCATGCGGTCGATAAATCTAGATACGTTCACGCCAACTATCGCTTCGTCGTCTCCCCCGAGGGAGACTACTCCAAGCATGCCGCAGACGCCGACCTCTTCTTGGACTGGTCCAATGTCCTGCAGGTCATTGCTTCATCGGAATCACAGGCGTCGTCGTGTCCCATCTGCTTATCGGAGCCCGTTGCCCCCCGAATGGCAAAGTGCGGACACATCTTTTGTCTTACATGCTTGCTTCGCTTCATGAACTCGATACTGAGCGAGGATGAGGCGAAGCCGGGCAAGGCCGCCAAATGGAGGAAGTGCCCCATTTGCGAAGATAGCATCTATCTTCCCGAGGTGCGGCCAGTGCGGTTCTACGCCGGTCAAGAGAGCCCGCTCCCCCGAGTTGGGGATGACGTTGTCCTAAGGCTGATGGCGAGAAACGCAAACTCTACTCTTGCGCTACCACGTGCAAGCGGAGCTGAAGTTCTCAATTCAGAGGATGGCATTCCCTGGCACTTCGCCGCCAATGTTCTAGATTACGCCCGGGTCATGAAGGGAACGGGACAGTACATGGCCGCCCAATATGACGAAGAAATTGAGATAATGCTACAGCAGGCCATGGAAGATGAAGCCTTGTTTGGACAGGATGGCGAGTGGACTCAAAAGGCTGTCAAGGCTGTCAACGCCGCCAAAGAGAAGGTCGTTACCCTTGGTGGTGCCGATGAAGCAAGTGCAAGCTCACTGCCTGGCTCGGCGAAGCAATCGTCCGAACCCGACTTTTACTTTTATAGCGCTCTACCTCACTTGTATCTTTCGCCTTTAGACATCCGGATTCTGAAAACCAAATACGGCTCCTTCTCGGCTTTTCCCTCCACGCTGCTACCAAGAGTCGAGCACATTTCCACGGGCCATGTCGTTGATGACGCATTACGGAAACGGGCAAAATACCTAGGTCATCTTCCTTATGGCTGTGTCATTAGCTTTCTAGAGTGTGACTGGACAGACATCGTCCCTGCTGAGACGCTCGAGTCGTTTGCTTCAGACATTGAGCGGAGACGCAATCGCAATCGCGAAAAGGCTGCCCAGGAAGAGCGGGAACGCCTTCAATCCGAGAGGATCGAGGCGGCTGCTCTCCGAAACCTCACCGGATCTCGACGGCCTCACTCTCCTCCCATTGAAGATGATTCGCCTCCCATGGACATGTCGGAATTTCAGCCCTTGGCGGCGCCGTCTGGCACAACACCCCCCGACCCAAGGCTGGGATTCTCCACCTTGGCTTCCATGTCGACAAGTCCCTCAACTCAGAAGACGGTCTGGGGCACTCGCGCCATCTCTACAACTCCTGGGATGGAAGACGTCCCTGTGCCCACCAATGTTGATGATGGATGGCTCAAGGATGAGGATCTCTTTCTCAGCCCCAGTGAGCTCGCCAGGCAAATGGAGGCACTGAACACCATTGAGAAAGAAGAGAATGGACAGAGCAGCAGTGCTCGCGGTGGCAGTGGCGGTGGTGGAGGCGGCGGCGGCGGTAAGAAGAAGAAGAAGCAGAAGATTACCCTTATGAGCACTGGCGGGCGGCGTGGCATCTAACGAAGAGATTCGAGAAAGTCGCAAATGCCAACATAGATGATTGTGTGTCTTTTCATGGCGTTTACATATGTTTCATCCGGGATGGAGTCTTTTTTTGGGTTGAGGAGGAAGTGTTGTAATCATATCAGACATATAAATATATAACCAACTAAGCGACCAGCGACCCTGCGATGAAGGCAGCGAGATGGAATCGCTGGTATAAGAGAATTGCAAGGCTCTTCTCTTCCTGCTTAGGCTGCGTAGCATGACACAAGCGATTTTTACAATCATATACCGATCACGTAACAAAACTACCATTACTTTGTAATCGCTTTCCAAGTCCAATTCATGAAGCCTCCAGATTTCGTTGAAGGTGAAAGCGATGCATTCGAATCCTTATCGCGATAAGACGTCAGGTCACATCGTTAGCAGCGGAATTACAGCGACTCAAGCACTGTAGCGCAACGCTGGCGGGGCGAGTCTTTTGCCTGTGGGGTGATTGCCTAGTTCGCTTTTATCAGAACTGCAATCGATAGCCTAAAATTTTTTCCACTGCCAGCCGCGTTATCGCTCTAGCTTCTACGATCCAGAGCAACCAAAGAAAAAAAAAACCAATTCCGGGAAGAAAATATCCCTTATTCGCGGAAAAAAGAGCATGGCGGCCAACACATCGCCATCTCTGACAAACTCGTCTCACACAATGACGGCCCTGCCGCTCGTCTCGGTGCCGCCGACGGGCCTCAATGGCGAGAACAACAAGGTGCTGCTGGCTTTGCTAGAGAGCCTGCGGCCTGACAAGAGGCACGTCTTTTTGCAGCCGAGCGACGCCCTGCCGACGGGATCTCTCAATGTGGTCAAAGAGACGCTGGAAGGATTCGCGGCCGAGGTTGGCGAGGAGCAGGAGGTCAGGCTGAAGGAGAGCCGGAAGAGGAAGAGGGAGGGGAGGGGGGAGATTGATGTGCTGAAGCTGAGGAGGGTGTATGTGGATGGCTTCGAGACGGAGCAGGTGTGGCAGCAGGCGAGGAGGATAATTGGTAGCGTGTTGAAGTTTTCTGATGGATTGCTGGATGAATTGGAGGAAGAGGGTGAGGTGGTTGCGGCTGACCAGGTTGACGGCCAGGATGACGAAGAGGAAGAGGAGGAAGAGGAAGAGGTCGAAGATGATGAAGACATTGAAGGAGAAGAAGACGAAGAAGAAGAGCTTGATGTGGAATTGGACGAGGACCAATTGGAGGATGGTCTGGAAGACGAAGACGACGAGGATCTTGATGAACTGAAAGACGGTCTCGAAGATGAACTGAATGAGGACGAGGACGAAGAAGACGAAGATGAGCAAGACATCGAAGAGTACGTCGAGGATCCCGATGGCCTCAACGACGGCTTCTTCAACCTCGAAGAGTTCAACCGACAATCGCAGTACTTTGAAGAACAAGACGCAAGGGGTGACCCCAACACCGACCGAGCCAGCGATGACGAAGACATAGATTGGGATGCAGACCCAATGTCAGAGCCCAAGGCTGGCTCTAAAAAGGCATCCAACCGCAAATCACAAGACGATGACGAAGACCAGCTACAAGACGAGGATGATGAGGAAAGCGACGAAGAGGATGGCCCAACATTCGGCGACATGGCTCTTGACGCACCGGAAGGCGAGAGCGACGATGAAGCCCTCAATGATGAGGCCGCAGATGACGAAGGCATGGATTTCAACGCAAACGAGGTCTACTTTAAGGACTTTTTTGCACCACCGCCCCGGAAGAGCAAAGGCGGCAAGCCGAAGAAGAGCGTTCACTTCCAGCCAGAGAAGCCTACCGAGGAGGACGTCGACAGAGCTATGGCCGACGTACGCCGAGATCTCTTTGACGATGAGTCGGACAATGATGACTCTGAAGATGCTCTGTCCGATGTCTCAGCCGGCGACCCCAAGTCGCGCCGATCAGCTCACGAGCGAAGACAGGCCAAGCTGGCCGAGGAGATCCGCAAGCTGGAAGCCGCCTCCGTTGCCAAGCGCGAGTGGACTCTCTCTGGAGAGGCTGCTGCTGTCGATCGACCCGTCAACTCTCTCCTGGAGGAGGACCTCGACTTTGAGCACGTCGGCAAGCCCGTCCCCGTCATCACCCCGGAGGTGACGGAGGGCATCGAGGACATGATCAAGCGGCGAATTCTCGCTCAGCAGTTCGACGAGGTTCTGCGCCGGAGACCAGACGCCGAGGCCGTGCCCAGTGGAACGCGCCGCGGCATAATTGAGGTCGACGACAGCAAGTCCAGCAAGGGCCTCGCTGAGGTGTACGAGGAGGAGCACGTCAAGAACGCCAACCCGGACACGTACGTCAGCCAGTCGGACGAGAAGCTGCAGCGAGAGGAGAAGGAGATTGAGGCCATGTGGAAGGACGTCTCGTCCCGCCTCGACGCCCTCAGCAGCTGGAACTACAGGCCCAAGCCCAGCGCGGCCACCGTCTCCGTCGTGTCGGACGTCGCCGCCGTCGCTATGGAAGACGCCCAGCCCACCACGGCGTCCGCCATCTCCGGCGAAGCCAGCCGCCTCGCGCCCCAGGAGGTGTACAAGGCCGGCGCCGACAACGCCGCCCAGGGCGAGGTCGTCACCAGCGGCGGCATGCCCCTCGCACGACAGGAGCTTTCGCGCGAAGACAAGGTTCGTCGTCGTCGTCGTGAGAAGGAGCGCATGCGCAAGGCTGGCGGTGCGGACGCTGCGGGCGCGGGTACGAAGACGAATGGCGCTGGCGGTGCGAAGAAGACGCTCTCGGCCAAGGTGAAGATGCAGCGCGAGACGATTGCCGAGCTGAAGAAGGGAGGCGTCAAGGTGATTAACCGCAAGGGCGAGATTACCGACGTCGAGGGCAAGAAGACCAAGGTGGCGGCCAAGATTGTATCGGGAGGAAGCTATAAGCTATAAGCTGTTAGTTGCAAGCTATGGGGTTATTTATATAAAAGGCTGATAACGGAAGGATGGGAGAGGGGGGATTTTGAACACTGTATATATAGATGTTGAGAAAGGAGAAGGGGGGGTTTAGTTTGATTCAGCATTTTGGTTTCTTGTGTGGCCGGCTGTAATGAATGGATTTGTTTGACGTTTCTTTTACATAAAAGTCCATCAAGACAAAGCAGAGAGTATTGGGGTGGAACAGGTAGAAAAGGGGAATTGCATTTATACAGGGCGCGAGAGTTTTATTCTTTCTCCAATCATGCATTTATGCGCTTCTTTGACAGACCAAAAGGGGGGAGGCATCAATTGCTCATTGGTATTCCAATCTCATACAGAATTAATTCGTCATGTAGCAAAATCGCAGGCATCGCACCCATCCATCCATCCCATCTCCCTCATAACCCCTCCCCAACGCAAGAACCACAAAGGATATGGGGTTTTCATATCAAGCTCGATTCATCTTCTCCCCCCTTTCCCATCCCTCCTAAGACGCCCTAAACTCCCCGACTAAAAACGCAGCGTTCATTCCCAGAATCTCCTCTCGTCGAAAAAAATTCAAACCGGGCAGAATCAAGTAAAAGTAGGGTGTGTGAGTAGCAAGCAGGCTCATTTATCAGCTTCGGCGGTCTGCTCCTCCTCATCCACCTTGGTCCTCTTCATTTCAAGCTCGGAAGACTCCTCGTCGGCCTTGCGCTTAGTATTACCGCTGCCGTTGACGGCATCATCGTCCTTGGCCTTCTTCTTGCGAACAAGACTCGTCAGGTCCACGGCGTTCTTACTGGCCTCTTCGACGCGAGCCTGTACCTCAGCGGCGGATTGACCAAACGCCGCGCCGAGGATGCCGCCCAGAGGGTTGGCTCCGTCACCCAGCAGATCATTCGCACTGAGAGGATCCTTCTTCAGGTCGACGAGCTGTGGCTTGTTAGTAAATACGAAGAAAGGAAGAAAATATGCTGTGATACTAGCGGGGTGGGATTAAAAGGGGTTTTGGGACCAGAACCAACATACCCTTTGCTCCAATTCAGCAATAACTTCCTTCATCTCTTCAACAGCCTTGCGAGACAATTCATTGTCCTCTGGGGACGCTGAGCTAGCAATCTCGACTTCGATGGCCTGCATCTTAAGCTTAAAACTCTTGATAGCAAGCTCCATCTCGGCAACAGCCTCGTCGCGCAGGCCCTGATCAATCTCCTCGCGCTTGGTGTTCTTGCCCTCATCATCGGCAACCGTGAGAGAGGCAAACTCTAGCGCCAGGGAAAGCTTGTAGTGTGCCTCGGCAATGATTTCGGATTCTTCAGGATAGAGCTCTACCTTGTAGTTGAGAGATGTACGGCCGTCTTCGATCGCATTAGGATACCTATGCTCACAAAGTCGGTCCAGTTAGCTGCGTCTCGCTCCTTCTCGAGAATGAAAGACAGAGAACTGAGATTATGGCGTACCGTTCGTTCTCGAGAGAGATTTCAGCAAGACAGTCGTGGGTCTCTGCAAGACGCTCTTTGATGTGTCTGACGGCCGAGGAGTCTTCCTTGGCGACTTCTTTGCCCTTGCCTTTGCTCTCGTCTTCGCCCTGCGCTTCCTCCTCTCTCAGCTGATCCAGCTGCTTCTGGTAGCAAACGCGCGCGAGTTCGAGAATCTCAAAGGCAGTGGCAAGATCGTCGTCTTCCTCTTCGTCTTGGTCTCCTTCTTCCTGGCCCTATTTGTTTTGCACGATGGGTAATTAGACAGCGAACACAACCCGGTCACAACCCGGTCAAGCTGGCATATTACCCACCTCGTCTTCGTCAGACTCGTCAAAGTTCTCATCGCCCGTAAATTGGAAGAAGAGCTTCTTTCCTTCTGGAACGTCGTCCTTCTCCTCGTTCTTCTTGTCTTTTCCTTGTTCGGCCCCGCCTTCCTGAGCTCCCTCTCCCTCGTCTGCTTTGGTAGCTTTCTTAGAGGACGCACCGCTGCCTGACTTTGTCTTTTTCTCCGCGGGAGCGGGAGCAGAGCCACCGAGGACGTCACTCTTGCTCTGGCCGACCTTGAACAAGCTACGGCCGTAGTGGAAGAGGATCTCAGCGTTCTCCGGCGCCAGCTCGCCATTGATTTCCGCTTGGAGGATGCTCGCTCTCGAGAAGATGTCGGCGGCTGCTTCGTACTTCTTGTGGGCATAGAGCGCGGTACCCTTGGCGCTCAGGTCGGCGAGGGTAACCTTTTTTGACTTGATGTCATCGTCGTCCTCAAGCTCTAGGTCGGCTTGAGCCACAGTTGGGGTTTCTGTCCCTGTCTCTGCCTTTACTTCTTCAGTAGTAGAGGCCTTGATTGTCTCGTCGGTAGTCGTCTCCTCGGCAGGCGCAGCCTCCTCGACTGGTCGCGTCTCGGCAATTGGTTCTGTCATTGCGAAGAGCTAAGAGCTAAGAGCTGCAGACACACGCGACAGAGGATGAGCGTCTGCTGGTAAGTGGTGGGATAAGGTGCAAACAGAGCAGATTCGGGCTGTTTTGGTCCAATTGCAGTTGGAGAAGCTCACCAGAGATGAATTGATGATGCCAGGCTTGTTGAATGGAATAAAAATGCAGAGGCAAAAGGGAGCTGCTGTGAGTGAGCACAAACAGCTGATCTCTGGTGACCTTTTGGAAGGTTTGCTGCAGTCGTGACGTGCGTCTCGGAGTGGCGCGTCTGATTGGTCGAGAGTGAGCTTTTGTGGGGCGGCACTTGACACGGTGTGGCTGAGTGGGGCTGGAGAAGAGAGAGCTGGATTAGGTAATCTCTCCAACTGTCCAAGTGATCAACAGCTTACCCTACGACTAATCATCAGATTACAGTTTGGCCATTGGTTGCAGAGAAGACAGAACTATGACGATTAGCCTGATTTTCACTTGTCCTTGGTTGTTCCACGGAATTGATGGATGGGCTTCCAGATGAAACTCGGAAAAAGATGCTTCGCGACTCCGTCTGTCCAATGTGACTTAGTTGCAAGCTAGCAACACGCCGCTGATGAGGTTCACCCAACGGGCTAAAACGGCCCTCGCGGTTCACGGCATCCGTTCGAATGGGCAATTCGGCTTCACGGCCATCGTGAGAGTTCGGGCTCTTGCGCCGTAGTCTTGCGCCACCTAGGCGTTCATTGGAAGAGGGCCGCTCATCATTGCTAGGCAGGTCACCCAACTCGGCCTTGCCCCTTCAAAACAGGAATTCCATTGCCCCCGGATATAAATATGCGTGAGCCCATAATGCCGTCTATGTAAACCTCATCTTGTCCCATCGCTGCTTATTTGTGCTCGAGAATCCTGGCTCTGTATTCCGTAGATCTGTCTGATAACTTGATAACTTGATAACTTATTACCATTGCTATATGCAATTATAGCCCTCCTACCATGTCGGAGCCTACCGAGGTAACCATGGACTGAAATGCACTCGACCATGTGTCGTCAGTCAAGACCCTGAAACTTACCCATGTTACATAGGAATGCTACGGCCAATTGTGCTGGCTCGCCATCCCAGTCATAAACATCGAAAGGGCCAGGGCCTTTTATGCCGAAGTCTTCTCATGGGAAGTCAGCCCCAACGGCGTTCCTCACGGGCGGCCGGGTGTCAAGGAACTCTACTTTTTCAACCGTGGCAAGGCCCTGAATGGTGCCTTTTACGTGATGGAAGATGGATACCACGTCATCAACCACTCGATAGGCTCTCACGATGCCTTTTCCGTTCACCCGAGCTTCAACGTCAAGAATTGTAAGGAAACGCTTGAGCTGGTAACGAAGCTCGGCGGAAAGACGCAGCTGTAAGTTGTCCCGCTTTTCCGTGTAGCCGCGTGGAGAAATATACAGAGTAGAAGGAGATAGATAGGAAACAAGAACTAAGAGCATGGACGGAAATGCAAGCTGACCGTTGTCCAGACACAAGACGGAACTTGGCGAGAACATGGGGCACTATGCTCGGTTCATCGACACTGAGGATAATTTGATCGGGATCTGGTCCAAAATCTGACTCGAGTGGAGTGGCAGATGCTCCTTGGGTTTCCTGTCCCACGAACTAGTGTTTCTGATGCTCTTTTATTCCGCCGAGCAGAGCCAATACTATCTCTCGTTGATGGAAAAATAGGAACACATGTCCTTGAAAGATATTCCAGCTTTTCTTCTGCTTCTCAGCTTGTTCAAAATATGCCCGCAATAGTAAATACTGTTCCTCCACTCTTATCATTTGCCGTGGCGCAATTTATACCTGGTAATCAGCTGTGTATGCTTTCCCCCATCATGCCGGGCCGTTCGAACAGGGGCGGATAAGATGACCGGAAGCGAACTCCATCTCGACTTTGACAGCGGCCGCTCCCATGGCGCCAATTTCTCCAGCACGGAGATTCATCCCACGTTGCATCTAGGAAGAACCATCTTCCACCGGTATATCGAGCTTCATTGAGGACGAGTCGTGATCTCGTAAGCTATGTACTGCTAGTAGTAGTAGTGATTATCGATTCCGGTGCTTGTTTCCGGCAAGCTGCCAAAAACCGTTCAAACATATGACTGTTATCTGTACCATGCAATGTTTGCACATGTCTGCATATGCTTAAACGTCACGGCTCTTGAAATATCTTAAAGTTACATCCATGTCGGTACATGTAGTAGTGGACAGCGGCTCTGCTGACAAAGCGGCCTCTCTCGTGGTGTTTTCGATGTCGACATCAGAGGCTCGTTGCTTATTGGACATTGGTTTTCCCACGATCGGAAATATTTGTGCAATCAGGTGCAAGCGTTTCTTCTTCCCATCCGGTGATTGCTAATTCGTGGAATTTTATTCCCATATTGCTTGTGCTTGTGACGACTACAATGATAACGGACGACGTCCGCATGCTCGCGTGTTATCATCAACACCTTCGCCGGACCGCTTGGCTGCTTCAATACTCGTACTCGTACATACATGCCATACTCGTACTCTAGCAAAACAAAAAACATGAAACGGCGGCATCACTTCTTACGTGCAGATCGTACGGAGCACAAGCGCAGGTAACGTATTTAGCAAGTGGCCGCGGTACTGCCACCTTGGGGTTGATTACCTTCTCAAAGGCCCTCCCCCGTGCATGAATTGTTCCACGATGTTGGGCCCTGTTCTCGGCGATACAACGCATCCCGCGGGGGTCAAGAGCTTTTCGACCCACGGTACTAAATCTTATGCAGGCTCGGGTGGATGACCTAAGGGAGCGAACGTCTCACTCTGTTTGCTTTACTTCTCGGGCGAGTAGCATCCGGAGCTCCGTTTTTACGCTCCCTGGTGGGCGTAAAGTTTCCCCCACAAGATCGGGAGTCGTTTCGGTCTTACTCTTCTTAGTCGGCTGCGGGGGGGAAGTGATTGTTCACAATGAGTAGGCGGTGTTTTGTCCTGAGTCGAAAGCAGCGTCGTCTCCGTGCTCGAAGGATCAACTACTAAGGTAGGTAGGTCCAAATAGCATGAGACCACCAGAAGTCTATCCATTGTTTCCGGGTACTTGTGATCAAGGTAGCAGTACTCGTACGAACAGGAGACAATCTTCTGCGGCCGGCTGACATACCCCCGGTGACTTGGATGACATTTGGCAACTTTCCACGGAAGAGTCAGTGAGATTTCGATGGATATCGGGTGTCAGCGTCTGCTCAACCGTTTTAGCACCCCCGAGCAGATCAGCTAGATACATGTCTATCGCCTAGGCAAGGTACCATCGCGGGCATGAACTCGGCGTATCTGGAATTAGATCTTGTCCCTTTGGTTACAGACAATTGGGGCCACGAATACAACAAGCTGTTGGGTCCTGCTCCTGTACTGACAAATGAAGCGTCAATGCGCGCTAGTAATTGGAAAACTGAGGCGCCTAGGAAGAAAAAAAAAGACCAGCCCCGGCATGTCTTTTTCCGCAGAATATGATAGGAAGGATTACTATTCTCCTGATGGAGCAACGAGCTTTTGCCCGTTGCGTGTTAAGGGGAGAGCCAGAGGCGAAGATTCTCCGCAATAATACGTGTGCTTGCCAGGAGATTCCGTGCGTGGCTAAGAATTCCTCCGTCTTTGCAGAGGTCAAACTGGATTCCCGGACGGGACATAGTTGGGCAGCAACAACAAGTTTTTTTGGCCTTTGCAAACCAACGACAGCATCCGGAAACTAGCTGATATTTGAGAAAAGCTGGAGAGAGTGAGAGAACACGAATAGCTCTCGTATCGTACGAGCTTCCATGGAACTGCCCCGTCAATAGCTCCAGTTCAGCAGGATTAGGATTGAGGATCAAAGTGCATGTAATTACCCCGTACTTGGAGGTACTAATTGCTCAAGCTGCCTTAGCTTAGAGCTCAAGCACCCGCCATCAAAGTACATGTACAGAGCATCAGAGTACATTAGTAGGTACTAACCTTCCTCCGGGATCACCAAAGAGGCAATCTCGGGTACCTTTACTGCATATTCTACCACTACTGCTACCTCTGTACTGTATGGAGATTAAACTGAAAGTCCATGCCGTCTGGTCCAAAGGATCACAGGTCCAGCATCCGTCTTCGGATGGTCTCATTGGGGGGTTAATCTCTCGGTAGCAATGCGGGGCATGGCCCTGTGATTGGCGGAGAATTGTAGCACCCCCAGCATGGCCGGCAAATAGGGAGAATTTGCGCACTGCACAGGCCTGCTCGCAGTGGGCCATGCTAATCGCGACAGCAAGGCTGACTGGCTGCTGAGCAAATACAGGTCAACAGGTCCGACTCCGTAGCGCTACATTAGCACCAGGTTGCACAGATTCCAGCGACCTCCAGCGGCTCCCGCGCCGGGGTTTGCAGCCTCCCCACCAAGCTGGCTGGCGCCGCTGCAGCGGAAAGCCACTGGACTGAACCCCACGCTATACCAGGGCCTGGCCTGCCTGGTACTTCTGTCACTGCCCGTACCCATACCCATACCTGGATATGTACTGTGCTGTGCTTGTTTTTCAACATCAACATAACAAATCGTCTTCCCGATACTTGCGCCGCGTATCCAGCTGTCGCGCATTGGCTGCCCGAATCCCTCGCCATTCCAAAAGCTGCTCTACTGCCTGTCCTTTTTTGCTCCAGGGCCTGCGCATCCCCTCGGAATCGTTGCCAAGCACCGCCAAGGCTTCTGGACACACCTAGCCACCTCATATCTTTTTCGTATTGATCGCATCCTCTCTCACCATCACCAAAAAGACATTTGCCTCCAGCCGAGCTTTGTTTTGGTTTGCTTTGCTATCCCCGACCTGGATCATTCGCCTCCTTTTCACTTCCGTCCACTTGCTGCTGGGGCGCGCAGAAAAGGGAATTTGGCCACTCTAACTGAGAACCTGGTTTGCGGGAATCCAATTTGGGACCGGAGCGAGATCCGCGGCGAGAAAAAAAAAGAGAGAACAAAAAAAGCGAAAACCGCCACGAGGTTCTAGAAGAAGAATATGGTTTGGTCCTGATTTCTGCCTTCACGTTTTATCTCGAGCCACTCACCGCTGGGCCAAGATTCTGCATTTCCCTGGATCGACTAGAATCACACCCATTCCGATACGGCTTGCCGCCACCACGCATCTGCCTTGGCCGCAAATCCCTCCAACGAACGACCGGCGCTTGTGACCTATAGGATCAATATTAACTAAACGCCTCCGCTTCGTGTAAGTCTTTGACCAAGGAGGAGCCGGGGCCTAAGCTGCTTTTCAGGCAAAAAAAGGAAACGAAAGGGGAGCTACTATTGCCATCTATCCGCATACATAACCATTTCTACTGGCCTCATAAGCGCAGCGTGTTGCCGTCTGTTTCACAAACAGTATATCGACTCCCCGTTCATCGCTGGCTTTTGTTGGGGCGTCTTTTACGGTAACCTGGACGACTATTCTCTCCCGATAGTATATTTGTCTTCTGTATCACTGCTTTCGGAAGCTATCCGACTCATCTCCCACTAACCGGCTTACGGGGGAAAAAGAGCGAGAGTGTGCATAGGCCGCAGTCTCTCGATAGTCGTGGCCACCTTGTTGCATTGCGCTTCCTCCCCTCATTACGACCTGCCCTAATCGGGGGTTTCACCAGGGGGGCTTCTCCAGGCACTCGTTTTGTAGCTTGGGATATACCTTTGGCGACAGATCGCTACCCAAACTCTCGGAGTATCCGCCCACGCGAACTTCAGCTCATCGTGCCCGATCACAGCTGGGTGGGAGGTGCATTTCGGCATCGTCAAGGCTGATCAGAATCCTTTCGCCAATCGTCAGGCGCGTCTTGGTCGAACGAAGTGCTGGGGGCATCTATTTTCCGATTCCCACTTGGCATGCAGCGCCGAGTTGGTGGAGGGTGCTACAAAGACACAGAGCCATAATTTCGATACCCACGGCAGCGTCGCTTTTTGCCGAAGCGGCTGCCTGGACAATCCTTCGGTTTCCACCTTGCAGCGAAGTGTGCCGTCCGGATCAAACTAACCCCTAACAAAATCACGATGGCTGCTGTCCAGCAGTTGCTGGCAAGCCCATCGCCCGCGCCAGCGCCAGTATCGTCACAGCGCATCAACGACACCTCAGCCTCTGCCGACATGGAGATTGACAGCACCAGCAATGACCCGGTTATGATTGATAGCGGGCTGATGAAGGGTGCGCCACAAACGGGGGATTCTCGAATAGCTGTTATTGTGTATGGACAGGGACAAGAAAATGTTGTGTCCGTATTCGCCGAGGTACTGGGCAAACCGGTTAAATTGAAGCGATCGTTCAAAGACGTCGACCACGAGGATGAAGGTTTCGTGATTGGCCTTGCTCTGCAGGAGGCCAAGCAGGATGTGGAGGATCGGGACCAGCAACTGCTCGTAGCCATCAATGCTCACTGCGTCAACCTAGGAATGCCTCCGGACCTGCATCTGTCGATCCATTGCGACTATGAGTTTCTCTACACCGAAACCCCCTTTTGCAGACGCGATCTCGCTCGATTCATCTCATTCACACTCGGCCAGACCAGCCCGCACAGCCAATTGATGGCCAAGCCGAGGACGTTTTTCATTTCCACCACGTTTCCCGATGTCCAGGCGGCTCTTCCCAACTTGGACATTCTCACAGTAGGAGCTGATGCGGTTGAGATTCGCGTGGACCTTTTGCGCGAACCCCGGGGCGACGGGACCTTTTCTGATATCCCAAGCCTGAGTTATGTCGGACAGCAGGTCATGCTACTGCGGCAGAGAACCGAGCTTCCCATCATTTTCACCACTAGATGCACCAAAGAGAATGGAAAATTTCCCATGGACAATCCCGATCTATACTATGAATATCTATACCGAGCGGTCCAGTGGGGTGTAGAGTACATCGATGTCGAGCTGTGGCTACCGGAGCACATTCGAAAGAAGCTGTACGAAAAGAGAGGCAACTCTCGCATCATGTCTGCCTTCCACGACTTCTCGGGCACCTTCAAATGGCCGTCCCAATACGCACAGGATGTTTTTGTAAAGTCCAGGCAGTACGCCGACATTGTCAAGATGATTGCAATCATCAACGATCACAACGAAAACTTTGAGCTCGAGTACTTTCGCTCCAAGATACGGGCACAGTATCCAGATGCACCACCGCTGTCGGCTGTCAACATGGGCGAGATTGGTCAGTTTTCGCGAACGCTCAACACGGTCTTCTCGCCCATCACTCACCCTCTTTTGCCCATCATCGCCGCCCCTGGCCAGATGAGCACTGCCGAAATCAACGGCGCCCTGGCATTGTTGGGCCAGCTCCCAAAGAAGTACTTTTACGGCATCAGCAGTGCTGCTGCTCGAAGCATTGCGCCGCGGGCACCCTTTTACGAAAAGTGCTTCAACGAGTTAGGATTGCCGCATCAATTCGCCGTGGTGGAGCGCCAGCACAACAATCCGGCGGGCATTCAATCGTGGTGCAACCAGAGGGACTTTGGAGGAGCCTATCTCGACCCGGGGCTGTCATACCAGACCATTATGAAGCACAACCCGTGGTTTTCGACCCTGAACAACGGCCAGGGCCCAACGCTGTCCGAGGCGGCTCAGGGGATCGGTATCATCGACACAATCGTTGTGAAGCCTTCAGGGTCATCAGGATCAGGATCGACCTCGACACCACCGTCTCAATATAGCGGCACTATGCCACCTGGAGGACAGCCTGGCCTCGCCCCCAACACGTCATTGATCTTCGACAATGCCAGCTGGAGGGGCATCCTGTCCACGCTGACTCGCGATCTAGCCCCCTCTGCTTATTTCGGCCGAACCGCGGTGGTGCTGGCTTTGACGGCCGACGACGCTGCGCCTGTCTTCTTCGCATTAAAGGCGCTCAAAATGTCAAAGATATACACAGTCGGCTTCAGGACACCATCCGGGCTGGCCCGCAATGCCCCTCCGATCGAACAGTTTATCAGCATGGAGAGCCTTCAACGAGCCCGATCCGTGGCGGACAACCGAGCGCCATTTGTCATTATCTCAGCATTGGGCCGAGGCAAGAGCAACATTGTCGGCATGATGCTGCGAGTCTTTGGAGAAGCCGGTCCCCCCGGGTCGTCGAACACGAAGAAGGTCTTTTTGAACCTTGCCGAGGCGGCGTCACAGCAGAAGAACGACCCTATAGTAGTCGCGGAACAAAGCGGATTCACCGCATATGATGCTGCAGACGTTGCGGCCTTTACAACGGTCGAGAGCCTACGGCTGCTGGTCGGACAAAACGTACCATACAGCTTCGTCCGGCTGGCAAGCGGACGAAATTTATTCTGAGAGGCTAATCTATTTTTACTTTGAAAGGATTCAGCTGATATAATAATACCCACTGCAAGAGCTGGCCTAGACCATAATTTTTTTTTTTCGCTTGATCGATGGATGCTGGCAAGGAGGGAGATCTTTTTTTTTTGTCTATCGAGCTTCCTTTTTGCTCTTCGGCGCACCGATTATGGAATACGGCCCGGAATCCTGTTTCGTTTGTTTGCATCTGTGGCGTTGGAAGCGAGGCCAACACAGAGGGCATGCATTTTTTTATGCCCACGGCGCATTGTCGTGGGGGTGACTTTTTTTCCTCTCTCTTTTCTACTTTGTCGGGTTTCTATATATACATGTATATATAGGTATGTATATGAGGAGCTTTATACACGCTGTACATAGGTAGTTCATTGTCATTGGATGGAAGAGCGGTTAGGGCTGAGGGGTTGATTTGATTGGAATAATCACTCGCATGTACTGGAGTACAGAGAAGGGGGGGACGTCGAGATGTATGGCCGGATGAACAATAACATCACCATCAACTATTACTATCACGGAGCTTTGAGTTAACTATGCATTTGCTGGCCATGACGAAAGTGCATCGGACAATCGGCGACCTAGTCTTTCGGCATTTTTACCAATTCCCACTACACCCCTTGCCGTTCGTCCTAAGTGGTAAGCCGAACCGAAAAGTCAGCTTACCTCTACATTACTGTACAGCCGGGCGGCAAGATTTGGCTAGGGGAGGTCAGGATCTGATATGTGAGAAGGGGGGAGGATCCGCATAACGTATGGACAGCAGTACGAGAAGCGTCAATGCTGTGCTAAAATACAAATTCCACGGAAGCGATGACGAAGGAATCCCGATGAGATGATAGCAATTTCCTATTGAGGTTATTCTTCGCGCCCCTTGCCTTGCGATATACTAGTATCTTTCCCGTATACGATATGTGAGCAGCTATCTACGCGGATGCGAGGAAAATCCCCGAGTCATGAGCAACATAAACCACTGGGACAGACGTTCCTCGCTCGTACGAGGAGGAGCATCAGCGCATGCAGATAGCAGCAGCAAACGTGGAACTCGTATTAGAAATTGAACATTCGGCATATACAATTTGACTAACCCGTTAGCTATGTAGCTTCTGTTTTCCCTTAAGTCGCACCGGCGTTATCCGCAGCTATCTTCAGGTTTCCATTAACCTTTTATGCTGCCCCCGGACTCGCTACAGTATTTCCTGGCCTACAAGGGATGGAGGTGCATGCATTTTGCAGACGAGAATTTTCTAGCTGGCAGGGGGCGGGGGGCTGCCGAATCTAGGGGTTTTCGAATCAGGTGCTGCGGTTATCTAGAGGCAACAGGCATGTCGTAGGGACCCTGTTGCTGCTGCTCCGCTGCTACTGACTTTTGCGGTAAATAATAAGGATAAGGCTTTTGCCGCTTCGTCTTTGAGGAGACAAGGGGCAAAGAATCTCGAAGACTGTTTTGCGTGGAGGAATCGGAATCGCCACTACTACAGTATGTCCATAGTGAGATTTTGCACTTGTAGATGTTTTAAGCTCTTCCGAAATGATCTCCCGCGATGGCATAACCTTAACGGGATTATTAATCCATAGTCAAAACAATTGACTTCAATTACAGTCAATACCTTAAAGTATACTCTAGCATTGAGCTCTACAGTATTCGAGGCGAGAGGGGCCCTTTCGCGGCTGTCGCTCCTCGAGATCCTGAGCGAGCCACTAGCTAGCCCATGGCACGATGGGCGAAGGAAGCAGAAGGCGGTATGAGAAGCATTGATGGCCAATTCCGAACTCAGCTCGGAGCGCTCGAAACTGAAACCCGGTCACCAGTGCCAGTTTCTTCGAAAAGAGAGGGGTGGCCCAGCACGCCAAGTATCGCCGAGAAAGGCTCCAAGTGGAGGCGGCGCGCCATCTAAGGCTGGCCCCTTTGTTACAGTACTATTTGGCTGCTCCTCTTCGCAAAATCCACAGGGCAGCTTTTTCCGCACTCTTGATGCTTTCATGCCGCGCCGAGACTTCTTCCTCGATCGATTAGATTGATCTAATTCGCCCGCCGGCTCTTTTTTTCTCTCTTCGAGTGTGTGTGTGTCTGCGTGGCGTCGTCTGACCTCGGCCGCGCGTGGGGGATTCGGCTGAGGTTTGCGGTAACCTCCATCTATTTCTGTCATGTGGCTCACTCTCTCTTCTCTCGACTTGAGTTTGCAGCACGATGGCGCGTGTAAGATTGCAAAGGTACTCGTATACATGCAAAAGCACGACTAGTTCAACCTTCGTGCCTGAGCTAGAAACAACCCCCTGAGAGACAAGACAGAGAGAGAGAGAGAGAATATGGGAACAAGAGGACTCGAAACACACAAGTTCTGAAGTTAGCCCTCTTTGCCGGGAACTTTCCTGGGCTAATAGCTGAGAAAGAGGGCCCCCCGTACTGTATGGGGTATTACAGGACAACAAGATTGCCATGCCGGGTTGCTGGACGCGGCACAAACCCCGGTCTCAACCTCCCCACAAAAGCAGCCCAAACGTGTGAAACGAAAGAACGGGAGTGGCACCAGGGCAGTACTAGGTATTACAGTTAGAGTAGCAGTGGCCACAGGTACAGTAGCATTTTTTTCTTTTCCCCTTTGACGGCTAACGGCGCTGTGTGGCTTTCGCAAGGGGGAGATGCGATGCGTCAAGCAAAAGAGAGAAGAGGGGATTCGTTGGGTGAGAAGTGAGAAGTGAGGCAAAGCCCTTTTGTCTTGTCAGAAAGCGGTGCGACTCAACTCTCACTTACATGAATCACATTCAATTCAATATACAACGCGCGGATTTTAGTGGTCAATGGTCCACGTTTGGGGTGCGGCGGTCGGCTTTTTGGCGGCATATCACCGCCCACCGGCTGTGCCTGTTTCCCCTCGGCAGTTGGGGGCGTCATCACAAAAGGAGACATGACATGCCAGAACAGCACAGCGCAGAGAACCAGTCAGATTGAGAGAGCGAGAGCGAGCAGGAGGAGACAGACCAAACAAAAGAGAGAGAAAGAGAAAAAAAGGCCCAAGGCTTGGGCTGATTTCGCGCCTTGCAGAAACCGGTGGGTTTGCGCGCCTTCGCGGGATTGATTGATTCCCCCCTTGCCCACTGCAGTACGACTCTGTCCTGGGCCGTTCGATTTGAATTGGCGTGGAGAATTAAGGAAGACAGAGTGACATTTTGGACCAAGCCGAAAACAACCAGCAAGACCCCCCCTGGTCCCTGGCTGGCCACTTTTTGAACTTGGACTGACACGGAGACGATGTGGTAAGCAGCCACAGGGATTTTCGGCTGTGTTTCTTGGGGTGATGATGCGAGTGAGCGGTTCGAGACGAATATACCGTTTTTGGAGTTGTATATGTCTTGGTAAGTTGTGCTGTGTTATTACGAGGTATATTTACGCCGTTTGGAATCAATTACTATAGTTTATGCGACTATCACTGTCGCTGGGACAGTAAGGACTAAAGAGATCAATATGATTCTGGGACGGATTACATTGCCTATGTAGAACTGGCAATTTTAAGCGATTGGTCTCTGGGTTGAAGACAAAGAGTTAGGGCCATGTACCCGTAGGTATAGGTTGGCTTATGACAGCCTATTCGCCAACTCGGATCTCGGTGTTGAATCAAGCATGTCGTCGCCAATGGCCAGTTCTCACTGCATGAGATGGAGGCAATAATTGCCACATTTGTCTCCGAGTCTGCTTAGGGATGCATGTGTGTATGTACGTAACGTACATCTGATGCTCGTCTCCAGGACAGACGAGAGGGTGGATGCGTCGGCTGCCTCGCTCTTACGTCCTACCTCGGATGTTCTTCCTGGGAGCTTTTGTTGGTGAGCATCAGATGGAGTTGATGTCATACTCTTATTTGACGGAGTTCAATACTGGAGAGCACTCGGAGATAGTACGTGATTTGTCCTCGTAAATGCTACCTTGTGCTGTAGGGGGTTCATGCTCTATACATGTACCTTGCCTTGAGTTACAACCCGTTGATACGAGTACTATTTCGTACATACAGATAATACGACCTGAGTCAATACCTATTGCCCAGCACCATGGATACTATCAAATGGATGGATATAGAGCTCCGGCAACTACCTATTCGCGCTCTCTGCCTGGCATCAACTCAACTCGCAAGGATGGATCAATGCCTGGATCCGTCAGAGCTCGCTCGGGTGGGGGAGCCAGTCACAGCGAGTCTCAGCCCTTCCCTTGAGCGGTCCTGAAGCTCCAGCGCTCCCAAACGGCTCGAGTAGGGCTACCAGGCACTAGCCGCTAGTTGGCATTACTGGAATGGGGTAGCCGCTAGCGTGGCGATGGGCTGCCCATGCACTATGGATAGTTCCAGTACAAGGCCGGATACTAATGCGACGAGGACCAGCGTCTGGTTCCGCCCCAGCGCCAAAAGGACGGAATACGGGCAGCGGAAGCGGAGCATGGGCCGCAGGCTGTTGGCGATAGTGCATGTGGTGGGCAGGTACATGTACAGAACGGAGTTGGAGGTCCATCAGTCAGTCAGACGCTGCAGACGCTGCTGCTGCTTCCCCAAGCTGCAACTGCACTAACCAGGAACCGCCCTTCTTCATTTCCACCTCCAGCCTTGGGTCAGGCATTTGCCGGTTCCGCGACTTCAAGCAACCAGGAGACCAGCTGTGTTTCTGTGCTTTGCTTTGCTTTGCTTTGCTTTGTGATTCCTCATTTTCCTTCTCTTTCCTGTTCTTGGCGCTCAACGACGACGACGATACGTAGCTCAACCACGGACGGACTCTCGGTGGGTCTCGCCGCCGCAGTCAATCCATCCACCCATTGATCCCTCTCGAAACCTCAATTCAAATCTGCAGCAAAAACGCGACAAAACCAGGACGGCGTCCATCGTCGGCGACAGGGTCCTCGGCCATGAATGAGCTGCAGATCAGCCCGCCCTCTCGTATTCCATAATCACTAACACCGAATTGCCTGCGCGGCAAACCGTTGCCCGGCTATCTCGTTTCTTGCTTGCGTCCAGTCCCTCCTCGCGCTTCTTCTGCAGCCACGCCACCTTTACCCTTCAAGGGCTCTCAACCTTGGCCTCGCTCTTACTTGCGCTCTTTGTCTTTCGAACCAATCTCTTTGGCGCCTGCTGGCGCCGGCTGGCTCTGCGCATTGCTCCCCCCGATTAGCCAACCTTGCCGGGAGCACATCTTCAAACTGGCGCCCGCACTTTCTCGGCCACCGCATCCCAGATGAACGCTCCGCATCGTCCTCCGGCCCAGCCTGTGGCCTTGCCGCCCCAGCGGCCGCAGGTTGGCATTGAGCGCTTGCCGACTCGGAATGTCACCACGGAGCCCCGTGAATCCATGAATTGCAAGTCATGCCGGAAGCGAAAGGTGAGTTTCTGCCCGGCCGTTCTCCTTGCGCCGCCCCTCTGTAGACCCCCCCTTTGATGTGAATGTTGTTCGCGGCATCTAACCCGTCTTTGCCTGTTGAATTAGATCAAGTGTAATCGCCTTCGCCCATCTTGCGAGGCGTGCCTGGTGTTTCAATGCCCTTGTATATACGGTAAGCTTCAACACATCCTAATACTGCCTGGTGCTTCCCGAAGCGGGCAGTCGAGTGTGCCTCAAGCCCTCCCCCGTGACGGACTGTCTTGGCGACATGTCCGCCGCCGCTACATCACGGTGATGTTTTCTTTCTTTGGTGCCAGAAATACTCATGCCTGTTGGTCTCATAGATGCCGTACCGAAGAAGCGTGGACCAAAGACGGATGTCTTGGAGGCCCTCTTGAAGAGAGTGGATGGGCTAGAAGCCAAGCTCAAGGAGAAGAATGCCGAAGGCGAGCAGGGTTCCGCATCATCGACCACGGAAAATCAAGAGACCTCAACGACTGAATCGTCGACAAAGAGGCAACCTGCTGAGCGAGATATTGCGGAACCTGTTGCCAAGCGACGGGCGACCGAAGAAAAGACGACACCCAATGTCACGGAGCTGCCACTTTACTCCCCGCAGACCTCGACAACTGGGTAGGTTGATTCCATCTGTCGTTACTATCCAAGTTTACTCGGTATTGATACAAGCTGCAGGGAACCTGCCACCCCTTCCATACAGACAGACGCTCTTCTTGATACATATTTTACCCGCTTCCACAATAAGCCGTTCCACATCTTTGACGAGTCCTTGATCCGAAAACGCGTCAACCAAAACCAGCTCCCTCCTTTCTTATTCGATGCCATTGCCGCGGTCGCTGCTAGGTATGTATCACCCCTTCTATTAAACCGTTCGGCCATGTGGGTGTCCAGTTGTCTCACATCCCATACAGGCATACACCGCATCCTCTCGGTTTCCGTGCGGCTGTCAAGTTGGGCGACGAATATGCCTCTCGCGCGAGGAGTGCCATTGACATCGATGAGCCTTCCATTGATAACCTCCAAGCAATTGTTTTACTTGCAATTGCATTCACGGCCTCGGGCAAAGGGAGGAAAGCCTTTATGTTAATAAGTACGTGTATTCGCCCTCCTCGCGCTACCTCCTCCATGATGGGAGACAACATCTGACCTGGTGTGTAGGCAACGCCATTGGCATGATTATGGCACTCGAATTGCATCGCGAGGTGGACCAACAGGCACAGGTAACCCCGACGGAACGGGAAACGCGGAGACAACTCTTCTGGTCATGCTATCTCCTGGATCGCTTTGCGGCCTGCGGTTCTAAGCGCCCATCCCTCATTAGTGACGATTCCATCGCATTACGACTCCCATCATGGTATTCGGCGGCCTCCAATCTTCATGTGGACGGTGATTTCTTTCTCTGCGGATCTAACCTGCAGTACTTTCAGGGCAGTGGCAAGAAGTCCCAGGGCACCTCAGGTATGCTTATCGACATAACGCGCATTCTCGGTGTGACGAATCGATATCTGGCGGCAGGAGGCGTCAAGGGCGATTCGCATTTCCCTTGGCACTCTCTGTCAAATCTATCCAAGATTAGGCAGGATCTCGACGTGTGGGCATCTGGCACGGATGGCATATTCGCATCGATGGACGTCCTCTTCGGTCAGCAAGATTCGACTACTCTTGTCTTATGCAAGCTCATATATCACCTCATCCACTGTCTGATCTACCGACCATTCCTCCCAATCAGCCTAGCCGAATTGGCGGGAAATGGACAGCACCAGTCGTGGCAGATTGAGGCGACCAACATGTGCTTCTTCCATGCAAATGCCATTACGGAGCTCGCCGAAATGGGTAGGCAGATGCAGACTATTGAGTGGCCATCGTTTGTCGGTTACTGCATCTGCACCGCCGGTACCGTCCACATTCACGGCGCACACTATGGCAAGCAAGGCACCAGCGGCGAAATCAGTGTCTTTAGCTCTTCTTCGGATTTCTTGTCACGCGAGATGCAGCTGTTGAGCGACCTGCGGTTTACGTGGGCCATTGTTCAGCACCAGCGGGATATGCTCCAGCGGCTCTACGAAGCCCACAGAGAGCTGGTAAAGACGATTACCGGGAACGCAATGCGCTACACACCCGGCTTTCAGCTTGAAGACTTCTTCGATAGGTATTCCAACATTGGTGGACCTGGGGGACCGACTTTCCATTTCGATACCGCGAACCTTAGCCTGGCAGACGAATTGGTCGACTACTCCAACGAGCCCACTCCTTTGCCTGACATACAATCACCCTGGCCAACGGAAAACAGGCCAAATCTCAAGCGGAAGAACACGTCTCAGTCTTCCATTCAAGGCATCCCTCTGCCCCTCACGCCTACAATGACGGTGACGAGCTATCCCCGCCAGTCCGTATCCATGCAATCTGGCTTAATGCCGGCACCGTCAACACCCGGCGTTGGTGCTATGGCGGAGATGATGCCCGCTCATATGGAGGCCCAGCGGCAGCAGCACCACATGGGTACCATGCGCAACACTGTGGATGTCACTTCGGCCGCCCATCCAGCCATGGCCGGCTTTGGACTTGGGCACCCTGCTCATGCCGGCGTAGGAGGCATGGCCTCCATGGGTGGTATGACGTTCAGTCCTGCTTTCAACTATAATCTTGGACCTTCACACGCAGCGGGCGGCGTCCCTCAACCACAAGTAATCAATGACGCGAGCGGAGGCTTCGATGCCATGTTCGGACCCAGCGCTTTCAATAGCCCAGCCCAATGGCAACCAGCAGTCGGCCAGGCGACACCGGGCGCCACCGCTCCCAGTCCAAGCACGAAGAGCAACACAGGCAGCACCGGTACAACGGAGGAGAAGGACCCTTTTATGAGCCTCTTGGAACAGCTTGCCAACGATGAGCAGCGGCAGAATAGCGGGTTGAAGAGCGAGCTTGATTTCTTCTTGACAGGCGGCAGTACTTCATGAAGTCCCTTTATTTTTAATGTTCCCCTCGTTTTTCTTGCGTTTCACTTTCCTCCTTACGATTCCGAGATGTATAGATGGATGGATGAATGGGCGAGCCCTCCCTGTACTGGACACACTGGACATAAAATTCTTAAAAAAAACACCCAACGACAGGGAGTGGTATGTATATGCTTACAAAAGCCTTACAAAGAGCTTTGACTACTTTCAATGGAGGACTTGTATAAAACTGGATGTAGGGGAACTACATGTATGATATGATGAAACGAAACGCGTGGAACCTTGGACATGCTTTTCTTTTACATAGCGTGGGCATGAAGGGTCGAGGGCGGATGTTGTGTAGCTTGGGAAACCATGCTTTACGAGGAGGCCGATTTATAGTATTTAATGTTAAAAAATATTAATGAAAAAAGAGAATATATTGTGCCAGCATAGCTTGGGGTTAGGATGCATGAAAGGGCCTTTATGTGTATTACATTACGAAAAGGCCGGCCTAAAGAGTCGAATCAAAAGGGATTAACACGTAGATATATACAATAAATTCACAGCATATGTAAATCACTCTTCGTCTTCGTGAAGCCTCCCTTCTGCCTCCTCTCTGGGTGATGTCCACCCAGCGGCGGCCTGTACCACAATCACGACCAATGCCAAGACGGCAGCGGCTTGCCACACGCCCTTGATGGCAGTCGCATATCCGTCAACGGCAACGTGCCTCTCCTGCGGCGCCAGCACGTCGTCGCCGTACCACACGAGATCGGGCGACCCGAGCAGGCGGTCGACGAGCTTCCTGCGGGCCGGGCCGAGCTCGGGGGTGCCGTCGAGGGCCAGGAAGCCGGCGACGAGGCGGTCGCGCAGGACGCGGTAGAAGATGCCGCCGCCGAGGGAGGTGCCGAAGCTGCCGCCGAAGCCGCGGAAGGTGGCGAGCAGGCTGGTGGTGACGTATTCGGTGCTGGGGTGGCTGAGGTGGAGGATGTGGACGAGGGCGTAGTTGAGGGCGATGCCGGTTGTTACGCCGTTGAGGGTGACTATGGCGATGAAGACGAGGGACGGGGTGGTTGGGTGGGATATCACGGCCAGGAAGGCGATTGTGATGAAGGAGAAGGTGAGGGAGAGAAGTTGGGCGGCGTAGTAGGAGCCGGCGCGGCGGATGTGCAAGTAGCCGATGGCGAGGCCGCCGAGGGAGAAGCCGAGGTTGGTGAAGATGAGGACGGCGCCGGCGGTGGCGGGAGGGCTGGCGCGGACGGCGAGCATGAAGACGGGGGTGTAGAAGAGGATGCTCCAGCGGGCGGTGATGAGGCCGAGCTGGGCGAGGCAGGAGAGCAGGACGCCGCGGGAGGAGAGGACGGATAGGGGGATGATGGGGTTGGTTGCGAGGCGGAACTCTGTGGTTACGAAGGCGATGAGGGAGAAGAGGGAGAGGATGAGGGGGGTTGGATGGATGTCGCCTGCGAGGGAGTAGAGGAAGAGGATGATTGTGAGGGTCTGGCATGTGTTAGTTGGTTTTGGGTTGAGGGTAGGGATGAGGGGAGAGACTTACGAGGAGGATTGCGCCGAGATAGTCTATGCTGGCGAGTTTACGGCTCAGGGGGATGGGTTTGCCGTTTTGTTGTGCTGGGGGGGATGACATGGAGGGTGGGAGGCTGAGATAGAGGCCAATGCCGGCGATGATTGTGATGGGGGTTTGGAACCAGAACAGGGGTCTCTATATCAATGACAACCAGTTAGTTTGATGATAGGAAATGTGGTGGTTCATGGTTCTCGACAAACTCACCCATCCAACAACGGGGTGCAACACGCCATACACCGCCGCACCCACAGAAACGCCCATGGTAAACGCCGCATTCACGAACCCAATCATGACGCCCCTCGTCTTCTTGTCAGTGAGCTCAATCACGAAAACCACCGCCATGACGACGATGCCCGCGCCCCCTCCGCCCATGACGATCCTGCCGGCCACAAAGGCAGCAAAGGAGCGCGCCTGGGAGGCGAAGAGGCTGCCGAATGCGAAGAGCGCGACGCAAGGGAGGACGACGGCTCGGGGGGAGAAGATTTGGGCGAGACGGCCGATGACGGGGAGGAGGGAGGAGGCGGAGATGAAGTAGCTGGTGGTGAACCACATGGCGAGGGTGGGGGCGTGGAGGTCGATGGCGAGGGGGCCTTGGATCATGGTGAGGCCGGACATGTTTGTTGCTGTTGGGATAGTGTTAGTATAAGCACGAGAGGAATCATGATGGAAATGAAAGATGGGGATGAGATGGAACGCGTACAGTGGATGAAGATGAGCACAAACAAGCTGATGCCAATGGCCACGCCCCGAGCAAAGCCCACCTCGTGGTTCGATCCATCTAGAGCTCCTCCTCCCTCCGTCGTCTGTCGCCGCGAGGCTTCTTCCTGCCCATCCGGCGCCACACCGGCGTCCGTCCATCTTCCGGGCGAAGCATCGCCGAGGAGCGGCTCGTGGCCGGCCAGCAGCGCCGTTTGCTCCGGCGGCAGCTCGGCGCTGGTGTCGCGAGCGGTGGGCATGATTGGTGGGACTTTTTCTTTGTAGAATAGCTATCTATAGTATGATGCGTGGATCATTTAAGGTGGGGAGTTGGATGATGATGGGAAGACGATGTTTTTGGATGTTTTTGTCTTGATGGATGACGTGATTGATGTCTTTGGGTGATGTTCGTCAGAAGTGGATAAGATGGGTGGGGAGGACGGGATATCGGGATCTGAGATCTTGAGATGGAGACTGCGTCGATTATTGAGATTTACAGCACTTAACATCTTTTTCTAAATTTTTGAAATAATATTTGGCTGTGTAATTGACGGTTGTTGTTTTGATTAAGATCTATGGATCAGGATATAACATGAGGATCAAGGCCCGTGTTAGAGTCTCGAGGCTACTAAAGGTATAATACAGTCGCCTTTTCCCTGCTGAGGTGTTTTTTTTATGCTCGGCTTGGGGTTAGAGAAGCTTTTACAGATATATTCTTGTTCTTTAATAGCTCGTTCTTTTTCTTCTGTTGCACTTCATTACGCTCTTGTTGGGCCATTTCATTCTTGATCAACCTCGACCACCCCGCTACAACGGCACTTCCCCATGAATCATATAGTTGTTTGGCAACTGCAACATTAGGCACGTATAAACCGCATAAAGGAAAGCCTATCATGTTTCTTATTGATCCCTCTTGTGTTCAAAGACAATCTCCACTCAGAGGCAAGTCATTCTTGCATTCGTCGTATAACGCATAATCATCCAGACGTCCTAGAGATCCGTGCGCGCGATACCCTCGACGCTCTCCGCACGGCTAGATTACATACTTGATGCACGAAAAGACGCGCCATCATGCATGTACATGTGGCTTTCCTCATCTGGTCGCACACGGGACCTTGCAGGTGATGTGCATACAAACACAGTTACAGCGCAATCATGCAAGGAGTTAGCCATGGCCTCACCTCGGCGATTCACATGTAAGAAGGTGAGAAGATGAAGCAAGTGTGGAACACCATGATGCGAATACGTCAATCAAAAGAGTCATCATGTAGTCTACTTAGCTCTCTTCATGTTAGTTAGCCCTCTTCAGGGATCATGTCGTTTGCCCAGACCTTTGCCCAGACCTTTGCCCAGATCGGATCAGCACTTTCGAGATGCTTCATCGGCAACGCCGTCACGCCATGTGTAAGCCCAGGCTCTTCCTATTTGATAACGCATGTGTAGAGCTGCGACACGGCTGACGGAGCAACTCAGGTTCCTTCCCCAAGCGGTCTAAACGAAATCCAGGCGCCTCCCCATGTGAAAAAGACCGTTGCGGTGGCGCTTTTTAGACGCCGCCGACACGTGCGGATGCTCCATCTGCACTCCCTAGCTCTAGGGGTGTTGAAACGCATCGGCCGTGCTTTGTTTGTTTGGGATGGTTGACCGGCAATCTATTGGGCATGAACAAAAAGGGTCCTCGGTGATGTTGTTCGCCTATTTCTCTGCTTCTGGATTGGGGTGTTTGTTGCTGCAGTATTCTTGTTTTGTAATTCCGACTGCATCTCGGAACGCTCGTTTTATGAAGGAAGATGCCGATAAGGGGGGAAATCATGGACTAAACAAAGCGAAAACAGAATCCTTTCAATGCAAGCAACTTTGTAACACAAAATGCACCATGGCAAGTCATGTATTCATCGACACCAAGACAATTTTGAATAATGAGCATTAAAAATTACAGCTCGCCACTGCTTCACCATCTCAACAATCTTTAACCACGAATCGTAGTCGTATAGGGTACGTGCACTACGGTCCTCGATAGATATCTCGTTTCACTTACTCGTACAAGCAATCCAATCAAAAGCACCACCCTTCACACCTCTACCCTAAAAAAGAAAACGGAACATCGGTCACGGACGGCAGTTACTCCCAGGAGAGCCGGAAAAGAAAATATAACGCCATTTCCATCTCATGACTTGTGCCCGCGAATTAAGACGCCGGCCGAGTAGTAGTAATATTTTAGGCCGAGTCTCCGTCTCAGGAGAGAGCATCGTGGCTCATTTCTGCCTCGTGCGGCTGGGTGGCCTAAGTTGAATCCACTTCGGGCGCCGATCCGATGTTGACGTTTTCGGTGGGAAGAGAGAGAGATAGGGAGAGGTGGGAGGACTAATAATATCGCTATGGGGCGGTCTCACAGGTGATGGTGGGCATCTGATTCAGTATCGACGCAGATGGCAGACAGAGAGATCTCGTTCGCTGGAGACCAGGTTGATCACACTGAGCATTTGCGGGGAATTTTGCGGGCATCTCTTGTGGACTTTTTGCTGTAGTGGAGCTGACGGGACATTCATTACTGTACAGTAGACGCCAGGCTGATTTCATTTACCGTCTGGTGGAATCAAAAGATCAATGGATGTCCGGTCCCAAATTTGGCCCAACCCTGTCCCGTCGCAAAGGGGATCAAATCTCTAATGCTGGGAAGGGCAGGGGGAGCGAAGCGCGATGCTAAGAGATCGATGCCGGGCTAACGGCCGGGCTAGTGGAAACTCCAGGTCGCACCCCCGGATGCATGTCTCAAAGCTGGCATGAGAATGAGACATCTGACGGGCTGGAGATTGAGGCGTGGGCAGTGAAGATTTCCTTGGCCAGTTGCTGTTGGCCAGCTCTTTGGTTGCTTTGTAACCACTGCTTCTCTTCATGTTGTCCGACTGGTTCGGGTTCTATTCCTGCCTTTGCAGATTGACGTTTTTGTATCGGTACTTGCGTGATGACTTGTACATACGTGTAGGTGCCAACTCATGATCCCAAGTAGATTGGTCACCAGTATAGAGTACGGAGTATTAGAGTATGAGGTTCAAAGTGCGAATATCAAGCTGGGAGCACCTTGCGGTCCGAAGTTTAGGTGTGTTGGACGGAGACAAGGCATTTGCCGGAACACCGGGGGCCTCCAGTGATCCCAGCTTGCTTTTTCAATTTAGCTGCTCCGAGTTCCGACTCGCAACCCCAGACTGGGGGAGGTTGTAGTTTTTTCCTGATCCAGAAAGCAATCGAGAAAATAGCTTGATAAAACGCGTCTCACAGGGACATGGGGCGCGGATTGATTCAATTGCCGGAAAATATCGTTCGGGCGTGGCGCGCTTATGGCCCAGGCAGCCGCATTACTTATTGCTGTGGAAGCTCATTTTCCATGGAGGTCGTCATTCTGCGTCTTTGGTGGTGTGGTCGTTTGGCGTAAGGGGTCCAGCTAAAGCGAATCCTCTGCTGGATGCTGAATCAGGTAGCTCAGGTCAGGGTCTGTTGGTTGAATCGTTGAAATTGACCCTTTGTTTGAACCCTTTGAAGTCTGTCTATCTTTGACGGCGATGGGCAGCTGACGGAGATTGTCACAAGATCCGATACATTACATACCCAGCCAGACCCGAAAACGCGGGACCGTGAATAGGTATGATATGATGGCTAAATTACATGTACACGTGCTTGAGCTTGCCGTAGAAAGCTACAGGTCTTACAAATAATCCTGGGGGAGCGTCCCCACGAGGCGGCACGTTGAACTTGAGCACGACTCGCGAGGCTGCAAACCACGGAATGTGTGCTCCCGCAAAGATTCAATTCAAGATGGGGGCAACGCCATCTCATGCAGTACAGTACAAACATAGCTATAGGCATCCCGCGTTATGCCTCTTTCCGCGACAGGCGCAGCTCTGGCCTGACGCCGACGCTTGGATCTGAGCCCGGCGTTGCACTTTTGGAGAGCAGACAAGGGCCACGATTGGTCCCGAGGCGATGGGATTTGGGGGAGGGGGCTGAATACTCTAACCATCCTACGAGCAAGAGGGAATGTATCCCGTATTTCGTATGTACTACCTGACCTTGCCTTGCCTAGTGCCGTACTTCGTATTTTCAAGGAACACAAGGCACTGGGCGGGCGCCGTTGAGCGGTGCTAACGGTAACTGTAATTGTATGGAACTTGTTTGCAAGCGGTACCCAAGAGACGGGCTCGTTGTTTAATTAATCGCGAGGTTAGTGTTTGATGTAGCTTAGACCCGACTCCATCCGGGCTGGGGATCCGACCAGCACAATTTAAAGTCGGTGATGGCAAGCGGGGCGCGGCAGCTTCAGCCGCTGGCGGGGAGGGGCTTGTCCTGTTGAAGATTGTGGATTTTTTTTTTGAAGCACATTTCAAATCGAGACGAGGGCAAAAGTACCGGTGCCGTATCCGAGGATGACGATGCTGTTGTATTGCTGGACACAGTCCATTTGATGTAACAAGCCTGTACAGTACGAGAGTGTATTCCTTGTACTTCCATGTAGTTAGAGGGATTATCAGACCACCAGAAGAAACAACTAGAAACGCAAAATGGCGGAGAAAAAAAAAAAGAGGCGAACTCGTTGACCGTTTTTTCAACAGCTGCACGTTTGCTTCATCAATGTGGGCTCTGCGAGAAAAATTGCACTCGACGTGCTGTGCTGTTCGCATGATGGGGCCAGCCCAAGCGCATGTACCGGTACCGACCCGGCAGACACTTGGCGCATCCGCATCCAGTGTACTGCAACATTGACATTGCCCGAGTAGGTACGTACATGTAGGCTGTCACTTGCATATTGGTCACTTTTGCTGCAGTTCAGACGCACGCACGACGCACAAGGCAATCTACCTAACCAGCATTTTGCATTGTCCAGTTCAGCAGTGAAGGCGTGAAAAAAAAGGAGATTTTGAGAGACACGCAGAAGCGAGAAACCGTTCAGCCTGTTGGTGGGTTTGCCGTCGCTCCGGTGTTGCGCCACCACGACACACGCTCGCAACGATAGGATGCTAGGAGGTTGGCCGAGGAGATGCTCTGTGCTATATGCTAGCCTCATTGTTTTTGCCTTGATTTAATGACAAGCAGTGACATTGACTCGGTTAAGAATGCTTGGCAGTTTGTAGGGAGCATCTACGAGAAGTAACAAAATAGCATGTGTTGCTGTACAACAGGGCAGCAAAGTATCCCTCAGAGGCCGTTGTATCCCAAAGACGAGGCTTTCCAGGAAAATTCGGCAAAATCCGAAGACCATGGATGTGAATCGACAAGGCGGTAACTCTTTGCGCGCAGATCCCTGACGTTGTTTCCATCTCGAAAGTCACATTTACGGACCCAAGGCGCGAGCACTGAGCAGGGGCTGATGCAGCTCTATCTGCACAAAACTCACCGCCGAGATGCCGTGATTTGGGACCCTGCTTCAATCTCTGTCTTTCTGTCACACTCGTGTGCCGGGTTTGAATGAATATATGTTTTCTTTTTTGGCTTGGTAGATTCACGTTGGCTGATGAGGGTCTTATTGCCTTTTATGCCCAATTCACCGTCATAGTGTTCTACACACGTTGATACTCCCTAGCGAAACAGCAGCTACTCACTGCCACCTCAAAAATGAGAAAATAAGAAGGACCCTGTAATAAGCCAAGCTGTCCGGCCAATGTCTCTTGGCTTCTGTCATTGGCACGCACAGTGAGCCGTTGGCATCCTCTTCGCACCGTTGAGGTGATTTTTTTTTCTGGGCTCGTTGCATCTTTTTGCGTGTGTCTGAGCAAGAGGTAGAGGTACTTGCATCTGTACGCGGGCCAACCCCAACCCACCATTTCGGTGCCCGTATCCTCCCCTGTGAGACCTGTGCCACTGCCGCCTGGTGTCTGAGAGCGCGGGACGAGCCCCGTGCGTGACTCGCCAATGACGGTCCGACATGCGGTGATGCATTGGTACAGGTACTCTGGGGAGCCGCCGCCGTTGCAGGTACTGTACTTCATGTTGGTCTCAGATCCTGCAGCAACCGCCCGCCTTTGGCAGTTCCCAGGTCTTCACCAGATGCTACGATTTCAATAAGCTTGAAGCCGCATACAATCTATTCCGTCATCGCTGTGTTTTTCTTCTGGTTATCCTTTACATGCCATGCGGATACAAGGTGCTCCATTCTCCATCAATAGCTGCGTGCATGCTTGAACACGGTGTACGTACATGCCTACTCGTAGATGCCTTACTGTCAACAGCATCGATCCAAAGCATTGATGGAACCAACCAACCAACCCCGGAATCAGGCACAACTGCTGTTAGGCCGGTGCTAGCAACAGCCTCAGGATCACAATCACCATATGCCGTTGCCACATTCAGCCGTCGGTTTTCCTACGTAGCCGGTATAGGCACCCAATGGCTCTATTCTCGGCCCATTGGCATGCCCGGAGTGTATGCGAGTTGTTCCCATTTGCTCGCTTTGCGCGCCTTACTGATTTTAACATGAGGGTGCAATGACGACCGAGTCAATCTGCATAACCCGGCCGAAGCGTTGCCTACCGCTCTTCTCTCAGGTATAAAGCCTCAAACGACTCAGTACTTCACCCCAAGGCTGTACTGTGTTGTATCGTCTATTGCTGGCCTGGCGGCTAGCGCTGCTCGTCTGCAATTCAATGTGTTCAATTACAGCCCTCGATTCGACGTTCAAACCTTGTAGAGTCTAACCCCCCCCGGCGATCCGCCATTTCACCATTGTCATGTGCCTGCTCTGCTTTTGTCTCCTTGTTGGCTGAGCTGCCATGTTCCATGTCCAGCCAGAAGCCCCATCCGTTACGCGAGAGATGCTGCCCCGACTTGTCACGATGGCTTCAGGACGAGTTGAAACCCGGCGTCTGGATGCGCCTCGCAGGGGGATCCGCTCCCATACCGCCATCCAAGACCCTTTGCCAGCCCCTCTTTGCTGCCGCCCGCCCTTTTGCCCTATGTCTACGCGGGTTTGAGTGGCGTATGTCGTTGAACTGGCGGAGGAGCTGTTAGTGAATTCCCACACTACTGTAGACCTGCGTTGCATCCCATCCGCTGTTGAAATTTTTCCTTCCACGTCTGCAGGATGCGCATGTTTGCACATAACCATTTGAGCCTGTGCCTGTGGCATTTTGGGGTAACATCAGTGCCCCGTACTCTATATGCAAGTCAAGTGCCAGTGTGTGTGCCAGTAGCGTCATAAGGGCTCGGTGTCCAAACTGGATATGGATGTGTGTGTGGTGATGTCGCTCTTCCGGCATAAGGATTGGGGGAAGAATAGGCACGAGTTTCCCGATCCTGATTGACTGAGCACCAGCTGAGAAACAACCATGAAGCTTGCCTTTTACCTTTAGTCTCTCGTAGCAGCATTATTAGTTCTGCAACGGAGTAATGCTAGTAGTGGTACTCCGTAGATCGAATACAACTCATCGTGTTAGTCAAAAACATGATGCAACAAAACCGTCTCCAATCCCAAAATGGCTCCAGAGCTTGCCCTGTATGTTGCATGGGAGTACCTTGCTCGGACTTGCTGAGAATTGGACCCATCCACCCTTCGCCAAAAAGGCTTGGGGTGGGTACTTTGATGTACATTTAAGCGCAGGGAAAGCACGGCTGTTGCCTGGGTGCTGTCGAGGTACCGGCCAACCGCTAGCTGGCCCTTGTACTGTACAAGGCCTGGAGAACCAGCACCCCCCAAGTATCCCCCAGGTACCCTGCAGCACCCTGCAGGAATCAGAGGCTTTCAGCGCAGACTCGAGGGCAAGCGCAAGTCCGCCACCTGCGTCTGGCACCAGACATCTTCCCCCAAGTGCCTGTGCAGGTACAGTACGAGTACCGCCTCCAGCTCTTCTCTCCGGCCCGGTAAGCGTCACTTTTCTTTTTGCCGGACCTCGTTCAACGGCCGTCTCTTCTCTTCCTCGCATCTTTCAGCGTGTCGTGACCAAGATGCGATGCCCTCGCGTCTGACAATGACAAAGCACCACCGCAGCTCACACGCCCCCAATCCCCATCACATCTCACTGCCTGCGCTATAATTATTCTCCTTATACTAGCCCTGGTCAGCAGCCTTGCGCTGCGGTCAAGCAGCTCGACGGCCCTGGCCGACTGGCCTTTTCGCGTATATCCTCGCCCAGCTCCCGGCTGCCGCACCGCTCAGTCTCCGTCTGGCACGATTCTGCATATCACTTGTCACTGCTTGCTCCATTCTGCTGCCTGTAACCTGCTGGTTTTGTCCTGGTAGCACTCAGATCCTATCCAAGTACGGCTCGAGTAATCCCATTACAGCTGGCACCGCTGGACCGAATCTCCAAGCCAGACGACAGCCGAGATCTAGATTCAAATCCCCTCCCCCTGGGGCGCGAGGCAATGGCACACTCCGCATCAGGGCCAGATACCTAGCTTGACAAATCTTGCTCTCCTTTCTTGGGTCTGCCAGATGCTCGACTCTTATTAGCCTCTCAACTACACCCGCGAGGCTTCTCTCTTCCATCTCTCTCTCTCTTCCTCTCTCTTTGCTCCTCTGGACTTGGATATTGAATCCCGACCAAGACTCTGATCGCATCGCACCCATCCTACCTTTCCCAATGTCCATCTCCTCGAAACGGTTGTCATGGATTCAGATTCAGATGTAGAACCTGGTGGTTCGATAGCAAATCGTGGGCCTGCCGTCCTGGCCGTCACAACAGCAACTCTGGTCCTTGCCTCGGTCTTCGTCTTCGCGCGCATGATCTCTCGCTACTTCATCGTCAAGAGATTCACTTGGGACGATAGAATTATCCTCTTAGCGTGGCTCATCTCTTTCTTCTTGTCCTTCACCATCTGCTTCGGCGTCGCCAACGGACTCGGAAAACACGACACCGACATCCCTACATCGCAAATACCCACTCTTCGCCGCTGCGAATATGTCTTCTCTATTCTTTATGTAAGCCCCCTTTCCTCTTCACTTGCGAGGTCGAGTTGCTAAAGATGCTAGAATCCGGCCTTGATGGCTACGAAAACGAGCATCCTCATCTTCTACTTACGCTTGGCTAGAAACACCCAGATGGTCCTGCGCTTCGCTTCATGGCTCACTCTCATCATTGTCAACATTGCAGGGGTTGTCCTCACCTTCATGAATATCTTTCAGTGTACGCCTGTACAAGCTGCTTGGAACGCAAATTATCAGGGCTCGACGAAATGCATCCCCCTCCTCACCGAATTCATCTGTTCCTCTCCCGTCAACATTGTTACAGACCTTGCTATTCTTGCGCTGCCGATCCCTGTCTTGACTGGCATGCGGCTACCCTCGCGGCAAAAGACCATTCTCGTATTTACCTTTACACTTGGTATTTTCGTTGCCGTCGTAGACGTTGTCCGAATCTATTACCTTCAGCAGGCCATCGCCGACGTTCCTACTGGAATCACCTCTGATCCTACCTCGAGGTTTGGCGGCCAAGCCGACTTTGCCTACAATGCATCACTGGCGCTCATGTGGAGCGCCGTTGAGGTCAATGTGGGTACAACTTGCGCCTGCATTCCTACCTTGAAACCTCTTGTTCTGCGACTTCTGCCCTCCATGCTCTACAACCCCAAGAACAAGAATGGCAATGGCACCAGGGCCAGCCCGAGCACTACCAGTGATAAAAGCCAGAGCCAGCGACCTTCTGATAACCAGTCACTGGGTAACAATAACGCATCGGGGGTGATCAAACCGGAACCCGTTGCCCACGGTGCCCTTGGGGGCCGACAACACGCCAGCCCTGGTCCAGATGCGCCCATGAGTGCCATGGAGTTTTTGACCACTCCCGATATGACGACCCTTGGAGACCATCTCGCCCCCCCGACCAATTCTTCTGCCAATCGTTCTGCTATTCGCTCCCGCACCACTAATACGGTCTCGACCGACCATTCCTACGAGAATGGCATATACTTTGGGTTCGTCAACATGACAAAGCCCAAGAGCATGCTTCGAGCCAACAAAAAGGAATCCTGGAAGTATTGCACCATTGTGGCCATTCTCTTCTTCTTGTGGGGTATTTCGTACGGATTGCTCAACACGCTCAATAATGCAATTGCTGCGGTGAACCACATGAGCACAGCTCAGACGATCGGCCTGACGAGTGCTTATTTTGGCGGCGGCTACTTCTTTGGTCCTCTACTTGTTGGTGAGTGGATTCTGCGACGGGACGAACATAGCCGATCCAAGCGCCATCGGCAGAATGACGAAAACATTGGGGGCTACAAAGCGACATTCATCACTGGCTTGTGCATTTACGGCACTGGCACCATCATCTTCTGGCCTTCTGCCGTGACCAATTCTTTTGGTGGCTTCATGCTTAGCAACTTTGTCGTTGGCTTCGGGCTTTCGGTGCTCGAAGTTGCTGCCAACTCCTTCATGGTGCTCTGTGGGCCTCAGCAATACGGCGAGACTCGCCTGATGCTGGCGCAAGCCGTACAGGGCGTCGGCAGCGTGCTCAGCGGCCTTTTGGCACAAAAGGTCTTCTTCACATCGCTGAGCAGTGTTGATCCGAGTGGCCGAAATAGCAGTACCACGCTGATTAATGTTCAGTGGACATACCTCGGCATCACTCTGCTGTGCGTTGTGCTCGCCCTTTTCTTCTACTACATGCCGTTGCCCGAGGTTAGCGACAGCGAGCTTGAGGAGTCGGCCAAGCTGCTGCCTGTTGATCCGTGTAAGAAGAGCATCGGTGGTCTGCAGCTGCGAACCATCAGTCTCATTCTAGCCGTCATGGCCCAGTACATGTATGTGGGTGGCCAAGAAAGCAACAGCACCTTTTTCAACAGTCTGCTCGTCTCTATTATACCTGGTCAGCCCAAGTCCGGCATGCAGGCTACAAGCGGTACCGTCACTGGGGCTGCGGTTGATCCCGATCATCCTATGGGGTTCACACTTTCTCTCTCTGATTATTTGACAGTTGGACACACGGTGTTCGCCGTCTCGCGGTTTGCTGCAGCATATTTCATTTACTTGTCTGTTAACAATTCTCGGCTGCCTCAGCCACGAACTGTTCTCAGCTTCAGCATCATTCTCTGTTTCATATCGGCTCTCCTTTGTGTCCTCCTGAAGCCTTCCAACCCAAATCTGTTATTTATTCCTGCTTGTTTGTTTTTCTTTGGCGAAGGCCCCATTTGGCCCCTTATTTTCGCTATTGGCATGCGTGGCCAAGGCAGGAGAACCAAACGGGCGGCCGCCTTTATTACCATGGGTGCTTCCGGCCCTCTATTTTTTCCCTTTATCATGTACGGCATTATTGTACGGGGCGGCACTGTGCAGACGGCGTTTATACTCATTGTAGCCATGCAAGTGGCAATGATGGCTTTGCCGATTTTCCTTACCTACGTCACAGATGCACGCCTGATGGTGGATCCGCGTCCATCACGCCGCGTGTTGCGCAAGGAGGGGGGGCGTCCCATGGACGAAGCGCTTGCTGATGTGGTGGTTGCCGAACCGGAGCCTCGCGGTACCGACTCTGCTACTATTACTGTTGATTTTTTCAGAGAACCCGGAGTTGCGGAAAAATCTCATCGTGGATTTCTGGACATTGTTACTAAAGGCTTGGGCGCAAAACTAAACGGGGCTCGACGCAAGTCTTCACCTACTCTCGAAGTAGAACATAGCGAAGGCAGCATCGACGCTTAGAGACTATGGCGGGCAAGCAACGTCTTTTTCCTTTTTCCTTTTTCCATCTTTTTCTCTTTTGGATATATTGCTTTTCTTGGTTGTATATATGATGTGGCAACAAATTTTGCCTATTGGCCGGAGTTTGGTGTTTGCTGGTGGCTTGGATGACTAAAATTATACCCCATATCTCAAACGGAGGCTGGTTTATGGATATCGTCTGTGAGAATACAGACCTGGAGGCTTTAAAAATAACTGTACAATTTTATACAATAGCTTGGCGTGGGCATAGATGAAGATGGTGTAGATAGTGTTTATATGACACCCATATCTATCTACTTGACATTGAAACTGTTGATGGTGACTGTGTAACTGTAGTCTTTGATGTATATGTATGTATCTCTTATGTCTAATGATGATAATGTTCCGTCCTACCAGACAGAGTTGATGTCCTTCTCAATCGAGGTAAAGACACCAACGCCCTGTCTCCCCAAGGCCGTTGCGATTCCCACGGCCATGGCTCCCACACGGCGCATTCTCTTATACCCCTGTCCGTCGTAGACTCCTCCCACTCCAATGATGTCCAAGTGCGCCAACCGGGGATCGGTATCAAACTTGCGTCGCAGTGTCGCCACGTTGCCCAGTGCGAGGGGATGCAGAGGCGGTCCGGCCATGCCTCCAATGCCTCCTCCTGGAAGTAGCGCATCGTCTGAAGAAGAGTCTGGGTCGAGTAGGAGGCATGAGCCGAGGGTGTTTGTTGCGGTGAGGAAGCTGAGCTTAGAGGCTGGCGGATGGTTTGTTTCAGAGCCGATGAGACAGGATACGAGGTCGTCGAATTGGCCGGCGTGAGTGTATGGTGGGATCTTGATGCCGATAGGGATGGTGGATTCGGAGGGCAGGATGTCGAGGTAGGAGGATAGTGAGGAGGGAGAGTATGCAGGTGGAGGGAGATTGGGGATGTTGGGACAGGAGAGGTTGATTTCCATGGCTAGGGGGAAGGCGACTGAGGTTGCATGAGAGGAGATGAGGGTGTGGCAGGCGAGGATCTCGGAGGGAGAGCCCGTGACGCTGATGATGATTGTTTTTGGCGGGGTTGAAGATGGAAGTGAATCTGCGAGGGAAGATATGATGGAGAGATATTCCGATAGCGGGAGAGGGCTGTAGCCGAGCGTGTTGAGCGATGCAAGCGGGATCTTGTCAGTGCCTAAATCAGGACGACCAGCTTCGTTGTCGTTGGAGTCCTCCGGCGGGCCGGAAAAGGTGGCCGCTCCTACGCCGGCGCCGGTGGCGGGATCGAAGAGGGCGTAGCGGTGGGTGTCCGGGGTGTGCGGGAAGCCGGCGACGAGGCTCGTGCGGGTGGTGACGGCGCCGACGGAGGGGCAGCGGAGGAGGGCGGCGAGGTGGGCGTGGGAGGTTGCCCAGGGGGACGCGGTGTTGAGGAGGGGCGGGTGGAAGGAGAGTTTGGGGGGCATTTTTATTTGTTTGGGTAATTATTATTTGCTTTTGTATGTGTGTGTGTATTTATTTATGCAAGATGTCTTGTGTTGGCTCTTATGTGGTTGTTGTAAAACCATAGCTGTGTTACCGTTGTGGTGATATTGAAGCTGATAACACAGGTGGGGAATCAGATAAGATACAGAATCTACAGCCATGAACGAGTACGTACACATGAGGTTACCCCACATTCTTCAACCTCGAACACGGTCCGTCCCGCTTAAGCGAAGCCGAGGTCAAACAAGAATGAAGTACCTCCTTTCGCGTCTTATACGCACGTACGTAAGAAAACAACGGAAAAAGAAAAACAGACGCGGATAAAAAAAGAATGAAATCTGATATTCAAGACAAATTAAACAAGAAACAAAACAAGAATCTGACAAACCTAAAATACAATACCGCAACAACGGACCCCCATTTAACAACTAACAACCGAACCCCAGATTCGACAATTTTTTACCCACATTTACCACTTCTGGCAATGGTAATGCGAGACACACGCATTTTCACCTTCCCCCTTGGCGTTACACCACGAGACTTTCTGGAAAAAAAGGAGTTCGCGGGCCGGAGAGGGGCCAGCCAGCACACGCACCTTGTAAAGTAAGCATTTATAATCCCCCATCTTGGCTTCGGAGCATTTGTTGCTTTTTCCCCCAGGTTTCGCTTGGCAAAAGCCCGAGCTTGGTCATTTTTGTTAATGTTTTTTGGTATGCTGTTGGATTGTGGAGGGACGGAAATCCGGATTTAAATTGGGGTTGTATAAGTCCGTACGTACTTATATACTTGACCCCCAAAGTGTGTTGCTTGTTCTGTTTCTCCCGGGATGTTTACCACAAGCTTGCTTGGTTTCCCTCGAAACGGCGATTTTGCATGATTTGTGCGATATGCTTTGTTATTTGCGTAAAATGTCCACTCATGAGAGCTGATTCTGGAGAACATAACTCACCAAGGCAACAAAGGGCCCGCTCTCGACGAAATGATATAAGGCTTCGACCTGGTGTTGACCGGTGCGGCAAGTCAACAACGATAGGAAATATTCACCGATGCGTATGGCCAACGTTTCTTTCACCAACTAGTTCAAGAGGACATTGCGTAACAAGGCACAATATATTTCGTGGCGATATGTACATGCTTCGCCTATATGCAGAAGCAGAAAGACCTATATACAAGGCATAATGCATAACCCGTTTCCTCCAAAAAGACGGATGAAGAAGCATCCGTGGTATCCCTATCTCGATCTCAAATGCAAAAAACAAACGACCAAACTCCAGAAGCTATGAGCACAATGAAACCGGGAAATGCTGGTAAATGTGACAAGAAAAAGAAGAAATCAACCAGAAAACTTTTTACAGATCCAGAGAAACAGGATAGGACAACGGAAAAGAAAAGACGCGATATCCCCGCGGCAGCATTTACCAACCAAATTGCTCGCAGTGCAGCTCGATGCCAGGCCCGTCAGATCGAATGCATGCCGCCGTGGTGTTGCGAACTGTTGCCATGAGGCCGTCAGGTCCGCATCCCAATACCAGCACACGCTTCTCTACTGGCGTCTCGGCAACTATGCTCTGGATCAAAACTGCAACGTCTGGTTTGCCGCGCTTGATGGAGCTCTGATAGGCGTGTGTCTGTACTTCAACGGGGCCGGCGTTTTGTGTTGAATCGGTTTCCTCTGCAACGGACTCTTCAGACGAAGATTGAAGAGGCTGAGCCGTCACAGTACCGACAGCCTTCTCGAGATCGGTTTCGGAGGATGGTGTGACGGGCATCGACTCGGGGCGTGTCTCGCTATCTTCCTTCTCTTCCGACGATCGGGTGACGTAAAGCTCGAGTTCAACACGGGAGTCCCTTGCGAGAGTGTCGAGGTGAGAGGCAAACCACTTAAGATGACCTGGCAATATCTTCGTTAGCCCATGTCGTCACTTTTCAAGACCGTGATTCACTTACTCTCATATTTGACCATCCAGATAAAGGTAATCTTCTTCTCCAGCTGCGTGCTAGCCACGTTCTTGAGCATGTTGAGTGCCATTCCGAATGTAAAGGTTGAACCACTTCCGCCGGCGACCAGGACGACTCTGTCATATTCAGAAGTGTCAGGCAGGGTACCATATGATCCCTCAACCGAGGCCTTGACCGTTGTCCCCGGATGCTTCAGGGCATATTGATGCAGGTCCTGTGTGAAGCCATCGTGAGAATTCACAACAAACTCTAGAGGATCCATGGCTGCAATCGTAAAGGGGTGTGTCTCGCAAGTTCGAATCGAGGGAATCCAAAGGAAGCAATGCTGCCCCGATACAGCGCCCAAGGGAGCCTTCTTAAGGGTCACTCGGGTGCCACCGTTTGGCAGAGGTGTAAGAACGGCAGAGTTGTTGGCGCTGTATATCAGAAGGCGAGTCACGCGAACCAGTCGGTCGAGCACCCAGATGCCGGCGGTAACAATCACCACGTAGACAATCTTTTCGCCAAAGTTGGGTTGATGGAGGCCGACCATGACGATGGCAATGATCCAGAAGCTGATGTGGACATAGTAAAAGAGCTCATACCACCACCGACGGATGACCATTCCCGCAAAGCCGACGATGAAGAAGGAGGCGCCGGCAATCTCGCCATAGATCACGCTCTCTTCCCGGAGGACCGAGATTCTTCCCGCAAACCCAAAGTAGGACGAGTAGCAGCTGGCATGGATGATGACAAAGATGATACAAGTGGAGCCAGCGATTTGATGGAGGATATTGAGACGCTCATACGACCAAGCTGTGAGGAACGCCAACGGAGTGTTCTTTAGAGCCAAGAAGATGAGAACAACCAAGTTTGCGATCGCCATCCTGTTCCAGAGTCAGCCCATTAAAGCCAAGAAGCAAAGCAAGATCGTGTTGGTGATAGGACATACCATGCAGCTCGTGCGGCCAAGTTGGAATTCATCGTGATGACAGAATTGTCAATATCGGTAAAGGTAACGATGATGTTGATGGCGAGGTAAAAGAAGACGATGATGGCATGCCCTCGCGAGGGCAGACCAGGTGCTGTACGAAGAAGAACATTTCGCGGTTTCCTGTTTTACTTTCTTAGCTTCCTTACAACGTTTGATGCTGAATTTTTGCTTCTCATAACTCGCAGCTTGTCGTCATAGATCGGTCACGATGGCAAGTCGAGGCATCCAGCGATGGTGCGCAGACTTACCGAGAAACAGCAGCCAAAGCTGAAACCCCCTTTTTTCCAATATTCGACTTCTGCGCAAGGCGTCGTCCTAGGTGGAAGAAGATGAAGATCGCCGCGAGTCCGACTATCGCACCGATAAATGCGTACATCTGTCGATGATTAAGCTCCTCACGGTGTGCGAATGCGGCGCTGCCAGCCATGTTGGGCGACTTTGATGTAAACCGTTTCGAAACAGGATAACGTCCACGTCAAAGCAGGCAGCTATTGCCCAAAGAGTGACCTATGCTTTACTCTTAAACCCCTGGAGCCGGCAGTGATTATGGGTTATAGTACGACAGGGAGGAAGATGAAGACTAAGAGAAGGTGATTTGTGATAGGCCAAGGTTGAGGCTTGCTGTGAAGGAGAGTATTTGAGTTGGTGAGTACAACAAAGTATGTCGTGCACCAAGAGGGGGTATATGTCCTTTTGCAGCAACTATCTATCGGTCAGCTATCAGACAAGGACACAAGACGCAAACCTTGTCGCCACGCAATGCCGGTCGATGATTACATGCAAGTACATCGGTGCCTTTTGGAGATGGTTCTATATTTACCTTCGAGTGGATGCCGAGAGTGGCACTGGACCGGCCCGTGCGGCAACTCAGCCAGGTTATTTGCCCTGGTATCGATGCCCTTGTGGAAAAGGCAAAGTCAGCAAAGCCTGTTCAGGCAATGCTAGGCAGAGATTGCGAATTTTCGACCTGATATCGACGTTTCAAAGGGGAAGGTGAGGGCCGTTTTCGATGCTCTCTTCGCGGTGGTTCCTGCTTGATAATGCTTGTCAGACATGTGTTACCCCGGCCCCGACGGCACGGGCGAATAAGCTATCTGTAAGTGAATACTTTTGTATGAGGACAAGCTTACGCGGTGTCTCAAGGAGTCTGTTATCAGTCCAGAGTCTATCTCGCTGATAAAGTTCTGAACGGGAGGGAGGCCTCAAGTGAGTTGAAGCTGGTCGCTGAGGCTTCACACCGTCCCAAGCTTTCAAACTCAACACTGCAGCGTTTCAGTCGACTCGGAGAGATTATGCAGGTATATGCTCTACGACACCGAACGAGCGGAATGCATAAATGTTCTGGCCAAGGGGCGAAAGAATACCGGTGGTACCAGGGCGTCTGCCTTTATGTTTCTTTGCCAAGCGCCATCTTCCCCCAGCATTCTCTTGCAACTTCCCTTTGCAACCACCTTCTGCCAGGCGCCAGATTGCAGATTCGGCCCTTGATACATCATCCATGAGCAACGGCCGGCCGAAATCCATGTCAGTCGCGTGTAAGGAGCCCACAACGCCGGCGCAGGGGGGGCAATACGCTGATCTTTTCGCTCTTGGGGGGGCCCCAACAACTTGTTCCAGAGCCTGGTGGACTCGAAAGAAATCTGATAATGCAGCCCTCCTCCACTCTAGACAGATCATGATGATATGAAAACGTCGACATGGGAAAATCCCTCCCTCCCTTCTCGTTGCTAGCCTTTCTTGGCTGGCCATCCACGATGCAACGATTGGGCCCATCTTCGCAGTTGAGTTTAATTTCTCCCCCCTCCCTGCCGTCATGCCCTACAAATCATGCCCTATGAAGCCATAAGACTGTCTCTCCTATGTACTTGTGTAGCGATATTTTTGGGATTTGGTGATGCAATGCCACCATTGCGAGAACGGGCAGGAGCTTGTACCCGAGTGTGATACGACGTTTCACCCAAGACAGACTTGTAAGACGGCAGCCCAAGTCTCGACATGCTACACCAGGAAACCCCCTCGCTTACACCTTCCAATACATCAAGTCGAGCAGTTCATGCTCTCAACCAAGATTATCGTCGGCAGACAGAGCCCAGCCATGCATCTTTGATATCCCGAAGGAAGAGAATGCGGGGGAGAGATTTAGCTAACCAAGTTCTACCTTGATTCATTGCGTTCGTGTTGACTCCCCGGGGACGGGCCGACTACGAGATCGCCAGAATAGGGCCGTCCACGGACAGAGTACGCAGGACAGAGTACACAATTTGCAGGCATCGTCCAGACAAGGCAACGGAAAATATGTTGAGACACGACACGGCGGCCTTGATCCCCTTTGAGTAAGGACGATTAGTTTGTTCTTCCTCTTGCGAGGATTATGACAAGGTTGGACCCGAGATAAACAGAAAAAAAGTTTTAGACGTCGCATGAATTTAGCCCTTGGCTAAAAGAGGCAGGCAAATAGGCCATATTCTGCTAGCACGCAAAGCTTATGGAGACAAGGTTTTGTCCCGAGGCTTTATTTGAGAATTCTACAGAGAATTGCAGAGGTTCTGTCATAAACTTTCTGTGATGCGCATTCGGGATTGTTTAGTGTTTGGCTATTTTGGCTCTGCCAGGACGAAATTGCCGGGAGGTGGTGGTGATGTGAATTTAGCCACGGGCCGGCACGTTGCTTGGATGTTGCTCCATTCGTATTCCTTGGCAGTAACAGCAAAAGCAGTAGCGCAGCAAAAGCAGCCGGGAGATCGCCTGCCATGTCGATTCTGCCGTGGAAATGCCATGGCTATCGTTGTTGACGGTGAGGATGATTAATGATTGATTGACCCTACGGAAGGAGTTTGCGCCGCCATCAGTCCATGTCGGATTTAATACTATTTTGAGGGCGTCGGCTGAAACGAAACCACCGATGGCATCCGCAAACCTGTCGTGACCGGGGGGCTGCCCGTTTTCCTTTCCACGACTGCACCGTATCTGCGCCTGGCGCAGTGGTTCGTGACTCAAACAACCAAAGACCGTCTGCGCTGCGATTTCAAATACCTCGGCCGCGATAGTCGAGTTAGGATGAGTGGTCATTCGTCGGAGGAACTGAAACTCGTTGTCGCCGGTCACAACGCCGCTTGGTGCTGACCGTGTGGATCTAGCGGAAGAGCATACAGGGGAAGGCCAGTCTTATTGGCTGTGGGTTTGAGAGAAACAAGCAAGTGGCCCGTCGGCAATAGATGCAGATCTGACAGGAACAGGGCTAGCCATAGTAGCCATATATAGATGTCGGCACCAGGCATTGCGGAATCTAGATTGTGTCTGACCGGCACGGCCGTTGTTAGTCGGGATAATTGCTCCGTTTGCCCTGCCAATCTGACGATAAGGCCGTGGAAGATAGGAGCCATGCTCACATACAGTAGGTCCGTGAAAACGGGTGGTCCACAAGCCACGGCACTTGGACAGCCGAATCTTAAAGAAGCAATGCAATCCCGTTGACGGAGTACGGAGTACAGTAGCACGCAATATGGCAATGCCGAGTTCGACCCGTACTCGTACAAGGACATACAAGCACAGGCCCGGACCCGTGTGAGAAATCTCCATGGCCCATGTCGCATGTCCCCATACGCGTACCAGCAAGCAGGATGGCCTGGGCGAGCTCCCGCGAAGCAACCCCAACCGCCGCCTCTGGGTTGCAGCGCAGACAAAGCGCGATGCTCAATGATGTCGATACAGTAGCCACATGATGGGCTCGCAGCGTGAGGGATACGTGAATGTCCGAACCTAGGACTCGGATTATTAGAGAGCCAAGCTCAATGAGCGTTTTGACAGGCGTGGCTCACCAATCAGAGGGACGCCCACAACCTGAGGGTTACATTGGATTCGGCCCTGTCGACGAAATGTGGGCTAGAGGAAGGTCGAGACGGGGGCGTGAGAGTGTGAGGAGTGTGAAGAAGGGGGGGAAGTTGCATAAGTGCAGGTTTGTTTCGTTTTCTCGGACAAAAGTAAGAGGGCAGGCGGAGAAACTGCTGACTGAGCTGCTGGCGGCAGAATTCATAAATACTCCGGACTCGTATGCTGCAATTTGGATAAAAACATGAGAAAACCTGTCATTTCCTCTAAGAGAATTAGAACCGCAAGCAGAAGAATAAATGGTTCGATTAGTATTTCCTGGGGATGGCTTCAATCCTGCTCAACGGCCTGGTGGAGTGCGACTAAGTACATGTAATCTAAGAGTACCAGAACAGAACAGGGAGCTTGTCATTAACCCACCCAGGTTTTAGGTAGACGCTAGATGGTAGTGACCTACCTATTGGAGCTACATTAGCCATGGATCATTTGTCTGCCTGCTGTCGCCACGCTACTGTATCTAATCCGAACACATCAAATAGATATCGATGCAGCTCATCCCATCGCCTTCGCCGGGTAGATGTTCAACCCTTGGTAGATCTAGTAGGTCGTCGATTTGCGCTTGGTTTATAGTAAACAGTTTGCTCGTCTGGCATCACAAGCCCCCTTGGCCTAATGGTTAAGGCGCAAGACTTCTATTAGCACTAGCCTACAAAAAGGTTGGCGTCTGTTAGAGCGTATCTTGAGATTGCCAGTTCGAGTCTGGCAGGGGGCTTCGCTTTTTAAGGGTTCCATCGTTTTGGACTCTTTTGCGAGTCAGCCCATGCAATTTCTTTTTTTAGCACTGCGCAACCTCTTCATTCATTGCTGCTTTTATGCTCTCTTTTTTCTCTATTTGGAAGTAGTACGGAGCATATCATATCTTTGATCCGGGCCCATGGCGAACCCACGTCTCCACCAGACTAAAGCAGATCACAACCCACTCACTTTATCAAGCCTATCTCTCACACACAATAGAGGAGCCAAGAACGACATATCTTATCATATGTTTATTTAACAAGTCATAAGCCATCATTCAGCCAAAGCGAAGAGAAATCCGTACTTCAGATTTGTACTACAACTAATAACGATCTCGTCGATATTAAGAACAAGCTAGTACCATGTATCCTATATGAGATTTCAACAGTCTACTAGCAAAAGTACGATGACTTCAGTGGCAACCTATAATGAAACACCCCTTTCTGATTTTACCAAAGATGGAAAGTCAACGAGTTTCTCTAATTCTCGCTCAAGATGCCTACCAAACTCCATGATTACTACGTGCTTCAGAGAATTTGAATGAGCCGGATGAGTGGATATTCAACAGCCCCCTATCTGACATGGAAGGAGATAAAACACCTACGCCGGAAGACACCGACCATAGCTTGGATTGATTATAAAAAGAATTTTGCTATGCAGATCCCGCTTACAGTACTCTGTCTTACGTGAAATAGAGATCATGCCATGAATGTTAGTAGCATAAGCCCTAGAGCTACCGACTTCCTAATCGGCAGCCATATACTTGAGTAAGCTCAGGTGTGTCTCATTGTATACTTGGCAGCGGCCCTTGAATCTCAAGAGAATGTAAACAGTCATCTTCAACTTCCATAAACATCAATTCCTAATACGTTACATATGGAAGGCGTCTGTCTTGGCGTTTCATACCACCAGGCGTGCGTGCTCTAAGCCTCCACTTCAGCTATGCATGCGGGCAGGCTTATTGGTTACCATTAATCAATATTACTACCCTGCATTGTCACGTTGCCCTTTCATGGGAATCGTTGCGTTGGCCAGGCTGCGTAGAGCTGAATCTTTCCTTAGATTGCCGGAGTGCAACCTACGAAGTCATGTAAGTGGTACAATCAAAGGACGTCATGTTCCGAAGGAGTGATCCTACTCACAAATGGACCGTACTTCTATTCAGATATCACAGATAGTCCGCATCCTTGTCTATCCTAGCTTTGTCATGTCACTATAAGCCGTGCGCAAATTGCCAGAACCTCTTACCCGCCTGAGCTCCATAGCCTCCATCTTCTGCCTGCTCAATGACTGTAGCCCCTGTAGCCAGTAAATATCCTGATTATCGACGGTGCTGTTCATGTAGAATTGGTGGGCTTCCCGCCACATGCCCATTCCCTTGTAACAGTGGGCTATGTAAAAGTTGATCTTGGAGTCGATGCCGTTCATGCCCTCAGCAAATGCGATCGTGGAAGCCTCATTGGCCTCGCGCAGAGCTTCCCTCCATCGAGGCGGCCTCTCGCTGGCATATCGTTTGCAGGCTGCAATGTGCCTGTTGATGCGTCTCTTGATCCAACCAACATCTTCTTCGTCAAGCTGAAACAGGCGATCGAAAATCTCTCTTTCTTTACCTAGGGCCTCTGAACTGGCTGAGGTTGACGTACTGGCCATCTTTGACTGTAGAACTGTAGCTTCTCTTCTTTTTCTTTAGCGATTTGGTGGAAAACTGACTTCTCGTGATCGATTCCTGATAACCGAAATCGCGACTCATCCAGGAATTTATAGATTCACAAGGTTTGTTTATTCACAGGTATATGGACGTGATGGCGGTGAATCGCCATCATAGTTTCCGTGTGTTTGCCCTTTGCAGCAGTTCAGCTACTAATATTGACGTTCAAGTGACACAACATGCGGCAGGCGGTCGATACAAAGGACAGTGGAAACCATTGAAGAAAACACCTTGTAAATTAAAGGGTAACATCATCATAAAATCACCCTTTGTTCAACTCTAGACCACAGTGTGATGGTCGCAAGCCATCATCAAACAAAGGCGTGATTGTACGACAATAGTGACGCTGGCACCGGATGACAATTCAATCAGCTCAAGGCAATGTTGCGTTAGCTATGTTCGATATTATTTCTAGCACTTACGGATATGTGCTAAACAAAGATCTTTACTGCAAAGTTCACATTTCCACTGGATCTGAATCATAACAAACGTTATACGTTCATTTTTGGGTTGCAATGGCCTTGGCCGTTGTCTTTGAAACATTGATCTGGCTTTCATTTGCTGATTCGTGAACGCCATGAAAATTTTAGGACGTCCTCTTCACTGATGCAACGAGTCCAATTGAATAAAAAGAAAACGTAAAAAGAAAACGTAAAAAGGTTATGAACGAAAAGAGAACCAAAAAAAGAATTCCAAGTATCGGATAACGCATTGGGGCATTTTGCTCCCGGCAGGGCTTGAACCTGCGACCTTCGCATTACCAAGGCTAGATTGTTATGTCTAGTATTAGTACGAAGCTCTAACCAACTGAGCTACGGAAGCGCATCCGAATTTGGAAATTAACGGGTTCGAAGCCAGAGGATGGCTCCGAATTGTTGGAAGTGGCACAGTTATTATTATCTATACAGGGTAAACTATTTCAGTAGTATAATCGCAACACCAAACTCGGCACTCAACCCGGGTGTTCTACTTCAAGCAAATCTCTTTGGAATGGAGAGTATAAATATTTTAGAGCAGTTGACAATTTTGCCCAATTCAGTCGTCAAGGAGTGGTTGGAGTAAGCGAGAATGATGCTTTGACATTTGAACCACCTAAGTACAATGCAAGACAAGGAGAATCACAGCGGCATCGTTTGACTTGTATAGAGGATCCCCCCCAAAATTTAGATACCTCCGTTTATTTGCTAGTACTATTGAATTCATCAGGGGAAGATAAAATAGTCAATGAAACATCTGGAACCCCTTTGCGAATGTACTCAGTTCTGTCTTCAGCGCACTTCTGACACCTTGTGCTGGTTCGGCATGAGACTCCGGATCTGAATTTGGACTTCCGTTCGGACATTCGGAACATTTTAGAACTAATTCCGATTTCTCAACGGCCCAAGTCAGTCTGGCCTGCTTTGCGTAGTCGATGACTGACTTTCCATCGTCATCTTTTGTGTCCGCCGCAATGCCCGAATCCAACAGATCGTACAGTGTCTACTTCATAGAGGCGACATTACCAATCTCAACAATTATTTAAGCTCGCGCGAATCCGCCAGGCATTTACACTAGACTGAGTCCAGCCACTTTCCATTGTAGGTGAAGTAATGAATGGATTTGTCTCTAGGCAAGCAGATTGGGCCACAGTAAGGAGGCTTAATGATATGAACGAATGTCGATGAAATATGAGCTGAAAGTCCAGTCGAATTTACAGTTGCTAGTGGCGTTACCTCGTAAACCGAAAATGGCATACGATGACCCATAAAGTATTGCGTTTCTGATCGGCACTAAGCCGTGGGAAAAGACCGCGAGGCGGTAAGACCTTGAATGGTATACGAAAGCAGCACGTTATGCATCAGGCGAAGTTCATAAAATCATATAGAGTAGCTGTTATGGATCAGCAGCTGTAATTATAAAAGTTACTCGGCAGATATCTGTTCTAATTACCTGCGCAAAGCCCTTGCTTGTCACAAATCGGCGTCTTATCAAGTGAAAACCATGATTGCTCGCCTTATCATTTTCTCTGTCCTGGCAACTGCTAACTTGAGCATCGGAACACGCTTTCATCGTCGTACAGATAGCAGCACACAGTCTGGCCTATCTGGAACATTCATTGAAGGCGTGGTAAATGCTGCAATTGTCGTCATACCCATCCCGTTCTCCCTCGCCAGAAATATTGTGCCATCAAAATATGGCATCATTCAGACTTATTTGGATTATCTGCCAGACCTTCATGGGAAGTATCCTGTCAGTAGATTTACCACTTTATAACCCTATGACCATGCCTGCAGAGCGACTAAAAATTAGTCATTCACGCCTACACATTAAGATACTCCATAGCCATCAAATCATAACTCTATGTATAGAGTAGCAGTAAGGCATCTACCAAGAGGCAACGATTTCTCTCCCACATTGGAACCATCTGTGGCTATCATTACCGCACAGGAGGCCTGAGTCAATGGTCATTCAATGAGTTCCACAATTCGTATCCTATCGTGCCTTTAAAATCCGATGTAAGAGCAACGGAAACGCCGAAGCGAATTGCGGATGATTAAACTGTTACAACCAAATCCTGCTATTGTAAGGCTTGGCAACGACCACCGTATTCCTTTTTAGACATACGAAACGTGCCATTTGGTGTACTGCTGTAGGTTCTCAAAATCCATTTGATAAAGCATATTATATGCTCGGTGATAATTCTTTTGAGCCGTAAAATCCGTCTGTGATGTCTAATATGCTAACTAGCCGATCCTTTGTTCCCGAACGATCAAGAAGTAAAAGCAAAGTATATAGGACTGGCGACGGTGTTCCCAAATCAAAAGACCAAAGGACATTCAAGTTTATACACATCTGACTTTTCTCCTCTTTTTGAAACTATTCAAGTGTTGTCTGGCTTTTAAACATCTAGCTATGGCTGATACACTACTTGTTACTGGAGCAAACGGCTATGTAGCTCTTCATGTTATCAAGGAAGCCATTGCCCAGGGATACAAAGTTGTAGGAACAGTTCGCTCTGTTGCTGCAGCCGACAAAATCATGGCAATATTTCCCGATTTATCCTCACAGCTACAAATCGTCGAAGTGCGCGATATTACGAAAGCGGAAGACTTCGAAAAGGCCTTTGAGAAGTTCAAAATTGGAGCTGTCATCAACACAGCGTCGCCGCTAGTGAATAGCCCGAAAGACGTCAAGGCCGACGTTCTCGATCCTGCGATCAAGGGTGGCGTGGCAGTCCTTGAGGCTTCGGCCAAATTTGCCGGGCCCCAGCTGAAACGTGTCATCCATGTTGGATCTTTTGCGTCAACTCTCGACCTGTCGTTGGGCCTCGCTCCAGGGAAAACATATTCTCCTAGTGACTGGAATCAACTTACATACGAAGAGGCTGCAAACGGTGGGGACGCGGCTGGGTATATAGGATCAAAGGCTTTGGCTGAAAAGCGTATGTGGGATTGGATGAAGGAAAACACACCCGCCTTTGACATGGTATCGGTAGATCCAGCGGGAATCTTCGGACCGCATGTCGGGCCAGTTGATCTTGATCATTTGAACATATCGACTCAGATGATATGGGAGCTTGTCGTCCCATCACCGAATCCACCGCCGTACAATTCTGGCCACCTTGGAGCGTGGGTTGATGTCCGCGACGTCTCTGCAGCTTTGCTTACGGCTGTGAAAGTTCCAGGGGCAGGCGGTGAACGTTTCTTGGTTGCACAAAGATGCCACTGGCAACTTGTGAGGGATGAAGCAAGAAGGGTGTTGCCTGAGTTACAGAATCGGATTGATGCAGGCGAGCCAGGTGCTTGGATAGCTGCCCAAGCTACCACGTATAATGTTGATGGGAGCAAAGTGGAGAGAATCTTGGGAGTGCAATATAGGTCTCTGGGAGATTGTTTGAAAGATTCTTTTGAACAACTTCTGGCAGCTGAGAAGCTAAATAATCGTGTATAATAAGCACCTAAACTAAGCTATACCAGGGTCTGGTTCTTGACAGAAAAGCCGGACGCCTCAGCAATCTTATCTAGAAGTTTATGAACCTTGAATGCCTCTTCAAAGCTAGCAACTGCAGTTGTCTTGTTTGCAAAGCCCTCAAATAACCTAGCAGTATTGGTGCCCGGTGGTGCCACATTCCTTATACACTTAGGTTCATCTGGATCATCGTAATCTATATCCTGTACCTTCCCCTCTCGTCCAATGACTAAACGAAGATGCTTTTTCTCCAGATCCATTTGTAGCATAGGTCCGTCCATGGATAATTCAATTTCCCCTTTGGTACCGGAGATAAGCCATTTAAGACCCTTTCCGTCTACGGTCTTATTCACCTTTCGGAAGGCGACGTTGGCAATGGCGCCAGTTCCGAGCTTGCCTTGGACAAAAAAGTGGTCTGGGGCGGTCTTTTTACGTGCTGGATTGACAACAGCGCCAGAACTCGAGTCGATAGTCTTGACAGTGGGGTGCTGGATATCCAGGAGAGACTGGAGACTGGCAAAATCGCCTAGAACATGAGTGAAAGCATCCATGACTTGCCGCCTATTAGTTCTAAAGCCGCGAATTAACAGTTGCATTGCCAACTCACAGTGAGCAAACGCAATATGATACTCATTAGCGCCGCTATCATAGTCCAGGTAAAAGTCTGCCTCTGCCATCCAACTATCGATCGGGGCATAGTTGAAACAGCCCAAGGCTATGGTACTTGTCACTCGACCAATAACTCCGGTTTCGATGAGCTGTTTGACCTTCTTAATGATTGGATCAGCTCGAAGTTGCAGACCAACAGCAGTCTTTACGTTCTCCCTCTCAGCCAACTTGACCATCTCCCCGGCCTGCACAGCATTAATCCCAAGCGGCCATTCGCAAAAGACCTGTTTCTTCGCTCTCAATGCGGGGATAGACAGTTCATAATGCTTCGAGACATGAACCGAGACGACAACGAGGTCCACATCTGGATCGTTGGCAATATCCTCCGGATTCCCGTACGCTTTAGTGGAAGGTGCCAACTTGTGATACTTGATGGACTTCTCTGCGGCCTCGACAGACGAATTGCAGAGTGCAACGATTTCATAGTGTGGTGAAAGAACGAAAGTAGGCAGGAGAGCAGAGACACCCCACGAACCTGGACCCAGGCCATTACCGTCTCCGGCAGTGAGTCCAATAAAACCAACACGAATAGTTGCCATGCTGGCTTGATGGAATCCTGCCTGATTTACGGCTTATTGAAGACAAACGAGAATTGCAGCTCTAAGATTTTATAAGTGCATTACCAGTGTGTGCTCTTGAATATTAAGTGGATACTAGATTGCAGTCAAGTCAGTATATGATGTGATACCTGTGAGTGTATTAATTTGTCGTAGTCATGATAAACGCAGTTTGAGTCGATATTGAATGGCGCCTAAACATTAGCTGATCGTATTCTGTATGATTCGTAATCATCTGCGGAATTAGACATGCATTTACCGGACTTACCTGTAATCCAAGCCCATGATCCAAGCCCATGGGCGATTCACAGAGCTCCAGTGTAGATTTGTACGTATTCACAAAATTGATATAACAATCATGTGAGCTGTGAACGGGCCGGATTTGCTGCTCAACAGGTCTTGCCACTAGGATGATTCAGGTCAAAATATGTTGACAAAAGCTGTTTTGGCGGCCGGACCATGTCTCTTGATTAGTATTTTGTGATTTTCAAATGGTGGGGGCAGCATGAGAGCGGGCCCGAAGAAATAATGAAGTAAAGCTGACCTCCCAAGACCCTCTCCTCGGTAGCCTTTCATCTCTTACTGTGACCTTAGTTGGTATTACTTAATCCGGGTTGACGTTGGCCCTGAATATGCTCACTGCGTCTAGTTAAACAGGAAACAACATTACATCATGGACTCATTTACCCGAATTCCCCATTCCTTGGTTATATTACTATGGACACAATGTTTCCTTACATCCTGTGTGATCAGAAGGTTTCGAGTAGTATACATTTGTTGTTCGATTCTTCAAAAGAAAACCTTCAAAATAAAAATACTTTCTTATCAATATCAGACAACAGCGTAGGTTCTTCGGTCTGAAGCTCAGACACTATCTTCTTAATAGCTGCAAGCATTGGAGGGGGGCCACAGAGTAAAAGACGGCTATCCTTGGATGGTTCGTAAATATACTCTTTGACAATACTTTTTGTCACGAACCCAGCACTGCCTGACCATTTGGAAGGGGGCTTTGCAAGAACGTAATGGATCCGAAGATTTTGGGGGTTTTGAGACGCCAGTAAATCCAGTTCTTCTTTCAAAAGAATATCCGATTCGGTATTGTTCGCATATATAAGAGAGATGAAAGTCTTATCCGAAGGGTTCGAACAAATGGCGCGGATCAGTTGGTACATGGGAGTGATACCGGTGCCGCCAGCAATCATACCGACGTGAGTCGCATAACCGTTGGTGTATCGCATAGCACCTTTAGGACCTCGAAATTCAACTTTGTCTCCGACTGTAAGGCTTTCAAGGTGTTGAGTCATGACACCTGTTGGATAGACCTTGACGAGAAGATCAACGCGACCAAGGTCTCGATTATCCGAAGTGGGAGTGTATGATCGAGAGACCATTTTGTCTCCAATTTGGGCGCGAATTGCAACGTGTTGCCCAATAGGTAAGCCCAATGGCCGCGATGAATCTGGGAGTCCAAAGACAAAGCGGTATACATTGGGCGAAACCTTGACCTTTTCTTGGAGTGTAAGCTTGCGCCACTTCTGGGGGTCTAGTTGACATCCCAGTCCGGCAGCAACAGGCGCAGACATGAACGGAGTCGCTGGATCTTGAACCCTGTATGCTGGGTACGAAGTAAAATCTTCCTGGAAATCCAGTTTCGAAGCGCCCCATGACACTACTCCGAACGTCAACAGAGCTTGTACCACAGATGCCATGCCAAAGCCAACCCAAAATTGGCCACCAGATACTCGCAGGTTTTTGGAAGACGCCTCTGCAAAATGAGACAACAGCTTGCGGTGGTGGTAGCCTTGGTACGCTGTCCCGCCGAAAATTCCAAATATGAATATTTTGGAGAAGGCCCTTGCATACCATGATGCAGTGCCTTTCGATGACTGAGATTTGGTATGAATGGTCGTCGTCTGGCTAACTGTTTCGAAGGTCGGCCGGTAAACTTCTACCGTAGCAGAACGATCCTTTTATCCAGCCTGGTCAACAATGACAGATCTTTCAAAGTATATGTTCGATAAGTACCACACTCACAGATGCCTGAATTTCGCCAACTAGCAAATCTTCTAACAATTCTCTCGCTTCTTCAGAATGGCCCACATCTTCAAACACTTGTGTCGTGTCTTTGCCAGCTTCCCCGATAAGAATATCGACACCACCTGGGTGGTCCTCTAGGTAACTCGTAACATTGTAAACTGGATCTTCTTGTTAGTATCAAAATTCTCAACGGAGACAGCTTAGCCATGCCAACCTTTGTTATGAATGACCATCCATATATCGTCCGGTTGGTTATGCGCCTGGACATCTCTGAGGGAGACAGTCTTCAATCCCATCTTGCCAAGGACTTTTGATACTTGGGTTATAAAAGATGAAAGATAATAGTGCTTGGAAGATGAGATCGTAAGAAGGAGACGTGGATGGTTGTATTTATCTCTATCACCTTGCTCAAACTTCGCTAGAAAGAAGACGCATCGCGGGACCCATGTCATGACAAGGATAACCCTGAGCTCTTATATAATAGACATGTGCCTACTCTTAGTAAAGCAATATACATAACCCATTCGGATAAACAGTCCACAACCAATCATTCATCTGATGTGAAAAAAAGAATATTAATTCCACAGCGAATAACCTCGGCTTTCAGACAATTTGAACAAATTCTGCTCCAATTATACAGCATCATTATCAATCCAACACCAAGTCAGTAGTATAGTAGTATTTAGTCAATTGACTAGTGACCATTGATGATTTTCCCTTGTGGGGGAGCGTTTTGCCTTTGACTTCCAACGTTAAACGCGGTGGGGGTGGGGCGAATGTATTTAAGTTTATGCGGGGTGCATGCGGGGTCACAATTGGACATGAAGGTGGCGTACATGTATCATTGTCTCAAAGCTACGAGAGTTTTGGACCAAATAATGAGATACTGACTCTGCGTTTGCTTCTCGGCTGGCTATTGAAGTACCTGATATATCACTTTGTCTAATCATTAAGTAATGCCTAATAGTACCTAGCTGCGGTTGATCCAGAGGTTCCGTAGATCTACCCCGCAATGCAACAGTTAGACAGTCGGGTTTGAAGCCATTTGCACTAATAATCCCAACCAGACTTGTGGATGCCTTTTGTCGTAGGAGCGCTGAAACTCTCTGTGGATGGGCGTAAGAGGGGATACTGATGGTTGACTGAGACCATAAATAACAGCGATCCCTATCTACAACAAGACCATACTGGCATAACGGAATGCTACCTAATCAAGTCTTTTGTCTGCTTTCGATCAAATCATGGCATCAAAGAATTTCTTTCTAGTAGGAGACGATGTCTCAACAGCACAATCCATACTAGTATCTCCAACCTACGGTCCAGATGAGCTGAAGCGTGCCGTCGCACGGCATTTCCATATTGTTCAACCAAGCGGTATGATTGATGCTGTAATGTTTTCCCTAGGTAGTGAGAATGATATCGCTGACATACCAACTCGAATAAGGAGTGTCTTTTCACACCTCCTATGGCTCCATCAATATTGTCAGCGATGTGTTAGACGCCACCGAACCTATCGGCATCAGAATCGACAATCAGGCCGTTCGTGAGCCTGATGGCCCAGAAGGCCTCCCAATTGTGGGAAGCTTTTACGAAATTTTCCCAGATCATCTCGGAAACCATACTCGTCTGTTCCGCCAATATGGGGGGTTGATCAAGACGACAAATATGGGAAAGACGAACTACCTCACAGACGATCCTGAAATCGCCGCCGTCGCCCTCAATGAATCCATATACTTTTCGAAAAAGATCAATGAAGATCATCCTCTTTGGGGAGTAAAAGATAACATCGCGACTTTTGTTGGAGACACTGAGACCGAGACCTGGCGCCTCAGCCATAAGTTTCTCCCAACATCAATGGGTCCCAAAGCTGTGAGACATTATGCACCATTGATTCAGGAAACGGTTCGGCGCTCTTTCGCTGTGTTTGACGCCTTTGCTGAAAGTGGTCGCTCGTGGAACGCCTACCAGTACATGGTAAAGCTAGCCTCCGAGACCATTGGCAAGGTCATCTTGGGCCAGAACTTTGGTCACCTGGTCAATGCAGACGCGCCGTTCCACCCGATCCCGCTATCTATCCTCACCATGTTCCAATTGAATAAGAGGGTGGCATCTCGGGGTGCTTGGTATCAGAATCTCCCTTTTGGAGATCCTAAGAAGTTGCGAGAAACACATAAGCTCTGTTACGCGTTGATAGAGGGTATCGTTTCAGACATCGAGACTTCTGATACGGCGATGCCGAAGATGCCCATGGCGGACGCCGCTTTGAAGGCATCTAACCTCGTCGAGTACCTTATCAAGGGCACGGACGAGAAGGGAGAGACATTCCCCCGCTCGATGATTGTACCCAACATTGTCATGCTGACTTCAGCTGGGTTTACGACCACCGCATCCCTTTTGTCCTGGCTCATCTACTCCGTTACCGAGCACCCCGGCAATCAAGAGCGCCTGCTCCAGGAGCTTGTGAACAATGGCATTAGCGAAACGACGGAATGGTCAGTCGATCTTGTTAGCAAGCTGTCATTCCTTGATAAATTCGTCAAGGAGACCCAACGCCTCCACAACCCTGCCTTCCAGCCTGCGCGAACTGCGAAGACGGATGTCATTGTTCCCGGTGGATACCGCCTGAAGGCAGACAGCGTGGTTGTTTGCGCTCTCCACAGTCTTCACACCAATCCCAATCACTGGCACGACCCTTCTCAATTTGACCCGGATCGATGGGACACCGCTGAGGTAAAAGGCCGCCATCGTGGCATGTATCTCCCCTTTGCAACGGGTCCACGTGGCTGCATTGGTTTCAATTTTGCTCTTCTCGAAGCCAAGATTATTTTTAGCGAGTTGATATACCGCTATGAATTTATTCGGGATGGGAGTGAGAATGTTCAATACGACCCAGAGTTTCAACTTGTTCGGCCTTTGAATCTTTACGTGTCGGTCAAGAGAAGAACAAATCTGCCCACGTAGTAGAAAATTTTGAAATAGCATAGTAAAGTATGAAGTTGCTAATTTCTCTTGCCTTTCAGAACACCTTGCCGTACGAATGCGTGATAAATGTTTTTGTGCTTCATTTAGAAGGTATATTGATATGCATGCTTCATTGAATCCGTCACATGATGTCTGTCTGTCCATCTTTTTACCCCTTCCGAAAACAGCCACCAAGTGGCGCCTCTATGCCTATTACGACAGAGCTAGAAAACGGGCGTAAAATCCTCATACCTAATAGTAACTATTATACACAATTACGCAAGGACATTACTTTTATGCTTCTTTAGCCTTCGTGTAATAAATACATGGGGCGAAAAAAGGGAATCCATAGTTCTATAGTTCAGATCCACTTTTCACATTTAGCCTCCCTATATAAAAAATTCCACTACCCCAGATTCTGCTAACTCAACGTCTGCGCTCCCCATCATTGTCAAATCCATCTGTTAGTTGGCCGCGAATGTCGCGACTATTGCGCCATGGAAGCCCCAGTTGCCACACGGTCACAGAAATCTTCGACCCGAAGTAAACAGGGACGTTCCAGACCGCCTTTATGTCCATATTGTCAGCGGTCCTTCTCACGTCTCGAGCACTTGCAGCGACACATCAGAAGCCGTAGGCCAATTTCACCTTTACACTGATTAGAGCTAGAAGGTTAACCAATTGCAACTTGTAGATACTAATGATAAGCCATTTTCGTGTGAAATATGCTCAAGATCCTTTGGTAGAAAGTTGGTTTACTTATCAACGCCTTATATTTAACCTAGTACTAATCATTGTTTGACAGTGATTTGGTGATTCGTCATAAGAGACTTGTGCACGCAACACAGTCTCATCAAGAACGGGAGCAGTATGAGACTGGAGGCCACCCGAGACATATTTCATCAGAAAGTGTCCTGATCCCAGATGGGAATACAAGAACTTCTGCCAGTAACCAGCCTCTGGCCCCTTGGACAAATGGAACCTACGCGACGCCCAACAGCGCGCTAGAAGAAACTCTGAATGTAAGTGTAAAAGTAAAACGACTCGACTTTATTGCAGATGTTCTTCTTTTGAAGGAGTTCATCTCCCAATCCTATGCAGCAGGTGCTAAATAGTATTCTATCTAGGAGCCCGCATCTCTCCCATTGATGATCCAAGGGGGGGATCCAATGCAAGACTTTGCCACTTTCTTGGAAAGTATTGGGCTATCTGAACAATGGGAATCTGAAGGGCTTCCATCCATTGAGCAATGGATTTTCCCAACCGATTCTGCGGTCGCTCCCCAAGCCGGGCTAAAGGATGCAGTGGCGAACGAGTTCGATTCAGAAGACCACTCTCTGCAAAGCCATGCTGCCGAGGAAGCGCTATTCTCCAACTTTGGGTCTCGCTTACCTTCTCTGCAGCCTGACGGAAGTGAGGCCGAAAACCGGCTTCAGAGTTCAGCGGACACAATCAGACTTCACTCAATACACAACATAAGCGAGTCGCAGTATCGTTCTTTTTTGAACACCATTGACGGCTTTCACCGAGTTCTACCCAAGGGGTTCACACCTCCGTCTAAATATGCCTTGTCTCGATTCCTTCATGGTTTCATTGATGGTTTGAATGAACATCTTCCGTTCATACACTCTCCGACGTTACACATAGAAAGCTGTAACCCGGCTCTTGTTCTGGCGATTGCTGCCTGTGGCTCGCAATATCGTTTCGAAACTAGTCAAGGGGTGCATCTGTTTCATGCAGCACGAGCCATTGTTTCGGAGACCATGAAACAAAAAGGCTACGGAATACAGGCTGGCTATACAACAAATTCAGCACAGTGTAACTCTCCTGCACCTACTTTCTTGTCAAACTTTCCAGCTGGCGCTGCCGGTGAGGATAATCTTGACGAGACAGTGGAAATAATCCAGACTCTTCTGTTGCTTATTATTTATGCAACTTGGGGAAACAACGGGACAATAGCGCAAGAACTCGGATTCTTGGATAATACTCTCGCGTCCTTGGTTCGCGCGCACGGCCTCGTCGAACCAGCTCAAAGTTTTGACCTGATGGATGGTTCAAATGACGTGAATTGGCATACATGGGTCAGCAGGGAGCTCAATAGGCGCACCAAATTTATTGCCTACTGCTTTCTTAACCTTCACTGCCTAATGTATAACACGCCTCCATTGCTCTTAAATGCTGATCTTGGGCTTGATATGCCTTGCTCTAACGCCCTCTGGTCGGCACAAGATGCGAATGAATGGCGATTGGCATACGAGTCAGTGGGGAAGAGACCCAATGTCCCTTTCCAGAGGTCGTTTGCTTCCCTTTTTAGTAAGGGAGAAGCTTCGGTCACTGACGAGACACCATCAACTGCTCTTGGGAATCATATTCTCTTACATGCTTTATTCCAGCAGCTTTACTTCGCCCGTCAGTTGTGTCTGTTTCCATTAGATCATGATCATCAGGCACGCGACATAACAGGATTGGACGCAGTCCTTCGCACCTGGAAATCTCGCTGGAAAGACACCCCAGAGTCGAGTACCGACCCGCGTAATCCAGCTGGACCAATCGCATTCACTTCGGCCGCCCTGCTCGGTCAGATTTATGTGCGCATACAAGTTGATCTGGGACCCCATCGCGCTTTGATGACAAGAGATCCTTCAACTATTGCCCAAGCGCTGGTTAATGCACCGCAGACTATTGTACGAGGCCCGGGGCTCATTACCGCACTTCTCCATGCGGTTCACGCCCTATCCATTCCCGTACAGCTCGGTATTGACTTTGTAGCGAGGACTCATTCATTTTATTGGAGCGTACAACACTGTTTGGCCGCTGTAGAGTATGCTCATCTGCTGACAAGGTGGCTCTTGGCTCTTCCAGGACCAACAGAGCCGTCTCAGCATGAAAGAATGCTGTTTTTGTGGATCACACGATTATTGGACGAAACTGAACATGGTATAAGAGTTCCCATGGAAAATCGGTTGAACTTGATACAGAATCTTGACACCGGAAGGCAATTGAGTATCTCCATCATCCGGGTTTGGGCTAGGATCTTTAATGGCAATACATCGTGGGAAATCGTCGATGTCGTCAGTGCGAGCTTGAAAGCATATGCTGATCTGTTGGAACAAAGCTGGAGCTGAATATTACATTTGCGCGGCCAGATAGCGGTACATAGTTGTCATCTCCTATGGAAGTCATTCGAACTGTTACTTCGTAGGCTGTAAGATACGTTATTTGTAATATAGATCTCGTCAGATCTAATAACAGCAGTAGTAGAGTCGTTCAATAGTTATCCTTCGAGGCCGATATCCGTCTCACTTCACAATCTGTAGTCTAATCACTTGTTTGAGAGATGGATCTTTCTCCAGAGATACTCAGAGGTGATCGAATCTTTATTCCTAGACCCTACTCCTGAACCCCGCCTCCACTTACAAATCACTTGTAATATTCATTACAATCAACTTTCAAGAACCCCTCACCATAAGCAACCGTTCTCGAAGAGTCTACGCTCATTCCCTCGTCATTCCCGTGAGACTTCCCCTCAGCGTTCTTCACTACAGATGCGGGGATAAGGCAGGTGACATATAAGAAGTTGGGTGCGGGGAAATAAGAATCACACGGCTGTAAGATAAACCGTCCAAATCATTTTCTTTCTTAAAAGAGATGGAGAGTGCGTGTAATAGCCAACAGCCGACATACAAAACTTGGTTTCCGTGGTTTCACAGTTTGAGATTATAACCCAATCACTACCTCAGATTAGGTACAACGGTATCATCAATCACCATGTCTACAATGAAAGCATTGAACTATGTCGGACCCTACAAGGTCAAGGTGGAAGAGATTGAGAAACCCAAACTAGAACACCCCGATGACATTATTGTCAAAGTTACCACTGTTAGTGATCAATTTACATCAAACCAATCTTGCATCATCAATGTGCTGACAACTTCCAGGCAGCGATTTGTGGCTCGGATCTCCAGTAGGTACATGGAGGGAGTCTTACAATTCTCAAAGAAATAGAAAAACTCACAGTTTTATAGCATGTACGAAGGTCGGACGTCCGCTGAACCAGGGATTACATTTGGTAAGAAGACATTATATGGTCGCGTGGATCGGGAAAAAAAATAATGGAAGCTAAACGGAAAAAGGTCACGAAAACATGGGAATCGTCGAAGAGCTAGGCCAAGGTGTCACGTTGCTCAAGAAAGGTGATCGTGTTGTTATGCCATTCAATGTCGCTGACGGCCGTTGCCGCAATTGCGAGGAAGGAAAGACGGCATTTTGTACCGGAGTCAATCCTGGGTTTGCAGGTGGCGCATATGGTAAGATGTTGAAGATTGAATTATGGCTTCTTCTACTAAACTTGCCGCAGGCTATGTCGCCATGGGCCCTTATCGTGGAGGTATGAGTCTCTGAAATGCTTTATGGGCGTAGCAATGAAAGTTCTGACAATATTATACAGGCCAGGCGCAGTACATTCGCATCCCCTATGCAGACTTTAATGCTCTCAAATTGCCTCCCGGAAAAGAGCACGAAGCCGACTTTATACTTCTTGCAGGTAACTAAGAAACTCAACATTCCTTTGACGGCCATTGATGCTAACATGTTGGCACAGACATATTTCCCACCGGTATGTCAATGGATTGCAATATTCTCATTCAGCAGGCCCCCTTATCTAATGCTTAACTTTCAGGCTGGCACGGCGTCGAAATATCCGGATTCCAGCCAGGTGAAAGTATCGCCGTTTTTGGTGCCGGTCCTGTCGGTTTGATGGCTGCTTATTCGGCTACTTTGCGCGGAGCCTCCAATGTTTACGTTGTAGACCGAGTCCCTGAACGCCTAGCGGTCGCAAAAAGCATCAACTGTATTCCCATCGACTTTACCAAGGGAGATGCAGTTGATCAGATTATTGCCCACAACGGTGGGATGGTGGACCGATCAGTAGACGCCGTTGGATACCAAGCTGTCGACCCCAATGGATCATCAGAAAGACCAAATATCATTATTGAGAATATGATTCGAGTCACACGAGCATGTGGAGGGCTCGGAATTCCAGGGCTTTATGTCCCCAGGTATGAGATCCATACTTGCAGTTGTATTCAATGCGCCAACTAATTATTGGTATTCCCTGCCGATAGCGACCCTGGCGCGCCTGATTCAAACTCGGCAAAGGGTATCATCAGCCTCAGCTTTGGAAAGTTGTTTGAGAAGGTAAGGAAGAGTTCTTCATTGGTGCATAGTACGCACTATTCACACACAGTATTCTAACTGCCTACTCCAGGGCCTGTCGCTTAGCACTGGTCAGTGCAATGTGAAGAAATATAATCGGTACCTACGAGACATGATTATCGCCGGCAAAGCAAAGCCTAGCTTTGTCATCTCGCACGAGATCAGCCTCGGTGATGCGGAGGTCGCATACGAGAAATTTGATAAGAGGGAAGGGGGATACACCAAAGTGATTATTCACCCAAATGGAGGTTTTTAATGGCTCGGTGTAAAGTAAATCGTGCGCCTTTTGAGGATAGCTTTTGAAGAAAATTGGCAGCGCAATATCAAGTAAATTTGATATACAGACTATTACTTTACGTCTCTGCGTTGCAGAGCGGAGGAGTTCACTATTAGCCACCGAATAAAACTACATCGAAGTCTGCTATAAGCAAACTTTTCTCTCCATCATACAGTTTAGTTAATTGATGGTCGTATCTATTGTATATTTTCGACTACATAGAGTGCCTGCAATTTATCTTTGTGCTTCGGTGACGTCGATTGTGATTTGGTGAATGGCTCTTTCGTAGTCCTAAAGCATGGCCAATCTTAGGAAGAAATACCTAACGCTCATCAACGACAATAAGATGCCAGCAAACAGACTACAACCTATGCTAGGAGGGCTTGAGCCTGAGACAACACCCATGAAAGTGTCCAATCTCTTCGATATTGATATTACATAAATCGCATTTGCTCAATCTGAATAAGTCAGATTAACAAGCTAAACAACTAGGACTTTGAACTTTGTACTACCGTAAATAATGCATAACTGACTACCGGACCGGGGAGACTGTCTCAACGACCTCTTAGTGCTACGAGCTATTGGAAGCGGGGGCGGAGAAGCCGTGAGGGGGCTTGAGAAAAGCGGCGGCGGACCTCCGCTCCGTCGCCACTTGTAATTTGATGATTTCTTCTCAATTCCAGCTACTATCATAGGTAATATGAGAACGCGCCTAGCGAGAACCTTGTTCTTATCGCGTTTAGTCGAAGATGCTTAACCTCGGTTATGAGACATTAGGATCGCGATAGTGACGTATGTGAAGCCATCAATATGTTCTTTTTTATAGGCCTTTCGCCCTGCATTCCGTGTAGTACACAGTTACATGTATCTGAAGTTTTCCGCGTATGGAGTAAGCCGTATTACTCTTAGAACGTTTAATTCTTGTCAACCATCTTATTGAACATTTCTCTGGTATCCAGATAAAGCCCACGTCTATCGCCTATTAGGCTGTCCACATTGAACAATTTGAATATTATCCATCTATTTTTATACAAAGCCACCTGGCCAATACAACAGCAGCCTTTTCTTGAAAGGAGCAGCAAATCTTAGCGAGAACGAAAATGAGCTCTTCTAGTTTGTTGTTTCGGAGTAGAGCCTCAGCCAGGTTCTTACATCGGAATTTATTCTACAATCGCACAATATCAAGGGCGCTTCATCAGACAAATAGTTCACCGCCCGGTAGGAGCGAGAAGGTGGAATTTTCATCAAGCTCACCTCATGGCTCTTCAAAGTTTGTCAAAGTAGCAGCGGGCATTGCGATCGTCGGAGCTGGTGTGGGTGCATATAGCGTCTTTACTAAATCTAATACCCCGGACAAGCCCATATACGGATCTAATGCAGATTTCAAAAAGGTACAATTTCGTTTTGCCTTCATTTCTTCATCTTGCGGCTACTAAATTTTATTAGGCACTGAGAGAGCTTCAAGAAAAGCTTGGTGATGATCAGGTTAGCACGGATGAAAGTGATTTGCAGCAGCATGGCTATTCAGAGTGGTCCTCTGTCAACGCCGAACGTCTTCCAGTGGCGATCGCATATCCAAGATCTACTGAAGACGTCTCTGAGATTGCCAAGGTTTGCCACAAATATAGACTTCCTATGAATCCATATTCAGGCGGGTCAAGTCTTGAGGCAAATTTTGCGGCTCCCTATGGCGGAGTGACAATTGACTTCATGGCTATGGATCAGATCATTAACTTACACGAAGAGGACATGGATGTTGTTGTTCAGCCGTCTATTCAATGGCAGGAACTCAACCAGAAACTTGAGCATACCAATCTTTTCTTCCCAGTTGATCCTGGCCCTTCAGCCAAAATCGGAGGCATGGTGGGAACAAATTGCAGTGGGACAAATGCGATGCACTACGGCACTATGAAAGATTGGGTCATCAACTTGACGGTCGTCCTTGCAGATGGCCGCGTGATCAAGACACGGCGCCGCCCACGAAAGACGTCTGCAGGTTATAATCTGACAGGATTGTTCGTTGGATCCGAGGGCACATTGGGTTTGGTGACGGAGATTACATTGAAACTGTCCCCTATACCCGAAAATACACGAGTTGGAGTTGTCACGTTCAGTGACATAGGAAAGGCCGCCACCGCGGCATCGAAGATGATTCGACGAGGCATTCCAGTGCAGTGCATGGAACTTATGGATGACGTGCAAATGAGCGTCGTAAATCGTGCGGGGGGGACTTCGAGGGTTTGGAAAGAATTGCCGACGCTCTTCTTCAAATTCTCAGGCACAAAGGGACAGGTTGCGGACAGCATCAACCAGACGAAAGAGACAATTCAGCCGTTTGCAGACACATTTGAGTTTGCAAAAGATGAAGATGAGGCTCATACGCTCTGGTCAGCTCGCAAGGAAGCCCTGTGGAGCATGATTGCCCTAGGCGATGAAGGCTCAAGTGTATGGACCACAGATGTTGCAGTACCCATATCAAGCCTAAGGGAAATAATTGGTGAGTCAAAGTTTGTTGTATTTTCTTCTGGCGCCAAAGTAAACGATACCAATAGGCATAGAAACGTCAAAGAAAGAGATTGATGACTTGGGGGTTTTCGCTGGGGTTATCGGTCATATTGGCGATGGAAACTTCCATGGGTTCATTCTACATAACAGGAATGATCCGGACGAACAAAAAAGGGTCGAACAGTGCGTTCATAACATGGTAGAACGTGCTCTGGAAATGGATGGATCATGCACAGTGAGTTTCCACGCTGTATAATTCTGAGGGGCTACTAACATGATGCGTTAATCTAGGGCGAACATGGAATCGGGATGGGAAAGAAAGATTTCCTGCTTCGAGAACTGGGTTATGATACGGTGGATGTAATGCGGAATCTCAAGCTTGCGCTTGATCCGCATTGGTTATTGAACCCCGGAAAGATTTTCGACTTCAAAAATTAAACATATTCCGCTGCATAAAAGGTTGTAATAATTAGACACTTTCCCATGGTATTTAAATATGAACCAGGGTATTAATTAAAAGATGTTGAATATAGTAAAAGTAGTCTAGTCCTAGTACGCGTTCAGTAACTACATAGGTACTTGAATAAGTCGATCTTGATGTGTCCTGAAAGCTTTTTACATACATTTGTATATGAACCATTTAGACAATTCGTCAAGAGTACCTACCTAAATTTACTAAAAAATTGATAGATATCAATTTGCCCGTATTGGTGCTTCACGATCTTGAATTGTTCGACGAAGACAAGCAGTCTCACTTGATTGTTCATGGGGTACAATGAGTCTGCTTGTAACATCTTGCATTTATGAAATATGTATACGGATTTTGGATACATTGACATATGCCCGTAATTTCAGTGACTAAGAGACGTCCACAGAAAATAGAGACTCATAATCTTCTTCGTCTCGTTTCAAGGCTATACAGCCTCACCAGATATCTTTTCCCTAGCCAATCGTCCAGTGAGATCTCCAACTGGGACTCTCAGTGGAAAGTTGACGGCATCGAGCATAAGGCCAATTAAGTAATACCATGCTAGGAAACAGACGACAAACGTCAGAGCTCCCCCAGTCTGTGTACACATTAGTTGCATGCCTTGTAGTTGAATTGGAATTTGTGCATAACAATAGACATACTTTGGATAGTCTGCCTCCAACCACATCGTTTCCGTGCGCAATGGACCAGTAAGATACCGCAAGACAAATCAAGGCTAACGTAAGGGTAAAAAAAAGACAGACAAAAACCACATTAAGGCGAGTGGCACATATCGTGTATATCGCGACAAGGACAGCCGTGAATATCAAGCCGAATGCTAAAGATGACTTATGAGTATGATCATTATTCACAGTCAGAGAGGAAATTTCGGCTCACCATAGCTAGCATAAAACTCGCTGATATCCGTGTTATCTTGGCCACTCTGGAAAAAGCCCTGTGCATTAAAGCTGGGCGTTTGAGTGGCACCAAAGCCCACCCAAAATGCTCCTATTAAGCAGGATCTTTGTAAGTAATGCAGTAAAATTGTAGAATACTAGCATCTAGACGCAGAATTCAACTTACCAAATGATCCAAAGACGACGAAAGGGAAGGTATTCCCCAAAATGAACTCAAGTACCGATGCGATTAGCTGGAGTAGGCCTCCGAAAAAGTATGTAAATCCTCTTTTGACATCATTAATCTTCCTTTTCAACAATTCGTGAGTATGTCGAGGAGTCCCAACTTACATTGTTGCTACGCCACCTCCTCCAGATCCACCCCAGCCCATAAGTGTGCATGCCAAAGGCGTCGCGCCCATCAAAAACCCAACAAGTCCCCTATTACACTGTTAGTACATCCTTCAATTGCCATAGTTAATATGCGTCGCTATACGGGCACTCACAAAGGCGTCGGGTTACCCAGTCGTTTATACCAATCTGCTTTAGGGAGCTGAGGAGCCAGATATCGTCTTTCAAACACCTCGATTGGAATGGCAACGCTTGTATTTGTGCGAACGCACTCAATCTGGTCAGAATTACCACTCATGTTTCCGTCGGTAGGCACCTTTATGCTCTCATATACAGTCATCCTCTGAGATATATAAACTTTTGGAGAGGGAGGAGGAAGAGGCACTCGAAGATAGACCGAAGAGTATTGTGATTCTACTACATTACCTTTGTCTGCAGAAGAGCTTTTATAATTATATCTCGAGCTATCTCCTTTACTTTCCTCCTTAATTATGGTACTTTCTGTTTAGCTAGATTGAGTCTAAGATTGAGTTTGTGGGGTTTGCGGGGGAATTCGCGGGGACTTCCACTTCCCCAGCTTTTGAGCTAGGACGCTATAGCGCTTACTCCGTATTGACAGCATACATCCAATGTAAATAGTCTGGGGATTCTAGCTATTGCCTTTGTATCCATACTATTATGGACTTACATCAGCACTCAAGGTCTTGTAAGAAGGAAAGAACGTTGACCCATTTGATCAAGTACTCATGCCCTGGATTAGAAAGGATCGGGATACGGATCAGTCCCCCTGGCCTTCGGCCCCCAGTCGAGTACACACGCTATTTTCTATGTATTCAGGACCAATTCACTGGCCTTCCTTTGTACAGTTCAGTAGCTTCAATCGGCAATTCCCAATATTCCTTGTGTTCGATCAGATGTGCCTTCCGGTCACGGCAAATAGCAACCTAGCCACAGACGCCTAGTCTGACATGTAGTCTCATTAGCTCCAGGAGTAAGTATTGTCCAATACCCTGAAAATATGGAGCTGATCAAATAATGTCCTGCGGGGGTGACAATGCATCCAGCTGTCAAGCAAGCCCCCGCATCCTAAAGACGAACTATCCCCCACATAGCCAATGTCCGCCACACTTCACTCCTAGTCTAGTCCTCTCTGTCACTGACAGGGGTTCTACTAAGGAGAATAACTCCATTTCGCAAGACTTTAGATAAAATAGCAGTGAATTATATTGAAATTGCAAAAAGGCCGAAAGCCAGAGGGCTGTTGAGGCTTATATATCTTCATTTCAACAAATTGATTGAGAATAATTCCAACGCATCTCGCTAAAGCCTCGTCTATTGTAAACAAGTCTCAAGCAGACGTCTCTCGTAAAGATGAGAATTCTTTGTCTTCGATCTGTGTGGGGAGTTGACCCAGGCCATCATCTTAGTAACTGGACCGGCTGGTTCCCTGAGCTCAAAGACAAGGGATACGGTACGTCTGACATATTTCGCCGAAGAAGTCTCGAATCTACGACAGTCGGCTAATACTAGGGGAAAATGAAAGATGGCATTGAGGTAAAAGTAAATATGCTAGAGCAAGAGAGCGATTATGAGCGCCTAAGACAGATTTGTGACCAGCTTCAACTCGAAATCAGCGTATTGTAAGTAGTCTGATCCCCAATTGAGAAAGAAACTCCACTAAGCTTCGCTGTTACTAGGACACAAACGAGTCCGGCCCCATCACTTGCCCCCCGCCAGCCTGGCTTAAACGCGGAAAAACACTTGGCGAGATATCGCAAGATAATTCAACAAGTCAAGCCTCTCAGACCGCTTGTTATTACATTTCAATCGGGACAGTACGTGATTTCTTTATACTTGTTGTGTATGTGTGATAACAATTATGGTACCAATACTTATACACGGCATTTCTAGAGACGACTGGAATATTGAAGAGTCAATCAAGTTCTACGAGGGGACTATCAAAATTGATAGAGAACTTGATGTTTCGGGCTTCGTCTGTCATGAGACTCATCGAAGTCGATCGCTGTTTAGCCCCTGGGTGACGCGACTGATTCTCGAGGCTGTCCCTGAGTATGAGTATTCCGCCATGAAAAGGGGGATAAGAAAACGGAACCTGGGTATCTAATACATTATAGGCTGAGGTTGACTGCTGACTTTTCCCACTGGATGGTTGTTGGTGAAAGATTGCTGGACGATGGTGAAGGCGACCGTACGACTATGGAAGCCATTGTCCCTCATGTCCGTAAGATTTGACCTTTTCCCATTCATATGATGTTAACAATATTCTAGGTATCCCATTTACATACGAGGGTTGGAACAACTCAGGCTACTCAATGCCCAGCACCTACGCATCCAAACTTCGAGCAGGAGAAGCTCTGTTACGAACGACTGTGGAAAAATATTCTGAAATGCCAGTTTGAGAAAAATGGCCCCGATGCAGTGATCACATTTGTTCCCGAATACGGGTGAGAAATACCTGGAATGTAGTTCAAAACGTGAAGAGCTGACTTTAACTTAGTCCCTTTCCTTACCATCCTTTCGGAAGTATAAAGGCCTATGGAGATGTAGCGGATGAGGAAGCACAGCGCCTGCAAGGCGTATTCAAGGAATTTACGGCTACTCTTATGTAAGACAATGAACTGTTTTCTCTAGAGGAGCGATTCAAAGGTAATCTTGAGGTAGGGAATCTGTCGCTAGAAAAGAATATTAATTATGCAAGAGTTCAGCTTTACTCTTTGAGAGCCAACACGCTCTTATTGGACGCTGAACCCCAAAGTGGTGGGGGTTGGGCATAGCTACATGATGCGGCTGCTTCTCTCGCAACCATTTCTACACGTACTTAACTTGCATTGGCTGCAAGCGACTGAAGTATCATCTGAGGGAAATAAATGTACGCTAGTCCTGCATGTAGTGTGACGTGGCTAGTATTTGTAGATTTCACTTTTCATAACTATCAGTTTGAAGAAACCTACTGGGCTGAGTTTCTATTCGTCGACCACAGAATCCGTTCATAAGCAGAATAGCTGATTGTTGTGCATGATACATCTACTTTCCACGTCTACGCAATTCTGTCTCTTTCACTATCACCGAATTTGGCATCAATTATTGTCTGCAGGTATTTCTGACTCTGGGGCCACGGATCAGTCCAAGTCCCCTGATTAGCTCTCAGCCTCTTTGTCAACTTGACTCATTCTTCAGCATGTCTGATCCCAATGACTATACCGTCGGATGGATCTGCGCGATAACAACTGAGTATGTTGCTGCACAGTCTTTCCTTGACGAAAATCATCAAGGACCAGAAAAGGTATCAGCCAACGATAATAACGACTATACACTGGGTAAAATAGGGAAGCACAATGTGGTAATAGCAGTGTTGCCCGATGGAGAGTACGGGATATCATCGGCAGCAAGCGTTGCCAGAGACATGCTTCACAGCTTTCCTAATATCCGGATTGGTTTAATGGTGGGAATCGGTGGAGGTGCGCCAAGCAAGAAGCATGATATCCGCTTAGGCGATATCGTCGTCAGTTCTTCCGGGAATGGGAAGAGTGGTGTGTTCCAGTACGACTTCGGGAAAACAGTCCAAGAACAAAGTTTCCAACACACAGGATTCTTAAACCAGCCACCAGTGGTACTAAGGACTGCTGTAAGCGGACTTAGGTCTCATTATGAGCTTAATGGACATCAGCTTGATCTTAATATTAGCAAGATCCTAGAGAAATGGAAAAGGCTAAAGCGCAAATACAGCCGACCGCCACCAAGCGCTGACTTTCTATACCGGACCGATATTATTCATCCATTAGGAGATGAAACAGGCTGTACGGTGCTTTGTGGTGATTGTCCGTCAAAGCTGATTCTCCGACCTGAGAGAACAGAGGATGATGATATTCCATCTATCCACTATGGACTAATTGCATCAGCCAATCAACTAATGAAGGACGCATCAATTCGGGATACACTTGCAGCAGAAAAAGATGTTCTTTGCTTCGAGATGGAAGCGGCAGGGCTAATGAATCACTTTCCCTGTTTAGTAATTCGCGGTATATGCGACTATTCGGATTCCCATAAGAATAAAGCCTGGCAAGGATATGCAGCAATGGCGGCTGCTGCATATGCAAAAGACCTTCTGCATCGAATCCCTCCTAACAGAATTGAGGCTGAGAAGAGAATTGGAGAGATTCTATCCGGTTAGTTTTCAGAAAGTCCAAAGCTATCTCATAACAATTGCTAATTGCACATAACTATGATAGATGTAAAAGAACGGATTATCGACATGTCACAGAATATCACCAAGATCGTACGGAAGCAACTAGATCAAGAATTTCAAGCTATCCTAGACTGGATCACTCCAATTGATTATGCTTCTCAACAAAACGACCTCATTAAGAGTCGTCAGCCAGGAACTGGAGAATGGTTGGTAAACTCGGAAGAATTCCAAAATTGGATTAACAAAAAAAAGCAAACCTTGTTCTGCCCCGGAATTCCAGGGGCTGGAAAGACCATAGCCACCTCTATTGCAGTTAGCTATCTTCATGCTAAATTCCAAGAAAAGCACGGCATTGGGATTGCATACCTCTATCTGAACTTCCGCCGGCAGTCAGAGCAGGAACCCATACATATCCTCTCAAGCATTTTGAGGCAACTTTCCCAAATGGGTTCTAAGGTACACGACAGTGTACAAGAGCTATATAAGAAGCACAAACCAAAGAGGGAGGAAAACCAGCCAACTTCGCAGATTCCACCCACCCCACCTTCACTTGACGAAATTGTGAAAACTCTGGACCAGATTATTGCTAGCTATTCGAGAACATACATCATCATCGATGCTCTGGATGAATGCACAGATTCCAATTTACACCGCTCTACTCTCATGTTTGAGATATTTGGTCTTCAAACCAGGTTGGGTGCAAACCTATTTTTCACATCTCGGCTCGTCCCACATATAGAAAAGGATTTCGAAAGCAGAGAGTGTAGCACACTCGAAATTCGTGCTACTGATAAAGACATACGGCAATACCTAGACAGTAATATGTCACAGTTGCCTGCATTCATCTTCCAGTCCACCGGTCTTGAAGAAAGGATAAAGTCGTCTATTATCGAAGCATCTAAAGAAGTGTAAGTCCAGTCGTTAACCAATTACGCATATTGTTAGAGGAAAATGTTTTATTGACATAAATCTTGTAGGTTTCTTCTCGCCAGACTTCATCTAGATTCCCTGCGAGACAAAATAAGCGTCTGGCAAGTTGAAGATGCACTAAAAAAACTTCCTAAGGGATGGGATGCCTATGAGCAAGCATACAAAGGAGCCATGGAGAGAATCAAGAGCCAAAAAAGGGGTTTCTGCGACCTTGCCAACCGGGTTCTTTTCTGGATCACCTGCTCTAGACGGCCTCTATCTACCTCGGAGTTGCAGCACGCACTCGCAGTTGTGAATGATTCTTCTTCCCTAAATCCACGCAACCTGCCTGAGATTGGACTTATGGTCTCTGTATGCGGCGGGTTAGTGGCGGTTGATGAACACAGTGATATCATCCGTCTAGTCCACTATACAGTGCAAGAATACTTTGAGCGGACCTGTGACACATGGTTTCCTACTGCTCAAGCTGATATTGCAAAAACATGTATCACATACCTGTCGTTCGATATCTTTAAAGCGGGTGCAAACTCGACTTATGAAGTTTTCGAAGGAGAATCGCAGTCAGATGGTCTATATGACTATGCTGCCTGCAACTGGGGGCACCATGTGCGCATTTCGTCAGATCCAGATGTCAATCTCCTTGCTGTGGGCTTTCTAGAGAGTGAAGCTGCAGCACTCACCTGGGAGCAGGTGATGCGAATCTATAAGAAACGCTATAGTTATGACGACGAGAAGCCCCCAAACATCGGTAAACTTCATATGGCAGCATATTTTGGGCTTGTAGATCCAATGAAGGCACTACTCAAGAAACATGATCCTGACTCCGAAGTCGAAGATTGGACTCCAATACATTGGGCCTCACTGGAAGGCCATGAGGCAGTAGTGAAGCTGCTGTTGGAGAATGATGCTAATCCTAATCCGGACGATTGGGATAATGAATACAGCCCATTGAAACTAGCTGTGCAAAATGACCATACAGCGGTGGTGAGGTTGCTTCTGGAAGGTGCTGCCAACCCTAGCGATCGCGACCTTGATGATTACTTGGAGCATGCTTCAAAGACTGGGAATATTGATATGGCGAAGTTACTGTTTCGACGGCGTGGCCACCAATCGAACAATCGTTACCTTCTGCATATTGCCGCGCAGAGCGGCCATAAGGCAATGATAACACTGTTATTAGACGAGGGTTTTGACCTAGAGTCACAAGATAAGGAGGGTAAGACACCTCTACAACGTGCCGCAGCCAATGGCCACGATGCAGTTGTAAGACTACTGCTACTGAAGGGAGCCAATCTAGAGTCGAAAGATTCGAGGGGAAAGACGCCTCTGCTCGAAGCTGCAGAGAATGGCCATGATGCAGTTGTACAACTACTGCTACAGAAAGGCGCCAATCTGGATATCGAGGACAAATGGGGCCGGACACCACTAGTAGCGGCTATGGAGCACAACCATGAAGCCGCTGCAAAGCTCCTGCTAGGAAATAGTGCAGACCTGGAGGCCGAAGCAAGTTCTCTGGGTGGTTTGCTAATTATAGCGGCAGAACAAGGCTACTATCAGATAGTGGAACTGCTTCTTGAAAGCGGTGTCAATCCAAACCGCAAACCTGGAGCAAATTCAACGGCGCTATATTCAGCAGCAGAGGGAGGGCATATTGAAACCGTTAGGCTGCTGCTAAATAAGGGTGCCGATCCGGGATATATACTTGAAGGGCACCTCGGACAAGAGACGGCGTTAGATGGAGCCGCGGAAGGGGGCCATGGAGCCGTGATGAGGCTCCTGTTGGATAGTGGTGCTACTCTGGGGGATAAAGACGACTTGAGAGAGGCCTTAGACTCGGCTGCAAAGTACGGGCGTAAGTCTGTGGTAGAGTTATTGGTGGAGAGTGGCATCAGCCCAAATTTCAAATGCGATGATGGATCTCAAGGGATACCGCTACTATCAGCTGCAAGGAGAGGGCATGAGGAGACAGTGAAATTCCTTCTGGAGTGTGGCGCCGATCCGAATGCTCATGATGCAGACGGAACTACGCCATTAGCCCAGGCCGCAGGTAACGGCTATAAAGCGATGGTGAAGCTGCTATTGGAACACGGTGCCGATCCAGATGCCGGGCGGGTAAAGGAATTGAGGCCTCTGGCTGCGGCTGCAGAGAAAGGACACGCAGAAATCGTGAGGCTGCTGTTGGAGAGTGGCGCCAAGCTTGAGCGTGGTAAAGGGGGTGGCCGGAGGCATAAAGACGCTCTCTTTTTGGCCTCAAGGCGGCCGCATGACGCAGTTGTAAAATTACTGCTGGATAAGGGCGCAGAGCTGGAGTCTAAGCTTAAGAACGGCTGGTTTACTCGAAGACCGCTACATTACGCAGCACATATCGGCTATGAGGCAATGGTTCATCAGTTTCTGAAGAATGGCGCCAACTTTGATGCCAGAGATACAGATGGTCGGACACCTCTGCATTATGCCATAGAGAAAGGGCACGAGGGAGTAGGCAAACTACTTCTAGATGCAGGTGCCAATCCAAATCGTGCAACTACCACTACAGAAAGGGAGCCACCCATATATCTGGCCGCAGAGAAAGGGCATGCAGCAATGGTAGAGCTATTGCTAGATAAGGGGGCTAGCCCAGACTCTGGTTCCCTGAACAGCACCCCATTATCTATATCTATAGAAAATGGGCATGAGGCAGTAGTAAAGCTATTGCTGGATAGAGGCTCTGACCCAAATCGATCCGCTGGTCATATGGACGGTTCGCCGTTGTGTATAGCTGCAAAATACGGCCGAGCGCACATAGCGAAACTGCTCCTTGACAAGGGCGCCAACCCAACACATACCCTTCATTCTCTCTATAGGAAACCACAACAGCCAATACATCTAGCCGCATCGAGCGGGTGCGAAGCAATAGTTTTACTATTGTTAGACAAAGGCGTAAGTCCAGACGTCGTGTGTGGAGGCTACGACGGAGACGAAACACCATTACATAAAGCTGCAAACGAGGGCCACGAAGCAGTGGTAAGATTGCTGCTTAGGAAGGGAGCTGATCCCAATTCAAAGGATGATAAGCAACAGACACCTCTAGACTACGCTATACAGAGGGGATTAGTAGGGAGTAAAAACGATGCAGTGATAAAGTTGCTGCTTCAGAGCCGTGCTGACCTGAATATTGGGGAAGAAACTCTATTCAAGTTCCTAAAACCAAGAAGAAGCGATCTGATCAATTTATTCTTGGAAAGGGGTGTGAGCACCGAATCAACAGACGATAAAGGCTCCACGCTGTTACAGTACTCAGTACAATGGGATTATACGTCAATAATAAGGGTTCTACTCGCTCACAACGCCTCTACTGAGGTCAAAGATTCGCGAGGCGAAACACCACTGCATATGGCTGCCAGTCGTGGACGAAAAGTAGCTGCAAAACTACTCTTAGATAAGGGGGCGAATATTAAATCAAAAGACAACAAAGGCGATACACCACTACATCAGGCAGCCGGAGACGGGAGTGAGATAGTAGTAAAACTACTACTAGACAGAGGTGCTGATGTAGAGGCCAAAAATATGGCTGGTAAAACACCACTACATTATGCAGTATCTGCTGGGAATGGGAGAGTCGTCCAACTATTGCTTACGAGAGGTGCTAATGCGCATGTCAAAGACAAAAAGGGCAGAACACCATTGCGTAATGCAAAATCTGATGGGCAGGAAGAGATAGTAGGATTACTACTGGGGAGACACGGCAATTAGAGTATTCCAACAGCAATGTGGCTCGGGGTTATTGCGTGGAACTCGTTCTATGTAAGCATGATCCTTATATAGGTAGCTTCCTTGCAGACATTGAGTGCTGGTTTCATTCAGTGAATAATGAGAGGCTTGTCGGCTAAACGTTTGTGACGGTTGTACTCTCTTATATAGATGATCTATACGTCAAGAGTCTGGAACACAAAGAAGAGGGTGATAAGGATAAGAAGGCGATTGAAAAGGGGTTTGGCTCACATCCTGCAACTAATTGCATAGTAAAGTCTATACTCATCTCTGAATCTGTTTAACAAAGAAAGACATTCTCTTTCATTTATATAGAGTCATGTTTGATGGAACTAACCAAGCACCAGAAAATAAGATACGTAAATGCTTAACAAGACATGGGCTCCGACGCTGCTCACCACGAAAAGCAAAATTTACCTAGTTAGTATCGCTGTTATGCTTTCCTTCTAATCATTTGCAGCCAAAGTCAGGTGTTAACCGATGATATTGTTAGGCTTAACAATATGCGTGAAATCTGGGTCATAGTTTGACATGAAGGCGCTTGCTATGCCCTCCTTCAAAAATGTCTTAATATGTATACTTTTTAGGAACTATGATGTTCATTTCCAAATAATTGAGGTCGGAACAGTTTCTTACCACAAGATTTCTTTGCGAAACCTGGGAGTATCCTATTGGCCGTGTTTGGGCGCTTACAGAGGACTCAATCGGTAAGTGACTCAAGCTGTCCATTGAAGGATATTTACAGATTTAAGAGATCCTAAATTAATATGCCGCCGATTTCTATGCGCTTACCCTCTGTGAGAGTAAAAAAGTCACGTCTCATTAGTCGTCAATAGCTTGTGGCAGCCGTTGAAGGAGGCTGTTTTTTTATGTTTCGTAAGAGATTCAATTCAGTGATGATAACGGTCAGATAAACTGTGAGACAAACTGTATGATGTGCTGTGGACATGACAAGCCGGAGTCGTGGTGATTGAGACACTAGACCTATAGCCACCAAAGGCAGAGTCGTCTGTAAACAGTGTGATAGCAAATTGGTTTTTACATAGCCGATTGATGAAAAATAATATAAGGTCAAATACAATAAAATATGACATCAATTTCTCACAGGAAATACGGACATCTCCTCACGACCCACAGTGGTTGTACTGACCGTGTGAATAGTGCGCGACTCGGCTGCATGCGTCGGTAACAGAAGAGAGCCCACCAGAGTCACCATTCCAGTCCTTGGCCGAAGGCGTACAGAGAAGCAGTCGACGCACTTGGGGTGAATTTAAGCGGTGGTCAATTCCCGGCAACGCCTTTAGTATTCACTCTAGCATTTCCTCTTACGGTGTCTTGGGAGGCCTACAACCCGCTTCAACCCGCCAGCATCCATGTGAAAGCCACATTGATAGTGTGTCTCAGCATCAATTGTATGCCGGTATTCTGCATTCAAAACACCGAGAATGCAATTTAAGGGCACACGTCCGGTACCATTGCTTCCACCGTCAACAGTCTTTTCTCACTTTCATTTCATTACTTAAGATATCCAGCTTGATCGGCCTCTTTACATCATTCATCATGAGCTACTGTCCAAGTGACACAACTTCAACGACTTCTTCTATGGTATACACCCCGAGAGGCGACTCTATCGCCATCGGAGACCTCAATCTCCAGGATAACCCCTCAGACGCAGTTCCTTGGCCCGGCAATACGTATAGAATTCAAGAGAGGCGCTCTAAGCGATCAATTTACTCATATAATGGCATCTCAATGACCAGCGGCACCAGCAGCTACAGCCATTGGCTCTGCGTCGAATCCCGTGGCTATTTCGGATTCTTCAACAAACAAAACAACCAATACCTAAGCTTTCAAAATGACCGCATACAGATGGCATCCGACTTCGGCTCCAGGGAATTATTTTCGCCAAGAAGGCATCCAATGGGAGGATATCTGCTAATGGTTCCGCATGGCAGCGATACGCTGAAGCAAGTGGGGATTCTCTGTGATGAAACAACACTCGTTGTCAGGCATCATGCTGGGGCCATTTGGGATTTCATTCAAGTATCAGAATCGAGATGAAATCGGAGATGTATAACGATATCTGTGGTCTTGGAATATTTCTTTATCTAATGGGTTCGTAGAAGATGAATACTATAGATTTGAACGGCTTGTTTAAACAAATGTCACTTCAATCTCTTCTCCCGAGCTTCAAAATAAAGTAAAAGCAGTTTGTCAATAATATGAAGCTTATTCGTATACAAGCGATTGAGAGAGATTTTAGAAAAAACTGTAGTAAAATATTAAGAGCAATTTTCTTCTAGAAACTACATTTCCCCTCGGTCTATAGAAAGAATAAAAACCATGCATATACGCGAACAGCCGCATGCGTCGATAGCGGAGCAACGCTCACCGGACTTGGCATTCCAGTCCTTAGCCGTAGACATACAGATATGCAGTTTAAGCGATTTGGATGTGTTAAAGCAGGTTGAGTCTAACGGTGTGCCAATTGCACTTACATTTCTGTATCCGACATCCAAATACAGAAGAGAATTTAAAGGCAACACATCAACTTCCACGCACTATCACCCTCACTCTCGTGAAATCCCCACGAAACGTCTCACTCTCCTGCGCACCAGTCACCATGAGCTTCGATTCAAGCAACACTACTTCAACCGCCTCATCTATTATATTCACCTCGAAAGATGATTCACTTACCATCGAAAATCTCTCTCTCCAGGATGGCTCCTTAGATACAGTTCCTTGGCCTGATAAAACATATATGATCCGGGAGAAGGAGTCTGGACTAGTGATCGGTATATCGGATGGCAGACTTTATATGCATGAATTCTCCAAGGGTCTGGACCCTGAGCCCTACTGTTGGTTCTGTGTCGAATCCAATGGCTTTTTCGGATTCTTCAATAGGCGCAGCAACATGTATTTGAGCTCCGGATATACGGGCACGCTGTGCACAACATCTCAATTTGGGGTCAAGGAATATATTTTGCCGAGGAGACATCCAAATGGAGGGTATCAGCTGTTGGTAGGGGCCGATTCTACTACGTTGAAACAAATTGCAATCTTCAGTCAAGATAATATCATCATAAGGCAGCATGTTGGCACCATTTGGGAATTTGTCCAGGTATCCTGATCTGGGATGGAATGCATGTTATTTTGGAGTCAAATCAAGTTTTCCGTAGTTGCAGAACTAAATGATCATCACTACATTCTCTGGGGCTGTCTTAACCAATCCTCCATACATCCTTCATTTATTAAAGGAGTTGGACTTGACGTCGCGACCTGTATTTTAATTCTATAGCATCTTCGTGGTTTAATAGGAGTCTCAAATTGTACACTTTGCCAAGCAATCACTACGTGGTTGAGCTCGAAAGTCCTCTTCTGTGCTGAATATTGTCATCAATTGCCTACTTCCAATTCGGTTCGTGCTTTTGCGGAATTTGATGCACACATACCGCACAACTAAAGCCAATCTAGTAAGAACAATGGCCACGAGTGCCACCAAGTACGAGCCTCCTGTCCAGCCCGAATGGATCTCACACGATAATTAATATATCCCATGATTCGCTAACTCTAGATCACCCTCCCATGGTAGAATCAGCTATGAGTCCATCAGCTTAAATTCCAAGGTCAAGAGAGATCATATCATACAACATCGAGTCTCTTCTAAGGCACACTCTTGCTCTGAACTACTGAACTCACAAGATAAGGGTAATATCGCCACTTACTCTTACCTATTAGGGACTTTGAGCGTGCATGGGAATCACCAACCATCACTCGGTGGCAACACCCGTTTCTCATTTACTCAATACACTATCATAGAAATCTCAGCAGTCCGGATAAATGGAAAACCGAATCACGTCTGCGACCCCCTCCACGGAAGGCTCATCTAACAAAGATGGGTGTTGGTACCCCCAACCCCCCGTCACTCATAGTAACAAGCCTGATCTGACGGCATCCCCTTGCTTTGCGCGTCAAATCCTCAGAATCCTTCCGCCGTTAACCAGGCTAGCGCAAGGGGAACTGAGCAAACACAGCTACATCCAACTACTAGGTAGTTTAGCTTTATCCAGGTACGATATCTAGCTACTTGTAACGATATAAGTCAAACTGCGGTCGTATTCAGGTCATCCAAGTCATTAAGTTCTTGCCCCATGTTCTCTTAGCTTGAGTCTTATGCTGGATACTTAAGTACCTGTAGTTCTGGGCTGTGCAACGATGTGCGAGATGCGTCTTCACATCATGTGCATGCATCTCAGTCACCATAGACGCCCCAAGTAGGCTCGTGTTGATCACCAATCTTCCACATATTGCATCCCTCCAACCCCGCTCGGGTTTCAATAGTAGCTATCTAGTGATGTTGTATTGAAGATGATGACAGGCCATATCCGGCAAACGGCCCGGCACGCCAAACTATCGCCCGATGTCGACGTTAAGATGTACTTCTTCACGCCTTGCGTCTGTCTACCCCAGTCAAACAACCCGTCTCTTGCCACTGCGTCAATTTCTCAAAGGCACATTAGCCGCTCATACAAATTACAAACCCGTCATGGATCTCATCTCTCCGTCTCCATAAAGACGCGGCTCCAAAGTCCCCTCGCATGCCGTAGTTCGACAGGGATGGTGCTAAGCGGCGGTTAATTCGACGAATCACCACCATAGCCGCCGTGTGATGAAGCCCTCGAGCCGCATATCACATCACAACCGCAGCACACGCAGCATGCGCCCGCTCGAACAAAAACCGCGCATAGCACCCAGCCCTTTCCGCGAGAAGCGACCTTTTGTTGCCGAGTGGCTTCACATCCGCGATCTCCGGAAGAAGTGAGCTTGACCTGCGGTAAGCGAACTAGGCGCGCCTTCGTGTACAAGTCCTGATGCGTGATAAGGCCTGTCAACGGCTGATGGTTCCTGGCTACCGCATTGATCCCATAGGTTCGTTTGCGATTCTACAGGGTTCTTAGTCTCTTCCGATCCATAGATCGTACTTGAGGAACAGGGCTAAACGAAGCCATTGCATCTCCATACACGGGAAAAAGTTCTTGTCAAGGTATCATGTTTATTGCTGCTTACTTGCTTGGGCAATCTGCAGTCTCGTATATGCTGTCTACTACTTGGATACTCTTCCGGCCCCGGTCACCATAGTACATCACTATCTACCAGGTCTGTCGGTGCTGCCCATCTCTCCGATCGCTCAGTTAGCATCTGGGCGCTCACAGCTCGGACCGATATTGGCGACAAAATCATCGGGCTTGGTGGCCTGTTGACTGGTCTTGGAGATGATGGTAAGCCGTAAGAACCGTACGTAGGTGGTGGTTTAGCCTCTCGAAGTGGTCTTTGGGTAGAAGGGGAAAACTGCGATCGAATATTGGGATCGTAGCGGTGATGGACGGCATGGCTAAATGATGTTTGTAGTGGTGGAAGAGCTAGGCCCCGGCGCTTTCGGTATCGAGGAGACGTTGCGCCCCATGATGACCCAAAAGCGGCGCCAGGGTGTGCAGTCGTCAAGAGGAGACAGGCCAGGAAGGGGACCAACCCGTTCATAATCATGAAAGCGGGCTCGCTCTGGAACAGAGTACCACTCAGACCACCAACCATCTCGAATATCCGATATATCGTCTGTGCAAAGAGCAGGAGGGATACTACTTCCATACCTATATCGTGTCAATAGATATTCAAGATAGCGAAAAGAACAAGTTGAGCAGCACTTACAACGAAGAAACCTGGAAAATTGTGTAGAATAATAGATGTCGGCATGTGTCGGGTCCGGGGCTTCATCACTCAGGAACAAGCCCGTAGTGAAGCAGACATATACGGCGATTATGGCAAACAACAAGAGGGCTTGGGCACCCAGCCCTCCGGCGATTATATCGGCACTCCTATCACGCTTTTCATCTCGTCAGCTAATAGCTTTGGCATAATAAAGGGATCCAATACATACGCTCACGCCTCCATATCCATAGGCAACAAAGACAGTCCCAACTATGTCGAGTACAAGGCTCACGATGAAGAGACCAAACAGGAAGGACGTGGTAAGGATGGATTGGCATCTGGCATGGCCCTGTCCATAGATGACGAGTAGATGTGGCAATATACTTGTCATGGCACCAGACATAAAGACTGGTCCTAGGATGCTCCCCAAGAGCGTAAGGGCAAAGTAACCTTGGTGGTCCCGCGATTCATGCAAGAGGATTCTTCCTAGAAATCCAAACACCTCAAAAGATAGCCCAGTTGCCATTAAGGCAGAGAAGCCCGGGGTCCGGAAGCGGTATCCCAGGTAAAAGGTGGTGGGAGTCAAGAAAGCAAAGACAGCGAGGAAGACTGCACTGCCTATAAGATTGAGATCATTTGCAAAGAAACCGCTCCCGGTAGGACATGTTGAACCACAGGTACTTGCCATGATGAAGAAGAATAGTCTGGCTTGATCACATCGAATACTCTATGGCCATGGGAGGTAAATCTCCTGAGGGGGGAATGGGTTGGGGAGCCTCTCTGTATTTAATAATGAAGCCATGTCGCAGTAGATGCCTCAAAGGCGGGCTGTGGATCGGCAATTACAGCCCAATAGAGTAGCCCCATGAGATCCTGCTTGATAGAATGTTCACAAGCCGTAGCTTGCCTAGAGTGTCACCCCAGCAGGGGACATAAGGCTTCCTCTCCACCATCTAGTCTACTTGGAGGGCGGAAGAGCATCACGACAACAAGATGGGGGGCCAGTGTCAGAGCCTGTTCAGGTAAACTGCCGAGCCGTGCGATTCCACAAAGGTAACCCGCGGTTGGTCAAGACCCATGTAGTACACTAGCCGACTTGTCCATGAGTTCGTTGGGTTGTATCATAGAACCCATGTAGCAGAGAAGACGAGAGCACCAGAACCGGCAGTCTGGTTCGGCCGCGGCCCCTAAAGACAAGGAAACCGGCGTCGGGCCAGTTATGGGGGCCAAATCTGCCACCCAGCAGCTAACCACCGGTCAAAAGCCGCGAGGCGTGCACACCATCTCGAAACGAGGGTAGGAGTGTGACGGTGACAATGTCAAGCTATACGGGCCGCATGCATATACAACTTCCTGATTGCGACTGGTGATGTATCTGCCTATCTGTTGTGCATTTTTGCGTTGATAGATGTTCCGTCATGTGATTTCGAGGGGGCAAATATTCGATAAGTACGTCGAACGAATCTCCAGGCTGTCTTTCATATTCTGTACTCGAACGACTGGGCTGCATATCCATGAATCCTTCTGGAGGCGGGGCTACCAGGATCAAGAACGAGAAGGCTGTCCAAATCCAACATCGGTTGCGACAGTAAGAAGAGCCCCCATCACCGTTTCCAAGGCACAGCCTGTCGATTCAACAATCCGGGGCCTGGTATAACAGCACTTGTCAGGACGTTGCAACGAGAAACAGGCGACGACCAACACCGGATCCGCAGCAACACAAACGAGGGGCTTCAACGGCCCGTGACTTTGCGCCAAGGCAGGCTGTTGGAGAATCTGGGCTCTGAAAATGGCGCCATGGCCGAGGTGAAATATGCAGCTCGAGTGTTGGAACCAACAACCGCAACCGCTCGACCCCTGGCTTTTCCGTCTCTAGTGGCACTAGCAAAGCGAGCGATGCAGAGCTCCAGGGACTGTGTGATGTTGGCAGTGATTATTTGCCACAAAGATTAGAAGCTCCTACTACTGGGTTGCGAATCTGTTGCCATGGAGTATTCATTACTCGGGTTCGAACGCCTTCCTGTAGGGCCTGAAACGAGAAGAGACGAGGGTTAAGGGCAAGTGTCAGGCGACGAGAGGCAGTGTGTGGTGTTGCAGCGAGTCCAGCCTCAATGCAACTGCAACGATGGCTAGCTGCTTCCCCTGTCATTCACGGTATGCTGGCGATGCAAGTGTGCGCAGGTGGAGATAGAGGCAAGCCAATGGGCTGCCGGACATTCCATTCCGGGTCAAGGACGGGCTGGATGCATGGCGAAGATCAAGATGATTTTCTGATACCCTGGCCTTATCGAGGGCAAAGTAAGCTGCGTGAAGCTATGGCCTCCAGGGCAAGCAATTCGTTGCTTAGTGTGTTTGAAGTGCTAGAGCAGAGTGGCGGCCACCCTCAGCTCAAGACCACCGGCCTCAACGTTGTGCGGGTACCTGATCCAGCATCCAACGCCCAGCATTTCCATTAACGTTAACATTATCAATGCCTACTCACTAGCAATATACTCTGTCTAAGAGATACTAGAAGAAGTTACTATAGTGAGGATTATATCATCCACAATATATTCCAAACCATGTTACCGAAAAGACCCAATCAATGCTCAAGCAACGCAACTTCTGACACTCGATTAGTGTCGGATCCGGCGGGCTTTGCGCCTCAAGCACTTCGTCAGCGCCTCGCGGCAAGCCACACTCAGGCGGTGGATAAGCCCAGTTGCAGCTTAGGCGGCAGAACTGGCAATGACATCAATCCAATCGCCGAACCTCCCCCAATTCCACTCCCACGAGGTTCGAGGCTGCGCCCCCATCGCCAAATGACTTGACGCGTGTGCTCGCCTTCAGCTCTCGACGCCGCTCCGTGTTTCTATTTTGTGTCTCATTCAACCTCGTCTCATCCCTGATCCGCAGCCTCGCAAGCAATGCCAGCGTGCCGGACTTGGCCCTGGTCTGAACAATTGCCGAGCGTGCTGCCAAGGGGTCAAAAACCCTTTGTATCCCCATACCCAACTGCGGAGACCTAACGAACAAAGCTATTTTTTCTTTGTTTTCTTCTCCGTTCTTTTCCTTCTTGCGTTTTTCTTCTTCTTTTATTTCTCCCTCCCTTTCTCCCGCAGAACATTCACCACTGCGGGAGCAGCCAGTCGCTAACCATGTCCATCAAAATCGTGCTGAATAACCAGCCCGAATTCTACACCAACCTCGACGTCATCTCAGGCAAAGTCTTTTTGACTTTGCCAAAGAGCGAGCAGATCGGCAGCATTGTCGTCAAACTTGAAGGAGAGTCCGGCACAGCTCTACAGGTCCCCAGAAACTACGGCTACGAACCGGGCGTCAATCGGAATGGTCCGCCACCGGGGCCTCCGGGCAGCATCGTGGGTGAAAACCACAAGATCTTGTACAAATTGGTAAAGGTGTTCCCAGACGAGTACTACGAAAGCTCATCCAGTCCGTATGGATCATATCCCCTCGATGCCGGCCAGCACCAGTTTCCCTTCACGTTCAAGCTACCCATCAACAATGCATGCAGCAATCCCGAAGCCATGGCCAGGATCGGTGGCCTGGGCGGCGTTGGAGGCTATGGATCAGGCGGCGGCCTCTTTGGGTTGGGCGGCGTCCGGGTCATGGACGGTTCGAAGCAGCTGTTTCTACGGCACGTTACCGCGACTCTTCCTCCATCCCTGACAGGCTTTCCTATGCAGGCAGAAATCCGGTACTACATCAAGGTCACGATTCAGCGGCCAGGGCTTCTCAAGGAGAACTGGCGCTACCACATTGGGTTCAAATTTCTGCCCATTGAACCGCCGCGACCTCCCCTCACTGGCCAGGAAGCTTTTGCTCGACGGCCTTTTTCTTTTACGCCTAGGGCAAAGGGGCAAAAGAAACGAAGTTCATTATTCAGCAGCAAAAAGGCCAATGAGGCTTTGAACGGTGCTGAAGGTGATTCTCCCACGCCACCATCAGTAGAGATTTCAGCTCGGGTGCCGCATCCATCAGTTCTCACGTGCAATAAGCCTGTTCCACTCCGGCTCATCGCAAAGAAGCTCGTAGAAAGCAGTGAACAAATCTACCTGATATCGTTCCAGATGGACCTGATTGGTGTGACCGAAATCCGTGCGCATGGACTGTTCAACCAAAAAGTCAACCGCTGGGTTGTCGCCTCCTTTACAGACCTCCACATCCCAATATGTGCTCCAGGAGATGAAGTCGGCAAAGAGGTAACGCTTCCAGACGAACTCTGGAGAAACAGGCCGCTTCCAAACACCGTTGCCCCCTCCTTCAACACTTGCAACCTTACTCGAAAATATGAAATAGAACTCAAGCTAGGCGTGAGCTGGGGCGATCCAAAGGCGGGCTCCATGACGAGGGATCCCTTTGCGCAGCCTCAGACCATATATCTGCCTCTTCATTTCGCAAACGTTGATGTCTTTTCTGGCATTACACCACCTCCTGAGCTTCTGAAAGCCGCTCGAAATACACGACCAGGTGAAATCACCATGTCTCGACCTCCCCGTCTACCTTCCCGACCTTCTGCCACCGATACCAACAATTCGAACGCTGCTGCTAGGCCTCAGCGACGGCCAAGTCAAGCGAATCAACCAAGTCAGCCAGCTATGCCTCCAAGGCCTCCTCAAGATCCTCTATACCCTCCACAGTTACCACCTGGCGACATTCCGGCCTACGAGGACGTCCCACCACCAAGCTACGACGAAGCCATGGCAGAGAACTTATCAGGGCCGTTTGACGGTTTGCGGCCCCGACCAGCTTATAGCGGCGTAACGAATGAGAATGCGCCCAGTCAGATGCCAGAAAAGAGCTAGCTTTTTTGACCAATATTTATCGTCTGTTCTGTTGTTGCGTTGGGGAGATATGGATGGCCAGGCTAGCAGGAGGGAAAAAAGGTGATACCAAAGGAAATGGGCAAAATAGATGGGGGGATTTTAAGTCGCACAAAATACGGTTCTCTATGCATATAGATAATATTGAATAATGAGCAAGCATGTAATTTTACACTGAATAGAGCTGAATATGCAAGTAATTAAGTCGTCAAAGCATTTTGTGACGCTGAAATCAAAGCTCCATCACTGCAGTGACGTCAACAAGCATCCCACACTAAACTGCACTTCCTGCTAAGCTCACAAAGCATCAAGCTGCTACTTCAACAACACCTCACCTAGCTTCCGAAACCTCACCTTACACCTGATGCTGTAGCCAAACCCTCGCAGAGCCATGAAGCAATGGCCCCATTGGCGTGGCACTCGCCTCCCGCGCTCCCTGCTGAGCCTACAGCCATCAACCTCGCGGGTCTTTAGCACCGCAAAACCGCTCCGTCACGATCCTCGCATTCGAGACCTTGGGCGACTTATACACGATGACTACGCTACTATCCGCGAGACCTACGGTATATCTCATCTTTTTCTAGTAGAGAACCCTTTTGTCTAACAAAGGAAAAACTTCAGCTACGCCAAAGTATCCCATTGTCCTGGCTCACGGCCTATTCGGCTTCTCCGAGCTCAGAGTCTCGCCACTTCTACCCACGATCGAGTACTGGAACGGCATCAAGCAGGCCCTCACGGCAAACAACTGCACCGTCATCACCGCCACCGTCCCGCCCTCCGGCTCAATCGAGGAGCGCGCCGCCAAGCTCGCCACTGACATCCTCGCGCAAACAACCGCCGCCTCCCTCCCCTCCGCCCAGGACGTAGACGGCCATGCGACGCCGCCCGCCGTCAACATCATCGCCCACAGCATGGGAGGGCTAGACGCCCGATACATGATCTCCCTGCTGCGCCCGTCGGGCATCAGGATCGCCTCGCTCGTGACGATTGCCACGCCGCATCGCGGGAGCAGCTTTGCGGATTACCTGGTCGAGCGCGGCGCCGGGCCGCTCCACCTGCCGCGGCTGTACGGCGTGATCCGGCGCGCTGGCCTGGGCACCTCTGCGTTCGGGCAGCTCACGACGCGGTACATGCGGGAGGAGTTCAACCCGCGGGTGCGCGACGACGAGGCGGTGCGCTACTTTTCGTACGGCGCGGCGATTGACGAGCCGTCGCTGCTGGGGGCCTTTCGGCTGCCTCATGGGGTTGTGGATAAGAGGGAGGGGGAGAATGACGGGCTGGTGAGTGTCAAGAGCAGTCGCTGGGGGATGTACAAGGGGACGCTGATGGGGGTTAGCCATTTGGATTTGATCAATTGGTCGAATCGCGCGAGGTGGACGGTGAGGGAGTGGATGGGTATGAGGAGGACGTTTAATGCTGTGGCGTTTTACCTTGATGTGGCCGACATGTTGGCCAAGGAAGGATTGTGAGGAGATTGTGTGTATTGATATGTATATGTGTAAGATTAGTATCAGTGTAAGACGGGGAGCGATTCACTAGAAGATAGAAGGCGCGCGAGTGAGACGGGGATCGGAGTATGTTTGAACAGTAGGAAAAGCTTTATATAAATTGTTTATAATATGGTTTAAAACTAGATTGTTGTATGAGGTATCAGGAGTATTAGAATATAGAGAACATAGCATCCTGTGGCCACGAGCACGAGCGCGCCTTTCCATAAATCTCCGACACCAATAGCCCTCTCTCTCTCTCTCTCTCTACTCACACAAACCATCGAGCGGCGGTGAGCGAGAGTGAGTTGAGTGTATGCGCGACGCGAGCAAGTATGCATGCGTATATGTACATGGCCATGCGAGCTCCAAGAAATACATCGCGCATGAAGTTGTTGACAAGCTTGACGACAAGATGACGACTGGTTGGTGTTGGCTCGTGGCCAGAGTGAAAACATTATCCTTTGGGCGGCTGCGTGACGCGACGTGTCGCTGTTTATAACCACGCTTGAAATGTCGCGCAACACCATTTCGCCGTTTTAACAATCACGGTCCATTACTGCGTCCCCTCTCCCGTTCATCATTCATCCCCCTTAGTCCCAACCCCCTCTTCCCCAAGCCTCAGGTCGTCGCCTAGATCTGAGACTTGGATGCCCGTCTCTTGGCGCACTGCTTGTGGATGAACAGACCAAGGAGACCAACAGCGACTGCAGGCCATGTTAGAAAGGATGTCCTTGCTTTGTTATGTTGAACAAGTGTTGTAGAGATTAACTTACCGATGAAGACGATGCAGAAGACGACAATGACACCGGGCTCTCTGGCGGCCCAGTTCTTGCGCTTGACCAGCTCGCTCACGGCGCGAGTGGCAATGAGTTGCTTGTTGATGGCGGCCATTGTGTCTTGAGCGGAGAGTTTGGGTATGTCTAGAGAGAAGAAGTCGAGTTAGTCTCAGGGTGTCTCGGTGCCATTATATATATGTCTCAATTGATGAACGAGTTTGTTATCCGGGGCAAAAGGCGCCAGGGGGTGTGAGAGAAAGCGGTAAAGGCACAGGGGGGAATGAGGATATTGTGGAAACCACATCAAATGCCTCAAAAAATACGCAGTTCTTTCAATTGATGCCATTGAATCCCAGTAACAATCGCACAGCGAGGGCGAGCCCAGATGCGACGATTTTAATCTTCAACCGGTTGGCTGGTTTCACAGGCTGCGGTAGCCCCGGATGAAGCTTAAAATTTGCGACAGCTGAGACAGCGGCTCCGTGCGCAGCGACGACGTGAGATCCAACCGACATCAAAGAAAAAACAGGAAACGTTCGAGCGCATTTCGCGAATTGAGTGTGATGGTGTAATTGTGATATCGGATTGAGGAAGGGAAAGCGAATTGGGAGCGAGTTTACCTCTTGGGTTGAAGGCGTGAGGAAGAGAGAGGATGAAGGCAAAAAGTCTGGAAAAGGTCGCGTAAGTGGATTGCGCTGAGGTTTTGTTTCACGGCAGCTCTGGGAAGAGACAGCCGGTAGGGGCAAAAAGTGGGGTCGCACGTCACGGGCCACGCGCTGGGCGATTTGGGGATTTGGGGGGAGGGAAAAAAAAAAGATGGCGAGGCGAGGCGAAAGCAAAAAAAGAAACCGAGGGCCAGGGACTAGGATTGGGATTGGCAATTGGGGTACCGAGTACTGGTGCCGTAGGGGAAAAAACTTGGCAAGCGCTCTGACCTTTTTTTCTTGTCCTTGTCCTGTTGTTATGGGATTGGCGAGTGGCAGCAAAGACTGGGGTTTATAGCCGGATTGTCGATTTGACGATTGGCGAAGCGGCGGCTGGGGGAGATTTGCTGAAGACGGAACAAACGAACCAAGGGCGACGAGAGGGTTGGAAGGGAAGAAGAAGAATCAAGAAAACCAAGAGCAAGAAGGAAAGAAAAATCAAGCGGGAAAGTCGAGGCAGAAAAAGGATTCCGGGCTGGGCCGGGGGGCGTGTATCAATTGGGCCACGGACGGCATAGGCATAGGCACATCGCGACATTTCCAGTCGAGGCGGCCGGATGTTCCTCACTCTCGCAGCGACGACGCAACGAAAAGGGCGGTACTCGCTTCCCGCGGCGAGCTGTGCGCGAACGGGCTTGTACAGGTACGAGCAACAGGTACGTGTACAGGTACGCTCCAGCTCTCTTTTTGCTCCGTAGTTTTCCAATTCTTTGATCGGAACACGGCATGCGCTGGACCCTGGCCGCTTTAGCGTCTCGGCCGGTACGTGCGGCGGTTCTTGGTCGCCAAGGTTTTTTTTCCTTTCGAGGCTTGCCCAGTCCTCTTTTTTTTTTCTTATTCTTTTTTTTTCCCTCTAGTATTAGTACTAGCTTTACTCGTGTTACTCTTTTGCTCTTAGCCCTTTCCCGCTCTCACTCGTTACTCGTTACTCGTTACTCGTTATTCCCTCTCCCTGCCTTTTTCGCCCAGGTTACCCGGGCGCCCCATGTGGGGAACTGGGACGGCGGCCAGAGCCAAGTCGCAGTGGGCTCGAGTCTCTTTTTTTTTTTTTCGCCTGCGCGAATTTTGCATCGCGCCGGCGTCTTGTCCCTGTAAAAGCTAAGCACGAAGTACCGTGCACTCTTTTGATGACCCCCCGACCGAAAGTCGACATCTCCGTGAGAGCCATTTGAATGTATTTCTACTTGTACTCTTTTTCGCCTGCACGGTTCACGGACCACGAAGCGGCAATAGCAATTGGGGGAGGAGGACCCCTGCTTGTGTAAGTCTTCAGCGGCATTGACGTCTTCACCTCCGTGTGACGCACCAGCCAGGAGGCAGTCCCGTTGTCCATGTATGTGGTCATGCTTCTCCGGACAGACAGACAGACAGGCAGTCGCATATAACGGGTATGTATTGGACCAAAGTACAGCTACAAGGCCGTGATTTTGCTGCAAGTACCCCGTACTTGATCCCGGCCAGCCATAATAACGGGGCACACACCACCACTCTCTGACGCCGGGCCTTGCGCGCGTATCAAGATGCGTGGGTGGCTTGATTGAGTGATATTCTGGAAACCGGCGATTGGCAATTAGCTAGGAAGCGGCAGCTCCTCCAAGAATTCCAGCTGCGACACTAAACCACTACTCCGCGGCTTCGGCTGCAACGGATATCGCTGCAATCGTTCAATCAGAGGGCGACAATTATGCCTAGCTGCGGTACTAATTGTCGTAGTGCCGTCCTGACTTATGCCTCTCTCCTTGCGTGTACATCATCCGGCGCCGGCTGCCTTGACCGAAATGCCGCTGCTTTTTTTCTCTCTCTCTTGGATCTACTTTTTTTTTTTTCCTAATCATGGACGCCTAGCTTCGCAACTAAAAAGCTAACTAAGATTGTAGCCATTGTTTCTCATCGCTAGTACTTACCTGTCACACCATGAAAAGTATTATGCTGGATTCTGTGTTATGTACTCCGTAGTAGGATATTATTTGTGGTTCTCCAATATCCGTACATAATACCCCATATAGACCCTTTTCATTATATTGCCAAAGATAGCCAGAACGATGCGTGCTTCTTTGTACTCCCGTACTTCTCTTACCGATACTGTCAGCTGCCTGTAACGGTATCCCAAGTATGGGGACGGGATTCCCATGCACCGACAATCGCCAGCAAGGAGCGGCCCTACTATCACGCCGGCCGGTGAAGGGCAGATAACAAGAGTCAGTCAGCCATACGAAGTACACGGCAACGCTACCTTTGCGTGTCAATGAGCCGCTACACGGGTCCTGTCGTTCAATTGGGCGTCGACACAAGTCACGGCAGTAAAAGGCAAACAGGTAATAAGCATGTACTTGGCACTGCCGTTCCGAATCGGCATAGCAAGACGCCCCAGTCATGCCCATCCATCCCATCCATCAGCGTCATTCCTCGTCCTCGCCGTCGCCGCTCAGCATTCAAACTACTACAGAACGAGTACAAGCAAGGCAAAGTACACCACCAACACACCGCCAGCGGCGGCAACGGCAGAGCAACACTATCCAGCCAAACCCAGCCTAGCCCGCAGCCGCAAATCCTGTTCCCGCCAAAGTGACAACGAAATCTGCCCTTTTCTGTTTGCGGCCACCGCATCCAGCGCAGCGCCTGTGCTCCACCCATCGCTGTGTCGCGACCCGGCAAGCCCGACAAGCAAAAAAGAAAAGAAAAAGCCCCCCCGGCTGAAAAATAAAAGCCGCTCCGTGGACTCCGGACAAAGCTCGCTGGTCGGCGGGACCGGCAAAAGCTCGGGAGTTGGACGGCCCTTCCTCTTTTGGGGCCGTGTTCGCTCGACTCAGGTTCTCTCTTGTAAGAGGGAAATAAGACAAAAAAAAAAGTGAGGCGGCAAGCAACCCATGAAAGAAAAAAATGGGTGCGAAAAGCGATTCCGGCGGCCGATTCCTTTTGCCCCCAGTCAGCGATCCCCACGCACCCCTTGCAATGATCAGCTACTCGGACGCACTGATTGGACGTGTCGTGTGCTTCTAGATTGTCTGCTGGCGTCGCCCTTTCGCGTCCAAGACGGGGGAACTGGCGCTGCCCTCGGCCAATGACCTCATGCTGCTTCTGGTACCCCGGCCTTGGCACCGAAGCAACGAATGTAGCGGCATGATTAGCTTGTACCGTACATGTACGAGCTGCAGCTTCTCCGTACACACGTCGGTGGTGCTCCGTACTTGATACTACTGCTGGTAGACTTCAACTTGCCCGTCTCCATCGCATTGGGTCGCCTCATCTTAAAAACACCAGTCAGGTCGTGCTTCTAGAGCCATTTTCATGTCGAAATCGGGCATAGACTCTTCGTCCATGCGTCCCTCTCCCATCGTTGCATGTACTATAACAAAACTAGACCCCGTCAGATGGACCTCTAGAAGCCAACCTTAATCGCAGTTCGCCCCCTTCCCAAAGGATCCAAGAAACGAGAGATATAGGCCAATGTTCCCTCTCGGAGAAGCGACCCAGGCGGTCAACCCTTCTCCACGACTTCTAGACTTTTTTCATTCACCGCGGGCGGGTATCGTGGAGAAGACCGGATATCGATATCCGCGCATATCGGAGAAAACTGATGCAGGTACTTCGTCCGCGCTGCTGCTAGCACCTGGTACTAGTACCAGTGGACATGTTATTGCTGCGTTGTTTTCTCCATGGACCGCGCCAAATCCGGTACAGTCGGTTCCTCCGGTAATGAGCTCTCCTGCCTAAAAGTACGGGGCCAATTGTTTAATAATAATTTGGGCGGCCCAGCTGGAGAGCGATTTTTGGGCCTGATATCTCGGTGGAATTCCGTTGATATGACAAGGCGGAACGGACGTCTTATTTTTGGGCTGCTGTTGGTTTTGGCGAATGGTACTAATAAGCTGACGAGAAGCATTGCTTTTTGCCCTTTTGGCCCCCCCTCCCCTTTCTTGGTTCCTCCCTTTTGAGAAGCCGTCATCATCAGGAATCTCAGCCTGCGAGTTCAGACACACGACCCCTTTGCGATATTATCTGCACCGGCAGCGGCGTCGAGATACGCATGCAATTCCCTCGTTGCCCAACCGAACGGCAGTGCGTCTTGCGAGTCACGTGACGAGATCTCATCGCGCGGCCCTGTCAGCTTCAACCTTGTCCCGAGCTCTGTTCAGCCGATGATACGCAGCTGAGGCTGAGTTGCCCTGCATAGGGAATAATACCTCATGGAATAAGGCGTACAGCGCATCAGAGTCGGTGGCATCGAATGAGCGAAAAGGCTCGGAAATTCGTCCAGGCAGCTTCGATCCCTCGGGATGGTCTGGGATAAGCTTCAGCTAATGGGCCGTACCGATGCTCTACGTTGGGTGCCTTGCGGGAGATGCTCATGCGACGACAAGCTCCCCTGCCTAGAAGACATTCGATGCCGGCTTTACATGGCCCAGCCCAGAACGCAACATCCAGAGAGGACCAGTAGATTCTTGACCCGTCTTTGCTCATCTATTTCTGTGTCACCCATCAAAGGAAAACCCTCTCCAATAGAAGCGCGGAGATGCGTGATGCTGTGCCGGAGATGCACCACGTGAGTGAGACAGCTATTGATCCGCCGACGTAATGCATCCACGTGAGGTCCGCTATTGAAGGGCGCCCAAGCCAACTTTCCATGGTTGAAACTCTGTGATGGATTCAAACAAACCATCTAAAAAATACCCTACAGGACTATGCATATCTATATCCTACATTAAAGAAGCCGAATCTTTCAGTACATACATGGTTTCTGCGTCTTTCGTGATTCCGCCCTAGTACCGTATTTCTCTCCCCCTCCATCAAAGCTCGACTGAGCTCTCATTCCCCTCCCATCGTCATCCCGAACATGGCCAGCGCATGGCTAGCCCGCGTGCGGCGCCTCAACGCCCATAACCTGACGACATTTCGAGATGCGCCCCTGGCCGAGATATCCGGCTCTCTGGGCGATTTGGGCACCCTGCTTCCCCTGATGATCGCCCTCGCGGCCAAGGGGTACATCGACCTGGGCTCGACGCTCGTCTTTTCCGGCGTCTTCAACGTCCTCACCGGAGTTGTCTTTGGCATCCCCTTGCCCGTGCAGCCCATGAAGGTATGTCATGTCCAAGTACTACTGCTATTACTACAGTAGCTTGCTGTACTCGTACGAATATGTATGCCGTGTGGAGCATTCTTTACCCCCTAGATTTAGACCTCGGTACTTGATACGATACTCCGTATACATGCCTACATACATACACACATACATGACTGTCTTCTTATCTTCCCAGGGAGCCTTACTTGTTTGCTAATCCTCTTCCCGCCTCATGCGGGTACTTAGGCCATCGCCGCGGCCGCCATCTCGGCGCGCGAGAATCCGTCCATGAGCGTCGTTGTCGCGGCTGGACAATGGGTTGGCGCGGCAGTTCTCATCATGAGCGTGACGGGCTTGCTGCGAACAGCTGTAGCCGTCGTGCCCATCCCCGTAGTCAAGGGGATCCAACTCGGGGCGGGCCTCTCCCTCATCATCGGCGCTGGCTCGTCGCTGCTGCAGCCCCTTCACTGGGTCCTCCCCGTGCTGGATAACCGCATATGGGCGTTGGTGGCATTCCTCGTTCTGGTATTTACGCAGAACATGCCTCGCTTCCCTTACGCCTTGAGCTTCTTCCTCCTGGCTCTTGTGCTGGCCCTCGTCCAGGTGCTCGTCTCCCATCAGAGCTTACCGTGGTTCCATGTGTGGCACCCGCACTTTGTGCTTCCCTCCTGGGTTGGAAGCGGAGACGCTCCGGCCTTGTGGATGGCCATAGGGCAGCTTCCCCTGACGACTCTCAACTCCATCATTGCGGTGAGTGCGTTGGCTGCTGACCTGCTGCCGGACCTGCCAACCCCGTCCGTCACCTCCATAGGCCTGAGCGTGGCGCTCATGAACCTCACCGGCACGTGGTTTGGAGCCATGCCAGTCTGTCACGGCGCCGGAGGTCTTGCTGCTCAATATCGCTTCGGCGCACGCAGCGGAGCCAGCGTAATCCTGTTGGGGCTGTTGAAGATCTTTCTGGGGCTGTTGTTTGGGAGGACACTCGTCAATCTGTTGACGCAATATCCAAAGAGCTTGCTCGGCGTCATGGTGGTGGCTGCTGGGTTGGAGTTGGCCAAAGTCGGCCATACCTTGAACCAAGGAGCCCCTGATCTCTGGCATGTGTCTGCTAGTCACGGGGATCATGAGGCAGGCTTGAGGCAGCATCGACATCTATCGGATGAAGAGCGCCTCGAAAGATGGACAGTCATGCTAGTGACAACGGCCGGCCTCCTCGCATTCAGGAATGATGCGGTTGGCTTCTTGGCCGGCATGCTCTGCCACAGCTCATATAGACTCTCAGAACGATTCGTGAGCTGGAAAAGCCGTCGATCTATCATCTCAAGCGAGCGTTCACCATTACTATGACGAAGCTGTCATAAATAAGGACTGGGAAAGGGCCGTCTAAATTGAATAATTAATTAATGATTAATGTCTATCCTCTCCCAAGTTGCCTATTTCCTCACACGCATCCCAAGTTTCATATCTCATTCTTCGCCAGCGAAGTGTATTTTTTTGGGTTTAGATTATAGTCATCGTTCCTTATAAGAGATCACGTCGGCTTATCCTGGAACAGCTGCTTGGAATATCTGTGTCCCGGCCAGCTTTTGTAGTGCTCCTCATGGCTTTCTTTGACCTTGCTCAAGAGAGCCAACCGGCAAAAGGCGAAAAGTCCGCCACAGACCACGAGCGAAGCTCCTTCAGCAATGGCAGTGATGCGGGCTGTAATGCTCCAAGTGCCGTGTTGTTGAGAGTATACGCCAATGAGTGTCGACACCAACCCAGCCAGGGAGTTGGTCATGCCCGGCAAGAACAGCTTGTTCACGATCCAGACGTAGTTTTTCGCGTGGAGGATGGTGAGAGTGAGCATGCCGATGGCGGAGATGCCACACATTACGGCTGCGATGACGAGGAGGGGAATGTTCTTGATGCTCTTTACGAGGAGCTTAGCGGCTTGGTCTGAAAATGTATGGTCGTTGTCACCCTGCTTCGCAACCGAGGCCTGGAGACTTGTGAACGTTCCGGGGAAGACGAGGAATCCTGCCAGCAGGAGCCAGACGAATACGGAGGCGAGAATGTTGTGCAGCAAAGGAATGTCGTCCTGCTGGAGGAGCATCTGGACATAGCGAGAGTGTTCGGAGTTGGCATGCTTGAGGCTCGGCTTTTGGGTGTTGGAGTTTGGAGAGCTGGAGGATTGGAGATGAAAGGGCCGGGGGTATCGACCGGGGCGATGAATCTGGATCTCGAATCTCGGCATCTTGTTTTCTTGTTTTTCCTCGACTTGGTTTATAGAAAATGAATGTGTAATTGATAAATGGATCTGATAAGAAGAAAAATGACACCTCTACTGCTACCGAAAAATGGAAAGAAAAGGAAAATGCTGCACAACGAAACAAACCGGCGGCATGGCCTCGAATATATGATATGCCGCCTACCCTCGAGTACAAACGGAGGCCTGACCAACAAGCCTTACTTCGTGTTCACTTTTTTGTGCTGCGGCGTTTCAGGACGCCATTGGCAATCAGCGAAGCATACTTGCAACAGTGTTCAGCCCCTTGACCGTGGCGCCAACTCTATCAATGTCTGAGAACGCTTCCTGTGTTACTTGCACAGAGTGAGCCCTTTGAGTGGCCGTGGTGATGCCAGTTCTGTTACATTAGCCGCTCATGAACCACTTTTAGCAGCTGAGGTGAGTGAGACAGCGAATCAGACGGCGGGATTAAAATAGCCGACCAATGGACGGATGGATGGCTGCCGTATTCCTGAGGAGCGAGGGAGAGAAAAAGCTTGGAGCGAGTGAGTTTGAACTGACGGAGCTGCAAGATAACAATATGAGGCTTTGTACTGCGAATTGATGCCATTGTTCAACGAGCTACAAGTTGGCCGTTTGGATGTTAAGAGGGACGAGGAAAACAGGTACCGCTAGAGCAGGTACAAGCAGCAGCACTAAAACGGATAGCTCGGAGAAGTGTCAGGCATGTACCTAGGCAAGCAAGTACATTTGCCGTGCATTAGATCAGGTCTCGTCATTGTTTTGCATACAAACTGCGTACCTAAAGTTCACGGGATGCTACTAGTAGGATATACCACGAGGGAAGAGAGATAAGCATATTCATTCACCTTTGTCATCTATAACTCGTATTCTTATTGTGCTAGGGAATAAGAGAAAAAAAAAAGACGATGCATCTTGAAGAATGGCCTGAACAGGTACCCAGTATCTACATCTAGAAGCCTCAATACGATCAAGTACTCACTGTAGCAGGTGCGCGGTGATACAGCTTGCCCAAATTACGAGCACGTAGATGCGCACCGCTAGAATGAGTCATCGGCTGGCATCTATTGCCTGAACGAAACAAGAGCAAAAACAAAACAAAACAAAACAAACACCCCTCAAGGCAAAGAAGAGCCAAACGGCTCAACAGGAACCGAACCGAAACGGAGCGCATCAACGCGGGGAACCGACAATCGCCTTAGCAAACGCCCAAAGTTTTCCCTGCTGGGCCTCTTTATTTTTTTTCCCGGGCCTGCTCTTAGCGGCTAGAGCGACCCGGAACTGGTGAGGAGGCTCCAGAAAGGCTTCGCCTCCAGCCAATCAGCGGGCCGGATCGCGCCTGTGACCCTCCCCGGCAATCGCGCCAGAAAGTTCAAAGACAAAGAAGAGGCTGCAAAAGGATCGCAGCTTCTGCTCTGGACGCCCGTTGTCGAGGTCCGCCTGCAGAAGACGAGCAGCAAATCGGCCAGCCCAAGACGCCCTCGCCCGGAGAGGCCTTCTCTCGTCTCTCGGTCGACACGCAGCGATTCGCAGCCCTGGCGAAGGAGCTGTTGCAGCCAGCCAGCAGCGATGACTTCGTCCAGCGCCCTCAGCCTCGACGGCCATCACCATCACCATGCCAATCCCGCCGCCCACGCATCAGCACCAGCCGCAGCTTCCACGACTCCAGCGCCTTCGCTAGCTGCTGCCACTGAGCGACTGTCCGACGATTCAAGGCCGGGAGCTGCTTCGACGCTGCCCGGAGCCGTGCAAGAGCCGGCGCAAGAGCCTGGACGGGAGCCTGAGCTTGAGGCCGGGTCCGCGATGGAAGCCTCAACCGGCGACAAGAACCCGTCATCCGGTCCTCAGCCTGGTCTTCAAGGCGGAGATGGACCATCACTTGCTGATACAACACCGACAGCAACAGCAGCACCAACTACCGTACCTGCAACATCAACAGCGACGTCATCAGCGCCCCCGACAAATTCCGCTTCGGCTGCGCCCATACAACAGACGCCTGCATCAACAGATATCCCAGCAACCTCATCATCTGCAGATCCCAACATAAATCAACAGACGACTCCGACGGTGCCGCCTCCAATAGCCGACGCTGGTGTCAAGACCGACAGCGGCATGGAGCCACCCGTTACACCAACACCAAACATCTCTGGAACCGCTGGCTCTGGCGAGCCGAAAGATAAAATTTCTTTGGTGGAAAACGGGAGCGAGGACGTTACAATGGTGGATGCTCCTGTTGCCAGCGCGGCTACCGCAGCAGCAGCTGAAGCGCCGCTCCCAACATCCACAGTGCAGACTGCTCCGGTGGCTACGACAGAGCAAATCCAGCCTTCGACGTCCTTCACACAACAGGCCGCCGCTATAGACCATCGTCATGCATACATGATGATGGCTTTGGCCTCCATGTCAGCGGCACCACCCGCCATGTCCCCGCCGCCTACCGTAACTCCGTCTCAGATGACCCTGCCAAATCTCATGGGAGATGGGTACTTTGGCGCGGGCGCCGCTAATAGCCTACGGCAGGCTGACCCCGACATGGGTCTCGAGTCCTTTGCTCGTGTAGAGTTTGCCGACAGTGTCTTTCAGATGACCACTTACGCCGTCATCATCGGCCGTGACCAGCGAGCTCTGGAACAAGCCAGGCGTGATGGAAAGCGTGCTGATGAGTATCAGCGGCGAGTCGAGGACAACGCCAGCAAGGGGCTTCCGCCGCCATCCCCCCTGGCTCATGATCGTCACAAGTTTAGTAAATCCTATGTCAGTGAAGAGGGTGGCATGCTGGGCCCGGAATCAGATAGCGAAGAAAACGGGCGTCCAGCAAAGCGGCGCAAGACCAGCACGACAGGATCATCACAGCAAAACGAAGCCGAGAATCCCCAGGACAGCGTCATATCAAACCGTCAATACGTCTCACATACCCCAGGAGCAGCTGCCGTCGACTTGGCCTCATTAAGGCCGTCCCCTTGGCATGTTCCATTTATTGGTATCCACTCTCCCGGCCCAAACATTGCAAGCAAAACCAAAGCCATATCCCGGGAACATCTAAAAATTGCCTATAATCAAGACGAGGGCGTGTTTGAAGCAATCCCTCTGCACAAGAACGGCTTTTTCTGCGAGGACGTGCACTACAAGAGCGAAAAGGTCGTTTTAAAGTGCGGAGATCGCCTTCAGATCAAGGATGTTGGCTTCAGATTCATTATCAACGGCGTGGAGAGAGGAAGGACCGGCGCAGAAGAGTATCAGGAAGAAGATGCCAAAAAGAAGCGGCATGCTCACGGCGGAAAGAGTATGAGCTTCGACTTTGAACAATCACATGGCAATGGTCAGATTCAAGATACGAGTGATGAGTTGTCAGATGTGGATGTCAGCCCGGCGGAATTGTCCGACTTTGGTGGGGATGATGAGGAGGAGGGAGAGGAAGAGAGAGTTGAAGAAGAAGGAGAGGAGGAAGAGGAAGAGGAGGAAGAGGGCGACGATGACGATGAAGAGGGCGATGCAGATGTGCCTGAAGCATCCATTGAAGGCGATTCTGAAATTAAGGATGAAGGAGAGGCTAATAACGACCTTTCTATGCCACAGATTCCCAGAAAGAGGGGCCCTGGCAGGCCACCCAAGAACGGTATCATGTCAAAGAGAGAACAGCGCTTGCTTAAGAAGCAGCAGCAAGAAATGGCCAAGAAGACGCTGCCTCAAGCACCGCCGGTTGAGCCGCCTATCAAGCGCAAAGTCGGACGGCCACGGAAACACCCCTTGCCCGAAGACGGAGTCGACCGTCCAGAGAAGCGCAAGTACAAGCCTCGGAAGCCCAAGAATGAGGACGGTGCCGAAGGCTCCGATGCAGAGAGACGAGCAAGAGAGAAGAAGGAGAAGAAGGCGCGGCCCAAGTCGCCGCCCCTCGAGCTCAAGATTGAAGATTACACCGAGGAGCAACTCCAGAAGCCCAACAAGAATTATGGTGTTCTTATCGATGAAACGTTGACAGCGGCAGGCCCTGACGGTCTCACATTGAAGCAAATCTACAAGAGAATTTGCCAAAGATACCCGTGGTTTTATTTCCACACCGAGACAAAGGGATGGGAGAGCAGCGTTCGCCATAACTTGATTGGGAACGAGGCGTTTAAGAAGGATGAGACGACAAATCTGTGGTCTCGAGTACCTGGTGTTGAGTTGGATGCTGGCAAGAAGAGGAAGGCATCCTCTCCGGATCGGGGACTGGCGGCAGCGCAGGCATATGGACATTACTCGTATCCGTACGCCGCACAACACATGGCTCCTGGGGCACATCCTGGCTATCCCCCAGGCCAAGCACAAGCTCCGGGATACCAAGCACCTGCATATGCTGTACAGCCGAGCCACGCGGCGCGCCCAGTGCAGTATGGCGCGTCACAGTCACCCCCTGGACACCAACCAGTTCAACCAGCCGGGGGCGCTCCGCCTCCGGCTCCGATACAGTTGCCAGGATATGGTCCGCCAGCAGCCCCGGCTCGCCCCCAGCTGGGGTTGCCACAACCTGGAGCATACAGCTCGCCGTATGCGTCAAGGCCTCCTCCATTGGCAAGCCCAGCTGTTAAAGCTGAGGACAGCGGTGCTGGTGTACCGGCTGCTGCTATTGCGCCCGGCCAGCAGCCACCCCGAATAATCATTCCGGCGGCCACCACTGAATCAAAGGCGGCAGTTTCAGGTGCTGTACCGGCATCTCAACAGACGACCACGCAAGCCGCTGCTCACCCACCACAATCTCGAGCATCAGCCACACCTGCCCGGCCGATCATCGAACCGCGTCTCCTCACCGCAGTCGTCGGCCTCAAAAATGGCTTGGTGGAAAACCTTAGAAAAGCTGGCAATCCCAAGGCCGAGGCCATCGTCATGTCAGCTCTGAACAGGTGCATTGGACTCAAGAAAGAGGCTACTGAGAACGACAAGATGGAAGCGATCTGTATCAAGGGAATCCGGCAGGTCATCGATGGCTTCACCAAGGGTAAAAGCCCCACGCCCGGCAGTTCGACCGCGTTGCCGACAGACACACCACCTGTTTTCGAATCCAAAGTGTTGGCTGCCCTGAACGGCCTCAAGGATGCTTCTGTCAATGCAATCAAGGCAGGCCTAGGTGAGGCCAAGGCCGAGGCTGTGACTCTGTCTGCCATCGATCGTGTCATTGGCCTTGCAGATGCGAGCATCATGCCCAAAGCTGCCGAAGGCGAGCCGGTGAGCAACTTTGAAGGAGTCGAGCAGCATCTCATGAAGTCGATCCGACAGCTCCTCCAGGGCATGAACCAAAAACTACAAGGTGATTGATTCATGGAAAGGTTATAGGTGTCAAAGATGTGTTTGAGAGGAGCATGGGGGTTAATGACTAGGGGAGGATTGATGTAGGATTTTGATGAATGGGGATGAGCCAATCATTTGTACAAAGGCTGTGCTGTCTGTTGCAGGGGGTGGGAGTTTACGGGGCACAAAAATGAACTGCTGGGGGGCGTTTCGGCCACTAGATGAAAAGGACTGACACGGGTATACATATTTTTTGCCGTCTTTTGTCTGGGGCCATGGCTTGATGCAAGCCCCTATATAATATGGTAGCGTCTTCTTTTTTTTTTTTCATCTCCGCCTTTCTATTAATGAATATGAGTGGGAGTCGTAACTGCATTTCGGGCTTGGATCGAAGTGATTGTCAAGCTGATGTTGATGATGTTGGTGATGTTGATGTGGCTAACTGTGAATCTTGTACTTTGTTTAAACCAGGGTACAGTGTATGTCAAAGCAATGGTTAGCTAATAGTTAATACTCTAGGTGATACAATTATGTGAAATGAAGGATTATTAGGAGAAGGTACTGTGGTAATAATGTTTCTGCCAGTTGCTACTGTCCGAGAGCACAAGAACTGATTTATACGTCATTTTATTTTGACTCTCCCCTGGTATTTCTCTCGTACATTCTAGTATTTCCAGTATCTCTAGCATTTCTAGTATCTCTAGTATTTCTCGTAATGGAAAAATATACCTCTATAGATGCTACTTATCTATATGCGTACAATATAATAACTGCCCAGACATGACACATTCATAGCCTCCCTCCCTACCACAGTATATAGTCCAGATTTAGGATACTGCTACTACACCAAGTAGCCACTCCTTAATGAAAGAAAATGAAAAAAAAAAAAGACATCAGGTAGAATCTCATCAATTAGTGTTGCGTACTAGAAAGAGAGAGAAAACGAAATCTTCCATAGAAAAAGCTCTAGAACAACACCTCCCCTTCCAATCAACCCTCTCTTTCCCATTCATTCATTCCATATAAAACAACCTTTCCTCACTTTGTGGGAACTTTTCTTTTTTTCTGCTTCTGCTTCTTCTTCCTGTTCTCTACTTGCCTCCTTCTCTCTCTCGTCTTGCCCAGCACTGCACACGCCTCCACGCAGCGCCAAATTTAAATAACACTAGGAAAAAAGGGGGGGAAACGCAAAAAGACACACACACACAAAGACAAAAAACAGGCAAAGAAATTCCCTTCCCAAGCGCACTACTCCCTTTCCCAACATTCTACTCCCTTCTCATCGAAGTGCAAGGGGGAAAAAAGCAATTGGGGAGATTCGAGCAGGAAAAGCATCTTGAAAATAGATGATTGCAGCAGTTCGATTTCTCGCCATGACGGCGATTGTAGCAGCAATTAGCTTATATTAGCTGACTTTTTCTCTCACCAGAAACAGGCGAGTCTTGACGCATGCAAAAGAGGACCGAAAAAAAAACAAGCGAAAGAATCAATAGATGGATATATAGACACGCTTCCCCCCTTTCAAGCAAGAAAATAACTCGAGAGAAACAAGTAAGAGCAGAGAAGACAGCCCCCAATCGTCCCCAGAAAAAAAAGGGGGAGACGAAGAAATAGAACAAAAGTATTAAAAAGGCAAGAGAAAAATAAGTGATCAAAGGTTCTCATCATCGAGTCTTTCTCATTTGGCTGTCAAAGCCATTCTCATATCAAATTTCCGAGTGTTTAAAAAATATTTCCTTCTGGCGAAATCGCCCTTCATGATACGTTGAGATTTCATTTCCTCCCTTTTCTTCAAGCCCCTCCTCCGTCGTACGGTAGCGCGCGTGCTCTATGTGCTCAAGGGCGAGAAAATTCGAGTCTTCTTCCGCCGTAATGCGCTCTATGCACTCAATGGGGAGAAGGTACTGTCCTTGTCGCCAAAATTGACGTCTAAGCGAGCGCCATCAATCTTGAGAGCTGCCAGCTTGTCTGCGCTATCCGCTTCACCGTCTTGTGCCGCCATCTGGCTATCTTCAAAGCCCGGAGGGCGATGGCGCATCTGTTTCGCCTTGGCAAGGGATATTGTCTTTTGCTGATACGTCGTGGTGATTGGTTGGGTGTCATCCCGCTCGATCGTTGACTTCATCAAGGCAGCCATCCAAAGACGGCCCTGCTTGAGGTTTGGCACAGCAAAGTAGTGAACCGTCGGCTTGGTGAAGCTGACGCCCTTGGATAGGCCCGCTCGCGGTGGGACTAGTTTGAAGATGAACATGGTATCGTCACCCTTGTCCACACCTGCACCATCATCGCCTGCGGGACTGCTGTGACTGCCTGGCATGCTTGGCCCGCCGCCTGCACCAGTTAATGTAGCATGTAGTCCGGTCAGCCTCTCGTTATCGGCCGGCAGTACACGGTGGAATGAGATGTCAATAAGGCCCTTTTCTTGGTCGTCGTCTTCAGAGTAGTAATAAGCAAGTCGGCGTCCCTTGAGAACAAAGAATCGAGGCTTCCATGTTGTCATCAGGTTGGAGCTCTTCTTCTTCATCCAGCCGTAGTAATCGGCGTCCTTCATGGCCACTTGCGGCGATATTTTCAGTAGGCCCTGAGTGTAGGCGCTTGTTTCCTTCTTGCCCTTCTTTCCGCCCTTCTTGTTGCTCGGAGCCGTTGCTGTGACGGGACTCTTGAGGCCTTCATGAGAGTCGAGATCGAGGCTTTGTCCTGCTGAAGCAGTGCTGGATCCTGTTCGTACGGGGGAAGGCAAGGGCGGCTCATTAGTCGATAGATCAGCTGATCCACCACCCTTGGATCTCTCAAATGTGAGCTTATCCGAAATGGCTCGCATTGCTGGTCGAGTGGCTTTGCCGACTGGTTTGGTCACTGATGAGAGCCAGTCGGCACTGAGGCCCTGGGCCCTGCCGACAATGGGCGATGATTCCGTCTGGGTAGGGCTGACTACAGTATCCAGCTTGGTGACGGCGGGAGCAGGTCCATCCTTGGCTGGGGGCGGTGGGCGAACAGAATCGGTCGTATTCGTGGAGGCATTTCGTTTGTGGGGAGTCGGTTGGATGCCATAGTATTTCTGAGCGGCAGACGGCGCTCCATCCCGGAAAGAATCGACGCTACCGTATCTGGAGTGTCGGGAGAGGGCGGTTGCGCTACGTACTCTCTGCTCGTCCGCGTAGCTCTGCTGAGTCCCGTAGTTAGCGCTATCACGTTTCCGCAAGACATTGCGCTTCCGTCCATCTACCTCAGTGCCGGAAAAGTAGCCTCGGTCCAGCTCGACGGCTGAGTCCTGCAAATCTTGTTCGGATACGCCTAGCATTTCTTGTAGTCCCGTGGAGGAGAGCGGTCTTTGAGAAGTCTGCGAGACAGCGCCGCCCAAGGTCCAGTTTCGATCAAAGGAAGGCTGTTTCTTATGCACGCCATCACCACCGGCAGAGAGATTCGCGTTTGCCGATACCTTGGGCACCGTCGCATTGGAGCCTGGAAGGCGGAATTCGGTCGATGAGTGTCGTCGTGAGTGGTTGAGGTCCCGAATGGAAGCTGCCGACGGCCGCTTGAGGTGTGTACGTGATGGGCTCTCCTGAGTGCCATTTGTTGGGGTCATATGAGCGGCTGGAGAGGCCTTGTTAGATGACTGAGCCAGGGACAGGCGCCTAGCCTGGACGGAGGTGGGTCGTGATATTGAGTTCCCTGTCAGGGTGCTCGTTCGACTTCTCGTCCGTTTCGCGTCCTCGGATCCGCCATCGCTGCCGCGCGTATGCGTGGCGCGCCTTGAATCTGGTTCGTCGACACTAACCTCATCTTGGAGAGCCTTAATCTTCTGCCACGTTTTAAGGCGGCGGCCGACGGAGCCTAGGTCGAAATCCTTGATGAACAGGGAGCTCTGATCCATGCTTAATAACACTTCGCCGGAAATTTCCTGGTCCCTAAAAACTTCGCAGTGGTGCTTCTCCACGCCCTCAGTAAAGAGATATTCGGCCACGTCGTCTGGGGACCAGGCCTCCACCTCGGCGCGACTATGTACTGCCTCTTCTTCTTCGTCCGTCTCTTCTCCTTGGATATACGACATTCGGTGGTCAATCGCAACGCTGTACTCGCTGCCGGAGTCTGTGGCGGCAGCGTTGCCATGACTGGTGCCAGGCGGTGACTGCAAATGAGTAATGTGCTCGTTGATAACGTTCAAAGTCTCATTTAGAAACTCGTCCTGTCCCGTGCTGTCAAGGCCGGAAACAGGCGATCCTGTGCCACCCAGACCAGACACAGGAGCTGATTCAGCTTTGACCAGATGCGATGGCAAAGCAGATGGCATCGCGCTTGAAGACAGAGGTACGGTAGATGTACTGGCCGAAGCAAGATTACTCGCGGTGCCTTGGAGGGATGCTTCTTGTGTAACCTCCACCAAGGGTGACAGCGGTTGCGAAGCAACGAAGGCAGGAGTCGAGGTTGGGTTCGAAACGGCTCTTGGGTTCGGTCGGGTATAGACTAGCGAATTAGCCAGTTAGCAGAAGATTCATCCATCAAGTGACGTGTACTTAAAGCGACGCACCTTCAGGGAAGAGGCCAGTATTATTGTTCGCGACGTGCCGACCCAGGAACCATCCATCACCAAACTCGTCGTCTCGTTCTAGTAACTCGACCCGGTCTCCCTTCTTGAGGCTCAGCTCATCCGAGCTGCGGGCAATAAAGTCGTCTGCATCAATAAGAAAAGGATTAGTAGTTGGAATCTCGGCGCATTGCCTTGCGGGGGGAGTACGAAGACGTACGGATCACCATCAAGACGTCGCCCACGTCGGGCCGGGAAGGCCCATCGTTTGCTCGCGACGCCATTGTCGTCGACACTTGTTTCGATCTGAATGGACTCGATGGAGGAGAAGAGTCGATGCGCTCGCAGAGTCTTGTCTCTGTCGTTGCCCGGCTCGCCACCCCTTTGAAGCCGCTTGGACCTCGTCGAGCTTCCGGGGACGGAGGAGGCGAGGGCTGGGAAGTGCGGGCGGTTCGCCTTGTGCGCCGCCGTATTCAGCGACCAAGAGCAAGAGGGCTGTGCCGACAGGATTGAAGCTCGGCTAGGGGATGATTGGACGGCTTGGTGGTTGAAGTCGGGTTGCAAGAGAGGACTTTAGCGTGCTGTGGTACGATTGGGCGGGCTGTGGTTAGTGGGCGGGATGCACGCGGCGAATCGCAGGGGCGAACAAGATCTGGTAGGTCGGTGATAGAGCATGTCGCACCGAATCCGGAGTACCTGTACCTGACTGTGCCGCATTCCTGTCGGCGACTAACTAGTACCTTGTACCTGGGACTGGCACCGTGCGATATCGTGTAGGCGACACGGAGCATGGGGGGGATATTTATAGAGGCGGGCTCTCTTCGTATGTTACGTACGGGTTGGGGTCCACATGGGGGCTCGTATGTGCCCTAGAGCCAAAGCATTGATGGAGTGCATTGCAGGTGCTCCGTTGCTGTATGTGTACGGGAGTGGGTTTGAGTGTGTATGGGGATTTTGTCTACTCATATCCAAGGTACGAAGATGATTCATGTTGTATGTCGGTACAGTAGCTGATAGTGCCCCTGTTAGAAGAATATAGCAATAGTAGCAGAGAGTAGACGCTATATCCGTCCTTAATAGAGACAGTAGCAGACAGTAACAAACAGTAGCAGATAGTAGCAAATAGTAGTAGAGGGTAGTAGACAGTAGAAACTACCAAGATGCTATCAGTAGCAGCGGGCAGCAAGAAAGGCGATATGTAAATATAAGATTCTTTCCTTTATTATCGTGTCCAACCTCAGACAAGCGTCTTGTAATTGAGCAAGACGGGATGAAGCTCTGAATGCTGAATATCCCCTTCCGACTTAGACTGGCATCCAAAGAACCCCGCACTGACTTGACAGATGTCAGTGTACAATTGAAAACAACCTTATTCAAAGCTGCTGGGTACATGTCCATAAGAGCACTGAAATTTGATCACTTGCAGCTTCGTGATGACTTTGTCTATCAGCTGCCCGCCTGATTGCGATTTCGGCTCATCTGTCGAATGAGGAACAGTTTTAATTTGATTGCAGGGATTTTGGTAAGCTTCTCATACCAAGTGAAGGAAACTTTTCGTAGTCGTCTTCTTTGCATTTCCGGAATTCTTCAAGAAGGTACGCCCTTGAATAACTGCATTTTTATTTAATGATTCTTTCAGCCATTACCCAGCCTTACTAAAATAAAGTGCGTATGAGCCTCGATTCGTAATCAGTAGTCTTTACACATCACCTTGGCAACGAGGTTATAAAACACCCAGCCACTCCAGCTAGCATTCTCTTCTGTCTATCAAACTCTCCATCATTTTAATATCGACTAGCAGCACTCTTGTCTATATATTGAACTCTCCCTCTTCTTGTCGTTGGTAAAAGCAACACCCTCCAGTCATTTGTTGATAAAGTGATATCAATGTCAACCGCCAGCAGTTCATCTTGGGCCTATCTACCAGCAGAGATCAGGGCGTTGGTCCTCGAATTTTTGTCCAAGGACGGCTGTAGCCTCGCTGGCTTCGTCACAGTATCGCGAGAATGGCAGACGTTCATCGAAAAGCATATCTTTGCACGAATCACGTTGACACCTTTTCGCCTCGCAGATTTCGGTCCAATGATACATCGTAATCAGGCTCTCGTGCGCTACATATGGCTTTGCTTGGAACTCGAAGACTACGATTGCACTGAATGTGACCCTGATAACGAGATCTTGGGAATAAGTTTTGCGGATAACCTCCGAGTCATAACAACATTCACGAGGCTATTCAGAACTCTCAGTACATGGAAACCAAGCGGCAGCTTAGTGCTCGATATCAGTGTTCACTCTCCTAGTGATCCACTGCACTGGTTCAGATATCTGACTTTTGAGCCTGATGCTGCCTCTGGCGTGCGCCGTCGTCGAAGCTCAGAGCTGTCTCCGTTGGCCAAATTGAACAGCCATGGTTGGATTGGTGGCAGGCGAGCTTCTGCCCCGAACGTCTTTTCTTTTCAAAAAGTTTTCGCCGAGATTTTGGGCGAAAAAAGGCCATTCGATAATGATCAACAAGAAGAACAGTGGTGGCAGAAACTTCCAGTAGTTCCAGCCGTCACGGCTATATTGCTACGCCAACAAACTCGCCGACGATGGAAGCCGAAAACCTTGAAATATATGCTCGCCCACTTTCCTAGGCTCGAGGATTTTCACTACGAGCCTTGGATGCAATGGTATGATTTCCGACAGGAGTTGACAGATCGAGGTAAGCGCATTAAGCCAATCTCTCGATCTTCGTCATGCTAACCGCAGGTGACCTCGTCTTTGGTGTAAGGTAGATTTCATATCACTTTCCGAATCGCTCACTTTCAGACAACTACGGAAGCTTGTGGTATTCGAGAACTTCAATCCACAGTACCTTCTTGATTTCGCAGGGTGTGATCCTTTTCGAATCTCAACTTCTGAAGTCAGCCGCGCAGTCGCCGAAGCCAGTCTTAAGCTTGAGCACCTCTCAGCGTCGATCATGGTGGATGCTAGCTATTTCTTCCAAGCTCGTGACCCTTCCTGGACGTGGCCCAACTTGACTTGGCTTGCGATGACTTCAAGGCTACTTGGACCCGGTGCGTGCCCGGCGGGCATCGACGCCATACTCATCGCAGCATCAGCCGCCGCCATGAAAATGCCAAATCTTCAAGTAATGGAGCTTTGGAACGGGCAGAAGGGAATGGCGATACTTTTCAGATACCAGAAGGCCGAGGGAGGGCAGCCTGCTGTAATCACCCGAAAAGCAACGTGGGAATTTGTCCTGGGGCCTGCTGTGATCGGGGCATGGGAACACGTCGCACGGGAGCATCGCTGCAGCGGATGCGTTGTTATCACGGAGTTGATAGACGCTGGCCTTATTCAGTCACTTGGTGACGCAATTCATCATTTGAAGCTCTCGAACCCAGTTATTCGGCCTATCTCGTTGCGGCAGATTCGGATAGAACACGGAATTCAGACGGGAGTGCATACATTAAGTGAAGGCTTAGTATCTTTTGCCAGCGAGTAACGTGCACCTCCTCAACCTCACTTCGTCATCCCATGAATCAACATTATTAACTACCAACTCTCCCCTACTTATACAAAGTGCTACGAGGTCGACGAAGCTGGGAGCTTCGCAGCCCTGCCTTAGCCGAACCCCGAGGAAGAATACCCGACCGAGCCTGAAGGACGACTCGAATCCAGCCCCAACTGCCATCTTCGTTGCCTCGCAGCCGCTGTGTCTGTGTCCCCACGTCCAACATTGATTGGGCGGCTGCTTTCATTTCCAGCCGTACCAATGTGATACTAGGTAGCCACTCCCTTGCATGTGCTACTCCGCAATGATGCCGGCTCTGATACTCGCACAATGGCCGAGTTGAAAGCCAGCAATGTTAGAACCTGCCAGCCTCAGCACAGTGTACAGGATGGTCTGATTCTATATATAAAGCCTGAAGCAGCTCTCTCGCGCCCCTTCTCGCTTCTATTCCCTCTATCTTTGCTCTCAGTTAACCGACCGTTGAGATACGCGGACAACGACGCAGCGGCTTCATTCAGAACCGGGCTACTGCACTCCGTGCGGGACACAGTGTCCTAAAACCACCTCAGCTGTCTGTTTTAGCGGCATGCAGGAGCTTAGCCATTTGAAAAAAGCCCCATCCATCCATGCGATTTGATGCCGCTTACAGCAAACGGTTAGCACTCTGAAAGGTACCCGACATCCATGACTAATTCCACCCTGATTGTCAAACGTCAACTGAGAGATGCTTGATATTGACACTCGCGAGGTACATGCATGTACGAGCTGCATGGGCCAAGACAATGAGATGTGGTGGAGTTGGGCACGAGGAGCATATGTACATGTATGTTGGTGTCAGTCAACATGGATTAGGACATGTTATAGGTAGAGAGCCGGCATGAACCCTGGCATATAGTACATAGTACATGTAGTAATATGCGTTGCTACCTGGCAAGTATTAATCATGTCTGATATAAGGCGAGGCAGCATGGAGTGATGGCATGAACCCGGGATACTCCCCCTCGTTTGATTCGTCTGTAGGGTCCTTATTATTAGCGACTCCAAGAGCAAAGAGGGAAACATAAGGCAACCAAGACACAACCCCTGCCACTGGGACGCCACCATGCATCTTGCTCGACCTCTTCATTTCAGAAGGCTCCCTTTGTGTAACGTCGCCTACCGGCATACATGTACTGGTGTTCAGGTGGCCATTTGTGCGGGAGCTGTCTAGGTGGGGGAAGCAATGATCCATTTTGCAAAGAGAGAGTGAGAGGGCTTCAGCATACATACACAGTACAGGCTGCAACTGACATGGAAGCTATCATTATATTCTCCGTCTCGTGCCACCCTGCCTTGAGCAGCCTTACAACATACATGTATACAGACATGGAAGCTACTAGAATGTCTTGCCGCTCCTCAGACGCATGGCAACAGACTGCATGCTACCCTCACCGCTCAACAGGCACATGCTTCCAGTGCCCAGTCCTAGTGCCTGTGCGTTTCTCACCCAGAACCGGATGTTTGTTTCGCTGCATGGCTTGCTGTGGCTTGCATGGAAAAAGGAAAAAAGAGGGAGTGTGACAAACAGTGTATGGGACTGAGATCCCTGCAAAGTCGCTTTCAGCTCTGTCACTGCGAACACGTCGGCACAGGCATCCCGCTCAGAATGGCAAAAAGGTCCTGTCAAAAAGCTCCGTGGTGGCGCTCGCTCTATCATGGATGTGTGGTTTGTGGTTAGTATGGAGCGGCACGATCATCCATATCTTAGACATTGTAAATTGCTACCAGGTATTCGGGTATAAATACAGGTACCTATACAGATCTTTTCGTGCTCAATCTTTTATCCTTCCTTCCTCTCTCTTCTCTTCTCTTCTCTTCTGTTCTCTCCTCTCCTCACCTACACGGCTCGTCACATGTACATGTCTTGATTTGAATGTGACTTGCTCCCACCTCCTGCTTCTTTATACCGATCCATCCAACTCATGACTACTACCTAGTAGTTAGTGTTGCTGCAAGGATCCATCTGCCAAGGTAATACTACAGTCAGTCCAACTAGTATATCCGTCTATTCTCAAAGGCCATGCTTGCGGGGCTCAACTAACAGGTCACTTCCCGCCAACAGACTTCGACTCAGCCAACCGTCATGCCTCCAAAGCCTCGGACCGGACAGATTCGCAAGCCAGAACCACGGAGACGCAAGCCTAACACCATAAACCTGCAGTTGGCAGTTGGTCAAAGCATGGATTACACAGCTACTGCCGTCAATCCTGGTGCTACTTCTGCCATGCCCCTGCTGCCCTTCCTCGCTCCCATGCCTAGTTCCGCACCGGCACCAATTTCAGATGCACCCATGGCACGAGAATATGTAGACCTGTATAATATCTTGCCCCCTCCTTCTTCCCATAGGTACGAGCCAAGTTTGGCCCTTTACACATCACTTGGCCCCTTTCTCATTTCCTAGTCTTCCTCTATCTTCCTTCTTCTTTATCATCATCATCAATAGAGTCTTCCGTCACTCTTGGCCTTTTCCTTTGTCTTTAGCACCCAGCAAAGCTCGTACCGTTTAAAAGCCCCTATTCATATTTGCTAACAGGTATTTATGTGTGCCAAATAGCACTTCCTCCGTGTTGCCATCTCCGTCTCTCACAGATGAAGCGAGTCCGGCGTCGGCTCACGCTCCAGCTGAGCCATACGAACAACAAACGACGGCACCCGCAGAAACAGCAATGGTGTTGCCTTCAACTCATGAAACCATAACCTATCAGACCACGAATAGTCAAAACGGCGCTATCCAAAGGCCAGCCCAGGAATCGAATCAGCCCACGAGAGAGGAGACTCCTCTCCATACAGCCGTGATTTGGGCCATCTCAGTGATTCGACAGCGAGCCGAAGAATTCAAAGACGGCAAATGCCCGGCCAACAATGCTGAGCAGAGTCGATATACCACACTGCTAAACGCATGCCACAGTTTGGATGCCGTTTTCCTCATCGTTCATCAACAGTGCTGCTGCTGGAAGTTGGACAGAAAGGCGGCATATGCAGCCTTGGTCCCCATCCCCCCTGAACTCATTGATATAGCCTTTAGTGAGCTCTGTAGCGTCTTTAGTGATGATAAGCACATGCAAATAACCGACCCTCATTGGCAATGGTTCTCAAATTTCCCTGGGTTTAGAAACGTTGTCGGCCTTGACCGGATATACATCCAAGCCAAGGACTTCATCGCCGCGTTTGCCATGCACTGGCCAGCCATGAAGAAAAGTCTCCTATCTCAGATGATACCACCGATGGCGTATCAAATACGCGATATCCTTAGATGTGTATCAAACACAATCGCCAGTGCACTATTTAAGCGCATCCGCAAAACAATCGGGATTCCGGACGGCCCAATGTCCGCCAGGCTCAACCATCTCTTCACCATGGATAACCGCCAAGAGCTCAATTTCGAAGAACAGAGTGTCCCGCAGGAAGAGATGGACAGAGTCCGCAGCACGATGATGACGACTTACGTGACCTTCGTTCGAGAGACCCGAGAAGAACAAGCCCGTCTGGCAGGTGAGTCAATGTCCAACTTTTAGGACTGATTGATGGCATGGAAACTGACAGCTGTGATTATGTGTAGAGGTAGGTGCAGTATCAGCTGCGCCAGCTGCCAACACATCCCACAGAATACCACCATTTCCCTCATCCAATCACGCCAACATCAACACAAACATAAATATAAATAGGCTGGCGGCACCATCTCAGCAACAGCCACCTTCACAAGGTCCTCCGCAGTGCCAGGCTCCTGATACCGTGAACCATCAACCTCACGCAGCTCCTCCACAGCCTTCTCACCAACAACCACAGAGTCTTGAAGACCCTCAGCCTGCTGTTCATCCGCCGCCTCAGCCCGCAGCGAATTTCCAAAACCAACGTCAGCCCCCTCAACCTGCACCTCAACTTCCACCTCAACCTCAGCATCAGCCTCAAATTTTACCCTCTCAGCATCCACCTCAACCCCAACAGCAACCCCAATCTCAACTTCCACCTCAGCCTCAACCTCAATCTCAATCTCAGCATCAATCTCAGGACCAACTCCAGCATCAACGTCAACTTCCACCTCGGCATCAACCCCAAATTGAATCCCAACCTCAGCACCAATCTCAGCACCAATCTCAGCCTCAACCTGAGCATCAATCTCAATCTCAACATCAGCATCAGCCTCAACATCAATCTCAACTCCAGCCCCAGCAGTCCGGTCTACGGTATCCAACTAGTGTGATTCACTGCCAACAAACCTCACATCCTTTGATGGCACCAAAACCACCGGGGCAGCCCGTCCCAGGGCATTCGAACCTGCTCCCTCCGATAATCCCACCGCAAAATGATATGGAATCAACACCTCCCACAGCCATGTCCCAGCAGCAGCCGAGCCACAACTACGGCCCTCCCCCTCCTCCTCACCATCATTACTGTCATCCTCAGCATCAGACTCATCCTCCTATTCATCCTCCTCATCACCAAGGCCATCCCCAGCAGCATCAATACCAGCATCAATACCAGCATCAAGATCCTCGCAATCCCCCTCACAGTCATGGTCACAGTCCGAGTCTCAATGCCCGGCCAATGCAGCATCCCCTTCAGATCACACAGGTCCCTTTGCCCTCCCCATGGCCGCGAGAGCAGCAAGTCCAGACACAGGGCAGCAGTAGCCGCCAATATCAGACACCGCCACCTCTGCCGCCAAACAGTCCATATCAACACCTATCTCACCCATATTACCATCACCATATGCCTCCAGGGCAGGTTGCACAGGCTCCTCAGCTTCCATCGGCACCCCACGCCCTTCAAGCCCCTTGGACGCCTCAGCCTCACCAAGTTTCTCGGACCTCTCAGCTTCAAATGGCCCCGCAACCCTTTATGACGCCTCAGCATCATCAGATTCACCACGCCACAGCACAAATGCTGCAAGCATCCGGAATGCAGTATATGCAGCCGCAAATGCGCCCTCAAAACTATTATTCACCGTCTACATCGTCTCCCGCCTCAACACGCAGTCAGCCCCATCCTCAATTCACTACTTATCCTATCTCGCCCTACGAATATCCCACCAGCCCACATCATTGGACATCTGTTCGAGCAGGCCTGCACTTGACTCGTTTGCGCAGCCCTCGGAGAGCTCCCTCAAGTCGAGATCAAAGCCCTGGTGCGGAGAGGACTCGTTACTACCAATTTTTCTCAAAATTCATTTTGGAACCAATAGAAATTCGGCCATACATGGGGGTAACCACCTTGGAATTTAATATTTCCCGAGAAGATTTGGACAGTCTCTCCCTTACCGCTGTATCATCCGAATCAACTGATGATGAGCCCATATATGAGGTACCTGTGAGTCGACATTTTAACAATTCTCATCGATACCGCATCCGCTTGTGCGAAATGCGCGGGCAAGAAGGACAACAGACCTTTGATGCAGCCACATGGTCTCGAACTCCGACTTACTGGCCGCCGCATTTCTTTTTCTCGTTCAATGATGAAATAATCCATGTCCGTCGTAGGCAACACTTTCATCACGATTTGCCTATCGAACTTACCGACTCCCTGGTCGAAGGCAAGAATACGATCAAAGTGAATTTGCCTTACTTTTCTCAAAATCTAAAGAAAAATATTGCTTACTTCATGGCTGTGGAACTTGTAACGACATTAAATCACAACTCCGTTCGGGATTTAGTGGTTTCTGGGCCACATACCACTGTAGAAGCAACCAAACACGAGATAAGCAGGCGGCTACAGAGACTAGAGACCGATGAAATTGTCATTGAGAGTGATACCATGACAATCTCGGTCACAGACATATTTAGTTCTAAGCTCGTGGACATCCCCGTCCGAGGCCGCCAGTGCCGTCATCTCGAATGTATTGATTTACAAAATTGGCTGGACTCGCGTCCATCTAAGTGGCCACAAGATGTGGATGAGCCATCAGTGGTTGACTGCTGGGCTTGCCCCTTGTGTGGTATGGATGCCAGGCCTTGCAATCTACTAGTGGACAATTTCTTCGTTGAAATAAAGAACAAGATCCTGGAGAGCGGCAAAATTAACACCAAAAAGATTGAGATGCATGCCAATGGTAACTGGTCTCCTATAGAAGAGCCTGATGGAGATGATGAGTCGTCAGATAGGGATGGCGCCCAGCAAAAATAATCAGGCCATGGAGCGCCGGGGGATGGTAAATGGGACCATGCCAATGTTGACAGTTTACAGGTATATATCACCAATTGTATTTGGAAAATGTACGAAATTTTATGGGCATGGAGGGCAATTTGTCTGAGCTAAAATGATGTGAGGACTTTTGGAGTCATTGATACAGCAAGGGAATGAAGCATGAGCAGTCTATTTTTTGACAACTTTCCTGGAATACAGCTTCAGATATTGGGTCAATTCAGATTGGAAGCCACTTTGGGTTATGGAAGCTTTCAAGCTTCAGATTGTTGTTTATGTACGTACGCAATCTATTGTTGTGAAGACTCTAAAGCTTCACATTGGTTCGGGGTTATGGGTTACATGTATGTTGCAAAGCTAGGCACTTTATTCAGCGCGCAGATATGTTGGCTAGCCATATAGCAGTACTATTATTTGCGGGGAGAGAGAACTCAAAAAAGCAAAGAAGAAATAAGTAGAAGAAATTTTTCACACAAAATATGGCTTCTATTGGTATAAATTGAAGATGAGATTGACAGCTTCGCACATTTACTTACTCCCAGCTCATGGTGCTGACGCTGGACACAGTCCGCCGAAACTCTTCCAGCTGTAATTCAGTGCTTCCACTCCACCGACCCCGCCAAGATCCATAGATATCATCACTTGGAAACGAAACTTTCGAGTCTCCATGACGAGAAAAGAATCCGAAACAAATCATTGATCCAAATACACTATAGTCAATAACAGCTCGTTTAGAGTATGAGCGAATTCCTAGAGACGTCGAGATCGCAGAGCCCTCCGCGACGACGCAGGGCATGTGAGCAATGCTCCAAAGCTAAGGCAAGGTGCCATTTTCAAGCTTCGAATTCATCGTGTGAAAGGTACGCGCGAAGCAATACTATGTTTTATTCTCTATCTGCTTACTTTTGACATTTATTAGATGCTACAAGATGGCAGTCAGCTGCACAGAACAGACCAGTCGGGGCTTGAGAAAGCCGAGGCAAATCAGACTTCATGATAGGTTCGTTTTCTCCTGTAGCATCAGTACATATGTAGCTGGCATTGGTTGACTTGGTAGATGGTATCAAGGATACATAACAAGGATTCTAGAGAACAGCGGATGACCATCTCACCATCGAAAACACCCAATTGGGATGAAATCGCGAAACAGGGCGAAGGATCAAACCCTCACAGCCCATCGCTCATCGCAATCACATCCACAAGTACGATGGACAATTCAACATATATATCCGTCTCAGATACAGAAGAAGAAACAGATCTTAACAGTCCGCAAGCAAACCCTCCGCCATCAACTTCTCAGCAAACACAGCTATTTAATATCCCCTGGCCACAAGCAGATGAGATCCTGAATGTATTCCAGCAAAAATATGTCCATCATTTTCCGTTTGTCGTCCTAGAGAATGGAATATCCGCCCGTCAACTAGAACAGTGGCAGCCATTCACTTTCAAGGCAATCATGATAATTGCCACGCCGTTACCGTGGCTAATAACGGCAGCGATGAAGAATAGCTTCTTTGCTAATCTCGGCCAGCGTCTGTTCACTAAGAAAGACTTTGACTTGGATCTCCTACAATGTATCTTGATTTGCATCGTTTGGTACGTATCAACGTTTCTATCTATGGCGACTATGAAGCTGACAGCCCTCAGGGCTGATGTATGCGGTCTGAGCAGTCACCAAATCACGAATCTCACACATATTGCACTTGGATATGCTCATAATCTAGCAGCTTCAGGGAGGTCATTTGACGTTTCTCGGCCTGAAAATAACCCTCTCCCTAATATTTTCTCATCAGAGAGACCAGCTATGTTTCCTAAAATCGGCGCTATCGAGGCCCGTAGAGCGTTTCTAGGGTGCGTCACTGTGCTTTCAGCGTAAGTTGCATAATTGAGGCAATCAAAGTCCAGCATCTTTTATTTACCCTATCGATGTAGAGATTCGGTCCGTTCTGGTCGCCAAAATCCCCTCAGCGGTCCCTACGTCGATCTATGTCGCAGCTTACTCAGGCAGTATCCCGAATGTCCCACGGATTTTGTCCTAGAGCGATATGTGAGATTGATGCAGCTGAGTGACAAGATATCTGAGACTTTTGACACTAATACCCGTCATGACGGAGCGGAAGCGTATCTTACTCTGGTTAAGGAGACTGCTCAACGGCTTCGCCCCGAGTTGGATAGCATAATCGGGTCCTTGGGTTTCGATCAACAACAGTATCGTTGGCCATCCATTGGAAATGTCGGCAGCCATGAGAAATCCTTTAGACTGGCCTATAACTACTTATTAGTTCGGCTCTACGAACCAGTCACACGCTTTGAACCGGCAACAATGGAAGCGGAAGATGCGCCACTCGGGTTGTGGCACCTATGCTTGACAAGCTGTATATCTGCGACTAAAGCATATCTTGAGAGTCTTCTCGCGACTCGCCCTGACGGTTGGTACGCCTATCAATCTGCAATTGCTACGAGGCCGATTATATTTGTAATGATTCTTGCTGCTCGCCTCCATTTGATCAAGATTCCTGGTTGGAATGCCAAATTGGCATATCCTGAATTCGACCTGTCCTCCATAATAGATCGTTTTGTTTCTCACTTGGAGGAAGCTGAAGAGATGTTGAAACAAGATATTGAGAAGTTTGCGTACAGCACAAAAACCAATTCGAAACAGGCAGAGATGATGAAATCCAAGAGATTAGCAGAACTAGCTAAGAAGGCGAAGCGTGTCAAAGAGTTGTATGGAGCGGAGAGGAGCAGGGTGGTAACGAATGAGCCCTTTAGTGATGGAACGAGAGGTCCAGCCATCATAGCTGAGAATGAGAAGTCGGCAGGTGAGATTTGGTGGCCTCGTCAGCCACAGTGGTTCAATGGGCTGTATGAGAATTCTGCTTGGAATTTTGACGATATAGGGAGCTGATGGACAACAATGGTAGCAGCAGCATGGCCGGTTACTTTAGGCGTACATTTCGTGTGCGGTCAATTGTTCACTAGAGAAGGAAGAAGAATCATCTAGTATTAGCGTCTATTTATAAACAAAGGATCAAAATCATTGCTGATCTTTATGTCGCTGGTGGTGGCATTAACATCGTCATATCTTGGCGCGTGGGCCATAGTTCGGTTTGATGGGTATCTTTGGATGCGGTCCCTCAAGCGCCAACCCTGTAATCTTCTCTAGCTCTTCAACCGCCTCGTACGTTCTCCCTAAGGGAACTTTGATTGTGTTGAACCCTTGTCTGCGCGCTTCTTTCAAGTTCTCGCCAATGTCATCCAGAAAAACAATGTCTTTGGGCGAAATTCCAGCCTCCCACCCTTTCCCCTGATGCCGTGGATCGTTTGCGTTCTCTTTGGCAAAAGTATCGAGCTTCTGTAGGGCGAGCTGATACATTTTCGGGTCGGGCTTGCGAATACCAACATGGGCTGATGATATGAATATGTCGAATATCTGACGAACAGGCTCGTCAAAGAAGTCCTCCTGGTACAATTTGTGACCTGGTGGAAAGATGACCGTGTTGCTTAAAGCTGCCAGTATATACTTTCCGCTGTCTCTGAGCTTTTGAAGTGCCGGGAACATCCAAGGGTCATACGCATCTGGGCCAGAGCCAGACAGCATCTCGTTGAACAGCCACTTGCCATCAATGTCTGGCAATGGAGGGATTTCTTTGGCTAGACGAGGGTCCTTTGCCTGTTGTGTCTTGTAGAATTCCTCCCATCGTTCTTGCACATGAAGGTCTTTGGTAAACCCTTCAAAGAAAGCGTCATCCATAGGGATATCCCCACGTTCAATCTGTTGCCAGAATCCTGTAGGGCCAGATTTCGAGATGGAGTAGTTCACCCAGCCGGGCGGGATTCCCAAGCTGAGTTCATAATCTAGGATAACTTGAAAGGGTGATTTAACCTAAACAAATTAGTAATGGAGAAAGAAATCTCATGCACGTATTCGCGTGTAAGAGAAGAAATGCGAAGGGGTCGATTCTCCAAGGGATACGCAACTTACACAAACACCACCAATATCAAACAAAAGGACTTTGGGCTTTAAATCACTCATTTCGGCGTCAATCACTTCCAAGATTTGGTCAACAGAATAACTCTCCGGGTCCATTGCAAGAAAACGATTGAAGAGCGGAGTCACTGCATCTTTCAGGGCGAAATGGCGGCTCTCAACCTCCCCAGATTCACACAGTTGCCGGTACCTCGGTTCGCGCTCCACACGCGCCAGAATGACGATAAGATAAGAACGCATGCACCCCATATTCTTAGAAAGTGCTTACATAACTCAAATATCCTTCTCAAATCTAGGGGTCGTGTCAGGTGATTCGTCCCCAACCCAGCTGTCCACAGATTCGTCCCCAACCCGATTGTCCACAGTGTGGAACTAGGCGAAGCAGTAGCGCACGAGAAATTTTAGGGCTTCAAAAATTAGCCCACCAAGATTTCCTCCTCTATCCTCATCATCAAATTTCACAAGTTTGAGGAGCAAGCCAGCCATCGCCAGGCACCACCGTCAAAATGGTAAGTTGGGCCTATCGTTGAAATCTCAGTCATAGAGATGCTTCAACTGCAAAATGAGGCAGAAATGCCGTCAATTGCTCGTGATTGAGAGTCGTCGCAAGTAGCTTCGGAAGAAACACGAGCATTCTGAAGCGCAAATTGCTGACTCGGGGATTTTTGTGACAGCCTTTCCAAAAGCTCGCCAAGAACAGCGCGTACTACAGGTTAGTTTTCCTTGCATTGAATCCAATCTTCAAAGATGCTCTGGGGGCATAATTCGATGGAATAATGTAGCTAACTTTTTTCACTACAGCCGCTACCAGACCAAGTACAAGCGCAGACGTGAGGGAAAGACCGACTACTATGCCCGTAAGCGCCTCATCACCCAGGCCAAGAACAAGTACAATGCTCCCAAGTACCGCCTGGTCGTCCGCTTCACCAACAAGGACATCGTCATGCAGATCGTCAGCTCTGAGATCTCTGGTGACAAGGTCCTGGTCGCTGCCTACGCCCACGAGCTGAAGGCTTACGGCATCAACCACGGTCTGACCAACTGGTCCGCCGCCTATGCCACCGGTCTCCTGATCGCTCGCCGTGTCCTCACCAAGCTCGGCCTCGACAAGGATTTCGTCGGTGTTGAGGAGGCTGACGGTGAGTTCACCCTCACCGAGGCTGCTGAGACCGACGATGGCGAGCGCCGCCCCTTCAAGGCCTTCCTTGACGTTGGTCTTGCCCGTACCTCCACCGGTGCCCGTGTCTTCGGTGCCCTCAAGGGTGCCTCCGACGGTGGCATCTTCGTCCCCCACTCCGAGAAGCGATTCCCTGGTTACGACATGGAGAGCAAGGAGCTGGATGCCGAGACCCTCCGCAAGTACATCTACGGTGGCCACGTTGCCGAGTACATGGAGACCCTCGCCGATGACGATGAGGAGCGCTACAACAGCCAGTTCTCCAAGTACATTGAGGACGACATCGAGGCCGACGGTCTCGAGGACCTCTACACCGAGGCCCACAAGGCCATCCGTGAGGACCCCTTCAAGAAGGTTGAGGGTGAGAAGAAGACCAAGGAGGAGTGGAAGGCCATTTCCCTGAAGCACAAGACTATCAGACTCTCCAAGGCCGAGAAGGCTGCCAACGTGCAGGCCAAGATCCAGAAGATCCTGGCTGAGGAGTAAAAAGGGGAATTTGGGCAGGTTGCAATTTGATTCTCGATATATTGGGTCTGGAGTTACAGGAATGAAAGGGTCGGTCCTCATGGTCAAAATGAATGAAAAGATACCTTCCAATCCGGATCATAGATCCATTGTTTCGTGCATTACATTGTCCGACGTTTATTGCAAGTGGCGTGTACTTAGATGTGATGTCCAGGCGGCGTGATAACTACCCTTTGGTACCTGGAATTTTGCCAGGTTACATGTATGGCAGTCAACCGGCAACGAACAATTGGCGACTTATTGTGCTTGCTAATTAGATGGGTGGCTACATACACCCGGGTGAAATTTTCTCGATCTCCTACCCTAGAGCGTGATCTTTTTTTTTTTTTTCCCAAGAAGAATCTTCAACGTGCATTCGGCGGTCATGCTTAATCTTGCCTTTAATTGGATACTGTAGCTAACATTGCTGTATATGTCTCGTGCACTTTCACGTGTTGTGTGGATGTTGTGTTCGTGAAGCATTGAAGTGGTAAACTTTGTGTTGATATAAGCTTACAGCTTCCAAGGCAAAGACCATTCGTATTAACAGGCTATCTTATCTACAGGTGCTTACTCTCATCTCAATGAGTCCCACATCGCATCCCTATCTCGTATGTATGTCAACTTAGCTCTTAGTTTTCTAAAGTAACACGAAAGACGATGGCCAAACTTAACAGGTCAGTTCGGTGAAGAACCGAAGATGGTCACTCGAGATCTGTGAATCGTTACATAATCCTGGATGAACATGGTTGTGTATTCAGGAGGCAGAAATCGCTCGAGCGTTGCTCAGGGACCGAGGTTAATGAAGCAATTTCCATCTTCCATGGAGCACGGAGAATGGACCGGGCGAAAATGGCGCTTCCGTTGATCATGTCCCTTACTTGCGGGACATATGCGCGGCAATAACACACATGCTCTTCATGTCTTGCATGAGGTTTTATCGGAGTTCCCCATAGCACCACAGCAGGGGTGGATCGGCCTGCCCCTTTCTGGCTCACGAGTCGGTGGTATTTCATGGAAAGTTCCGATCGTAGAGGACGCAGACCATGCTGGGAGCTCGATCCGTTTCCGTACGAACCACAGGATAACTTGGCACTGTCATGATCACGGAATCGAGCTCCGTACTTCGGTTGTGGCCCGAAGTTGGGCGAGGGCCAAAGCGCCGAACTGCATTTACTTGCATGAAGTGAGGAGCATGAAGTGAGGAGCATGATGCGAGGAGTAACCCTACCCTACCTGCTAGGGGCAGTTGGAGATACGGCGTATAAGGTTGCACAGTACGGTTGGCAACGCTTTTGCCACGTACGGTACTCGTACGAGTATGTATTTGCTGTCTGTTTCTCTCTTACAGAGAATGTCTTGGTATAATCTTACTTAAGGTACCAATAAGCAGGGTAGCACGGCACAACGGGAGTTGCAAAATGACGTAGATTGCGCTGGATGTCAAGAAAAAGTAAATCGAAAGGGATCTTCATGTCATTTTACTGAGTCGGTCCCTTGCGTTAGGCGCGGATATCGATTCACGTGCAGAATGGTGGCATGGATGCTCTTGTGACTTTGCACTTGCACCCAAATACGTCAAGGGGGTCAGACGCACCATGTATGTAATTCTTACCGAGAAAGGGCCATGCCATCGGCCCATCGACGAATCACTGAGCCATTAATTGCCGCTTGGAGCTCAGGAGAACGGCGTAGATACGTGTACAGGTTTAAGAAACAATTTACGCTTGGTGCCGGTGACCGTTCGGCTCGCCCGGAAGTTATGGGAGAAGCAGGTATTAAGGAGAAATGTACAGTATCCCGGTAGCTGAATACGGACGCTTTCGCCCACTCCATCACTGGCCTGAATTCCAGGCTAGCACTCTAAACTATGGGAACGCTACAAGCGCATTTGCTGGATGGAGAAGTTCTACTAAGAAAGCAGATGGAGCAGACTATGCGGAATCGGTATCTGCAGCACTAGAGCCACAGACTTGGATTTGTTACTCAGGGACCCGTCAGCACCGGGCTGGCAACTAAGCGGCAAGTGCTTAGAAACCGGGGCCCTTTGCTTTGCGAGGATTCCAGCGCAGAGAAAATTTTCAAGCTTTTTTGTGCGTCTGGTGTAAATAAAGTCTTGTGGCTTGCCCGACTCAACACAGTCAGCTCCCAAGAGCACTGGAGCTTGTGCGAAAAGCGGCTGGCCAGCGGAGTTCGCCTCTTTGAATTTCCCTGTTTGTCCCAGTCGATCCTCAGCGCAGGGAATGGCCGTGGCGAAAGTTCATCGCCGTACCCCGACAAGCTGGACCAATTGGACGGTGCTCACTGCGACACATGAAAAGCACTCAACAGGGGGCTCGTGATTGATCGAGACGTTGCCGTGGAGCTAGCCCGCCGCTGTCGCTGGATGAAAGAGGCATTGATCTTGGCAACGTAGAACCTTGGTCTGACTCGCCCGGGCTGAGAGGCGACAGCTCGCTATTAGCAGAAAGTTGAAAGGCCAGGCCAGCCCTTGGAACAAAGGCCCTGCAGACCTTGATCTACCCCGCTGTTGGCTTGTCAGGCGTCCCCTTACAGTGGGCTTAGTTGACGTCTTTGTCGCTCCCCTCCCCATATTTCCGCCTTACCCCAGCCTAGATCGCACCCAGCTGGAGCCGCCAGCGTCCGTCAAAGGCGGCCGGGCTGATATTGTAATCAACCCGCCTTTCGCTCAGCCATTTCTTCCTCTCTTCTCCCTTTCCACAACCGCAGCAACAATCCCGCAGTCCTCCATTCTCGACTCGACACACAGCGCGCGAGCGTTCGCGGAATCCTTCCAACATGGAACAAGTCCATGGCGTCGACGTCAGTTGGATGACGCAGGGCTCACCAAAAGGCAGGCTGCTTTGCCACTCCCACCGCTGTGTCTGCCAACGGCGCTTCATGATGGCTTCATGTATAAGTCCATCGGCGCCGTGGCAGACTGCTTGTCGGGCAATCGTTGTGGGGAATTGAAAACTAACAATGCGTGTAGACAAATTCAACAAGGCTGCCTTTACGCCCATCAAGTCTCCCGTTGCTACTGTACAGCCACGAAGTGTCCCCCACGGTTCCCCGCCCAAGCTGAGCCCTTCATCAACCGCTGAAAAGGTTGAGGTCAAGCATGAACCCAAGATCGAGACCAACGGGAAGCCAAATGGCCGCACAGAGCCAATTCCTGTAAATGGCTCAAGCAACGCCAGGCGCATGTCACGGTCGGGCTCTGTCGACAAGCCCAACAGCTCCAGCGCGACACCGCCTCACCGTCGCAATTCGTGGTTCTCCAACATTTCAGCCAAATTCTCAGGCGCCGTCCCTCAGCCAAACGGACAGCCTCAGCAGCCCATAAACCACCAGCAGCCACCTGCACAACAGCATCAGCCGGCGCCTCCAACAGCAAACGCAGAACCCATTGTCCCCAAAATTACACCGACAAAGAACGCTGTTCTCCAGCATGGGCTGAAGCCAGAAGGCGATGAGCCTTACACGCCGGCTCCTCCGAGATCGGGCCAGGCCGGACTACTTGGCGTTTTTCGGCGACTTTCTTCTTCATCAGGAGGCAATAGTGGCCCTCTCGGCGCCGCCGGCAAGATCAATCATGGATTGGTCGAACGCCGGATATTGAATGTCGATCGGGATCGAGACAGGTGTCCGATCACGGAACTCAAGGATAACAAGCTGAGACGAGTCTCTTTCTTCGTCGATGTCGAGATTGCGCCTATGCCAAAGTATGCCGAACCCGAAGCAGACACCAACTCCGTCGACCTCGCCCAAAAGAAGAAACTGAGTGAGAAGGGCGAGGGTGAGGCATTGAAAAACCCAAAGGTTGCCGAAGCGCAGAAAGAGGCTTCCTCTTCGTCAACTGAAAGTGTCGGTGCGAATGATACCAAGCCCCGCGAAGCCGAGGCCAAGCAGGCTGCCCCGACTCAGAACGGCACAAAGAGAGCGGATAGTCCAGACGAACAAAAAGCAGCACCAAAGGACACGACAAGAAAGAAGGAAAAGAAGAAGCGAAGTGAAGAGGAGCGCAAAGCCAGAAAAGAAAAAAGGCGGCGGCTCGCCGAAGAGAGCGGGGCCATCCCTATAGAGATTCACTATGACAGCAGCGATTCCGCCGAGCTCAATGGCAACGGAACCCCAAAGACGAGTACTTCCCCCACGATAAACCCGGTTAGAATCTATCGAAGATGCTGCCAGCTTCGCGAAACGCCCATCCTGAAGAAGATTACCGAGCAGCTGAGCGACCCTACCAACGCTTCGGCCGATGGCGTTGTCAACAAGATCGACCTGACGGGCTATTTCATGCAGCTGCAGGATCTCATTACCTTGGGAGACTACCTTGCCGTCGTGCCCGTGAAGGAGATTATTTTGCAAAACAGCGGGCTCACCGATGAAGGCGTTAGGGTCATTCTTGCCGGCCTATTAGCAGCGAAGCACTCCGAAATGGCTAGACGCAGGAAGGCCAAGCATGCTCACGAGGAATCAGGCGGAGTGGTGGAAAGAGTTGTGTTGAAAGAAAACAAGCTGGGCCCGGACGGCTGGAAGCACATTTCGCTCTTCATCTACAAGTGCCGGACGCTCAAGTACCTCGATCTCTCTAGCATTCCCTTTCCTCGCCAAGCGTCCTGCAACACCAACGGCGCTCTTCAGAATGGCGTCCATATTCCTCTTACCATTGCCGACATCTTCGCCAAGGCACTCGCAGACCGCCCAGCGGGAGCAGCCCTCGAGATGCTTAGCATTGGTGAGACCGAGCCGAGCATGGTGCAGTTGGGCAAAATTATCGACGGAGTCATCAAATGTGGCATCAAACGACTCAGTACTGCTCGCAATCCACTCGACGGGGATGGTGTTGCGCACGTGGTGAGATATCTCGAGTCTGGGAAATGCGAAGGACTCGACCTAGGCGGCATCGATCTCAGGGAACACATGGACACCCTTGCCGCCTCCATCAAGGAGACTGATCCGCTATGGGCACTGAGCATATCCGATTGCAACCTGACCCCTTCGTCTCTCTGCAAAATGCTACCTATTCTGTCCAAGCTGAGCAACCTCGTCTTCATTGACCTTTCACACAACCATGACCTTTTCCAATCTACGCCGAGCGCCGTTGGTCTACTTCGAAGGTACGAGATGGATCCGCAGTCTACAAAAGATATTTGAGAAGAATAATGCTAACGTATCTGTGCAACACGATTAGATATCTACCCAAAATGCAGACTCTCAAGAGGTTGCATCTTTCAGACGTCAACATGACCTCTGAGCAAGCCATTGCGATAGTTGAAATCGTACCCGAGGCACGCCATCTTTGCCATCTTAGCCTGCTCGGAAACGCAGACATTGTGGCCCTAGCTAGCGCCAAGACCGAAGAAGCCCAAGAAGAAGCTTGCGCTCTGTATGCGTCACTGATGGCTGCTACTAGGCTGTCCAGGAGCATGATATGTGTGGATATTGAAGTTCCTAACGAAGAGGCTGGCGAAATTGTCAAAGCTATGGCAAAGCAGGTTGTGGCTTACTGCCTACAGAACATTGAGCACATGCATGATGCGGAGATTAACAAGGCAGTGGCTACGGCTCTTGCCGAGGCCAAGGGAGAGACTGTCGATACCAGAGCGCCAGGGTATCCAGATGTGCTGGCGCATCTCGTCGGCAATGACGTCCTTGTGCATGACGATATCGAGGATGATGGCTCAGGGCCAGACGAGGACTACGTCATCGGTGGTACAGGCGTGGTCAAGGCGCTTGCGTGCTGCCTCAAGAACCGCGGCGATGAATCCCGCCGGGCGTCTGGGGAATTCTTCCGCGAGATGAATGCGGCAGAAGAGGAGCCTTTTGTCGGACCCAGACTCCCCACTGGCGGCAAGGCCAAGGACTTGTCGAAGCACCTGTTGGCTGGTGCTCGCAAGATCAGACTTCGTCTGCAGCCGGCACTGACCAAGGCCAGGGCAAACCCAGGCGACGAGCTCAACTTGCGGAAGCTAAATTTCCTGGACGATACGCTGCAGGGTATCATCAAACGATTCGAGGACGAGTATCCCGATACTCGCGAGGACACAGAGGAGGCGGTTACCAAGGCGCCGGCATCCCAGACGGAGACGGAGATACTCTCATCGTCGCCGCCAACCTTGGAGGATGCCGTGGCAGGCGGGTCGGACGCCGAAGACGAGGCCGAGCCACACACGCTCTCACGATCCAACTCGATACTGGGCAAGAAGCTGGCGGAAGAAGAGGGACGTGTACATCGTGCCGGCCACAGGTTCCGATCTGGATTCACCGATCATATTGATCTGCTCTCGACGCTTGACGACGTGGAGAACGACCCCAAGCATGTACATGTGTTTGGCGAGCTCGCCGAAGACGTTGGCGGTGAATTTCTGGAGTTGGCCAAGAAGAAGGGCGCTGTTCAAGCCTTTAAAGAGGACAGGGAGATGCTGTTTTCAGCGTTGAAAGACAGCGACCCTGAATACTGGGAGCGCTTCGTCGAAGCGCAGGGCAAGGCTCGTGCCAACATCAAACTGCCGGCCGATGAGAAGAATGAAGAGAGACTACGACAGGCTCAGGCAGACGAGAGCGCCATTGCCGACTAAGCCAGTAAACAGGTCTTCTTTCCTCTTGGTACTCTATGATTTTTTTTTTATTTGTTTTCTGACGACTATTTCTGGGTGGATTTGTTTTGCAATGGCTTTCTTTTTTCTCTTTTTCTTTTTCATTCAACATCTGACATCTGTCTTTAACTTGAGATGGAGGGATTCTTTTGGATATTGCTATCAGCGACTTGAAATTGCATGGCAACGGCGCTCGTTTTCATCCCTCGTAGAAGGGTTTAGTGGGGTCAATTATTGGGCATAACTGGGAATTTTCGGCGTGTGTATCCGGCAAAGGGGGGGAAACCTATATGGGATGTAAGAGGTGTTGTTATTTCACCAAAGCATTTGCCTGTTCCTGTTCGTATGGCGAGGCAGACTTGGTTTCCGTCTCGGCCCTTATAAAAGTTGGCATTGTTTCCCCCTTTCCTTCGTGTGATTTACCGCAGAACGGTTGGGATAGGATTACTTGATGGGTTTTTCTTTTCTTTTTAAGATGATTCGAATAAATACTACGATCGTGTACGAATATAGTAGCCAGTCGTTGAGAATAGCAATAAGGCACATTAGTGGATCCGATTTTGGATCGTGGATGATTTCTCAGACAAGCAATGAATCTGCGTAGAGTCCGTACTGTACTTCTAAGAGCCATGCCGGACCGAGAGCTTGCCAACTCTACTGCTAACATATGTCACATGCCCTGTTCTACTTCTGCACCTATATTCAACGAGTCAAAGCCTTTCCAGCTGATCCATGGAAGCCGCGTTGATTCTTGATTACCAAGCCCGCTGAGGAATCTAATCAATCTCCACCCCAATCCAGCCATGCGCATGCGACCAAACCCGGACGATTTCGCCATCGAGGACCTTGATTGACAATTTCAGATGCTTGCCACATGGCACACAGCAAAGGACATTGGAGGGGGAAAAGGCTTTATCCCCGGGCTTTGCCTGGAGGCGCCCAAGTCAGCGGAAATGGACGGACGGCGATTGGACGATGGGCTCGCGATGGTCCGGGGGGCGTTGCATCATTTTTGGGGTGTGTGAGCCAAAGGTCCAGTAGTTGAAGTAGGTACTTTTTAGCTTCAGACTTTCAATGCATCTGCTTGATTTTTTCTTTTTAGTTTATCTCGTGTCTTATCTGTTCTTTTTATTTATCGGATCGAATTGTCTTGTTGGTGGTAAATTGACAGTTCATTAGTCGATGGAATGGGTTGATGGACATTGTCGGTCTTCTTCTTTTTACGTCAGCCCCCTTAACCGAGTACGAATACTACTCTACACCGTTCTTTAAGCGAAGAAGAGGAAAGTCCATCCTAACGTAACCTTAGTAATACTCGTACAGTACAGTACAAAGTCGATAGTAGGACTCCAGTCCTCGTAAAACACTTGAAGAAAAAAGGGTAGCAAAATACCGTATTAGAAAGGGATTAGCCATTCCCTCAAGGTTACTCCCAATCGAGCACTAAAACCAAATCACCCATCCCGACATACCCCCTCTCGCCACCTGATTGGCCGCCGTCCGTTTCGCGGCCCCAAGAGGTGGAACGACTTTTAACGCAACCATGATGTGATGTCAGAGCTTTGTGTGGCTACCGCTCGTGTGCTTTTTTATCTTATTTTTTTCGGCTCTGATTTTCGGTGGTTTTTTGGGGGGAGTTTCTTGGGGTTTCCCGTTTTTGTTTGCCGGGGGATACCTGGTTGGTACCTGGCAGCCTGGAAATACGTGTACTTTTGTGTGGGATTTGGCTGCATGTTGAGGCTGTGATTTGATGTACACTTTTGTAATTCCGCCCTACCAGTCTATCTTGACAAGAAGCCTACTATACTCGGTACTAAAGAGCGGGAAAAGGGACAACGCGTAACACTCTACGTAAATCAGTGAAAATCAAATTAAAAAGAAACCATAAAAAAGACAGAAAAGGAAAAGAAAAGAAAAGGGGTAAAATGGTCTATCAAAAGCATGACTGACTGACTGACTTATGTCACTGGACGCCTGTTGTCCCCAGAAAAATAATCGGGAACGGCGTCCTCCGTAACAACTGACTTCTGCACTGCACTGACCAACCTAGCCAGGCAGCATGTTACCTCACCAGCCTTAGTACTAATTAATAATAAGGCGGCCTTCCTTACCTGATGCTCATCCAACTCTTGCAAAAACGCCCGAATTAAAAACAACTTGCCATTTTCCTCTCCTAGCCCCAATTTCTCTCTTCTCTCTTCTCTTTTCCTTTCTTCCTTCCATTTCTCCTTCTTTTCCATTTGGAATACAGCTTTTTGCTTTTTATCTCGTCTCGTCTCATCTCATCTCACATCGTACCACCCACCCACTCTCAGTAAACACACACAGCAGACGCCATACTACTACTGCTTGTCCTACACACACCTAGAGAGAGACGAACAACATACACAAACACACAACATAACACTCAACCCATCAAAACTCACAACAACAAAAATGTCTCCCACATACACAATGTCCGCACACCTCTGCCGCCAATTCTACACATCATGGCACCAATCCCGCCGCCAAAACACACCCTCAACAACCACCTCTTCAACAACAACACCATCCTCAGCAGTATCAACAATAGCCCTCCCGTCCCGCTCCCCTTCCCCTGAGAAAATCATCGTCGAGCGGAGAGGAAGCACCTCGTCAGACTCATCTCTGTCCTCATCGCCGTCAAGTCGTTAAAACATTTCGACACAACTGTAAACCGCTTTTTCGTTTTACTTTTTCTTTGATTGTTTTTCATGTGCTGGAGAGGGGGAGATTTTATCAGCTGTTTTTTTGCGGGACGGTTCATGGGGGACGGTTCGGATCGCATCATCGGTTTTCACATCATATTAATCAACATACCCGACATATACAAAGCAAAGAAACACACAAAAACAATCCGCGACGCTCCAAGCCAATGTTTTTTTCTGGTCACGCACTTTGATTCCTCTTTACAACGTCAGTATTCTTGTGGCGGGACATGTCATGGCCATATCTGCGGCCCATCCATTTTCATAGTCTTGGTTCACTTTGGAGAAACGGCCCTTAGCCTGGCTAGGAGTTTTTACGTTGAGTAATAAATCATTTGTTCATTGATTGCTTCTTCAAATGCATGTGCTGTTGAGGCGCCGCAATGTAATCTGCTAGTAAACATGCTAATCTCCCATAATCATGATTTCCGTGCAAGTGTATCCAATGATAGCAAGGCTCTCGCAATTCCAGTATACGTGCTGAGGCTGTTCATACTCTTAACCAGACATGACCGTCATCATCTCCTCCCTCCCCCCTCTACAGTGCTGATGCTGCCATTGTGTTGACAGTCGGGGGAAGCGATGTCCTCTTAGTTCCCCGGTTCTCATCACCGCTGCCACCAGGCGACTCCTCCTCTAGCGCCGCGCTGCCTTGAATTCGTCTCTTCGCCTCCTGTTTATCAGCTTCCGTGATGTCCTGCTCGTTCTTACGCATGTCTGGAGTCCACTGTGATTGAGTGGGCGAATGTCCAATCGACATGCCGACGCGAATCTGCCATCAAGTTAGCAACGCCTTCTCTTTGGCAAGTAAGAAAGGACCAAAACTTACCAAGGTCTCGAGGGCTCCGTTAGAGTTATCCACGAGATCGTCGTCAAATCGCATCTTGCCAGGCTCAAACAGCAACAGAACCGTGCTGCCACCAAACGCAAAGTAGCCAAGTTCTTCGGCACGACGCACGTGCTCGCCTTCCTTGCGTGTAATGATGGTGCTACCCACCATCATGGCTCCGACACAGATGACCATGACCCGTCCGTGGACCTCGCTGTCGATGGGCACCAGCACTCTCACATTCTCGCCGTACACATCCAATGCCGAGCGAATCGCCATCGGGTTGACTGTGTAATACTCGCCAGCAATGGTAATGGGCTTGCCCATGACGCCATCAACGGGAATGTGGAATCTGTGATAGTCCTGAGGGGCCAGTCGGAAGATGCCCAGAGCGCCGCCCTCGTACCGCGAGACGTCGTCTGGATAGGCATCTCCGAGGAGCCTCTTCATGTTGAATTCGCGACCCTTGACCCAGATCTTGGTCGCCTGCGAGATTGAATTAAAGACAACACTTCGGCAATCCGCTGGCGAAACGATGATGCGAGGGTTGTCTGGCGCTGAGCACGGCCTGGCACCCGGCTTGAGCGCACGATAGAAGAATTCGTTAAAGTTTTTGAACTCTTCAATCGGCAGCAAGACTTCTGACATGTCCAGGCGATGAAAGTCGATGAACTTTTCGATTTCGTCCCGTGAAGCAGGGTCGTCAAATTTCTTGCCTTGCTTGATGCTCAAATTCTTCAACATTCTCCGGACTGGTTCATGTTAGTATCAAAAACCCCGTTGAGATTTCTTGTGATATACGGCGGCACCACTTACTTCGCTTATTCTCCATGTCCTTCGACTTCAGCCCCTTGTAGAGGAGTCGAATACCCAAGCGCACATAGACGCTCATCTTCTCCTCGTTAATCTGTCCCGTGAGACGATCCTGAACGAGAATGTTTGCCGAGTTGGCGCCGAGCTTGTATCCACCATACGAGATTTTGGTGATGACCTTGGAGTACCATTTCCTTTGCGCTTGGCTGGCCGTCACAAATCCGCTCACGAGGACTGTGTTGACCTGGCGCCAGTCCTGGCTCGCACACGTCGCAATGTGCGTAACGATATCGCCGTCGCTGCGCTTGTTCAGGCGTGGCTGATGGCAGATGGGGCACTCCCGAATTTCCACCACGTGTTCTTCCTTGGAATCTTGATCAAAATACCCCTCCTCTCCCTCTTCGTTTGGTGTGCTAATCTCGGGAATAGGGGTGGTCGCCTCCGCTGGCGGTTCGACCATAATCTGGGGCGTCGAGTTCCCTGAGCCATCGGAGCCTGGCTGTCCAGCGGAATCTCCGGACGATTTGCTACTGAGGCTGAGGCTTTTTACATCCAGAATAGGAGTCTTGCTTCCAGATCGGCTCTTGGCCTGTAGCTGATCTTCTAGGCACAACACGGCTTCGTCAAAGGTCAGCTCCCACGAGTCCTCGTTATCGGCAGCCTTGTGAGGGAAGCGCTGGAAGAAGCTGTCAATGGTAGAGTCCTTCAATGTCGAGCCAAGAGTATCCAGCATTGTGCTCAGCTCAATCCTGCTAATCAGACCACTTTCGTCTGTATCATACTGCTTCAACAGCGCCCGCCAAAACTGCTGGCGGAGGGCTGGGTACGGTACATACTTGGCTCTCATGTAGATGACGGGATTGTGCTTGCTTTCCCACTTGTCTAGGTTCTTCATCTTCAACGGAAGAGCGTACTCAGCGAGATCGGGGTCGTCTGCCTCCATAGCCTGCTCTGAAGCTTCGACTGGTGTGTTGGAAAGAGCATCTGCAGGTGCCAGGGACGTGCTGCTGGACTGAGGGCCGCTTCCATCGCCAAGCGCTGTAAGTGAAGAAGAGCCGTTTGAAGGGGTAGACCTAGGGGCCTGCGCCTTCATCATCTTGCTTAGACTCTGCGTCGACGAGGACCGGGAAACCCCGAGCTTCTGGAGACGAGATTTTGTGGGAACCGGTGCCGGCAATGGTTCCGGCTCGGGAGAGCGAACTTCATACAACCCCGTCTCTGGGTTTGCCTGGGGCGCCTTTTCTATGAGCGTCTGAATAGGCAGGTTACACGAAGCGATGAAGTCATTGCCGGAATATTTGTCGTGGTCAATGACGGTAAAAGCAAATGAGTATTGCTTCTCGTGATTCTGTACTGGGAAGATCATCTTCTCATTGAAGACCGGGTTGAGGTTGTGTCGGACTCGCTTGGTGCGGTAAGTCTTCTTGCCTAGGGATGCCACAACAAATGGGTCCATATCGAAGCCAGTCCGCGTCAGGTTCGACTCAGGCGGAAGGTCAGTGATCTTGGAAATCTCCAAGTAGATGATGCCAACAACGTCGGAGTCGCCATTGGTAAAAGCGTAGGGGTCTTGCCGCCTCTTCTTCTTGAGGCCCTTGATGCGAAGTCGCCGCCGACGCTTCTCAGCAGTCTCTGGTTTTGAGGGATCCTCGGCGTCGTCGGCAATATCTTCCTCGAGCTCCGTAAGGTCATCCTCATCGTCTTCATCACCAAGCCCGTCTGCCGACGATGAGCCACCCAAATGCGCCGCGGCACTTGGGGTGAGCAGGGGAGTTTCGGTAGGTGTAACATTTCGGGACGAGCCGACGGGAACTGTGCCAACAAGGGCGTAGAACTTTTCAAAGAGTTGTTGCTGGGGGAGAAACGGGGCTGTAGTGTCGAGTAGGGTAAATTGAAGCTGCACTTCGCCGGAGACGATGCTGGTTTTCTTGCCTGGGCGTTTACTCTTGAGAGGATACCACCGTGGCTCTTGTTCGGCGACTTCGTTCTGGAAGATCTCTTCGAGCGCTAGATCGAACTCTCCGAGATAATCCTTGCCAAAGCGATCCTTGTCCCAGCATATGACGCCCACCACTAGGCTTTGTACAGAGCTTATGGGTAGCTCTTCGATGACGTTCCATTCGGGGTTGAGGGTTTTGGGGACGGAGTGGGTGACGACTCGGGCGTCGCCAAGGGTGACAACGAGATACTAGATGGACAAGATTTGTTTGTAAGCTGCTGGCTCAGAACTAGAATAGAATCTGCGGTGTTTATAACAGTAAAAGGGGGGAGTTGTGTTGATGGTGAAGATGATGCGTGTTCATTGGGAGCTCGTGACAAAGGTTGCGATGCGATGGTGCATGTTGCTGCTGCTGCTGCTCTCGACTCACCGGATCCGAAGTTCCACTACGATCTTTGGCCGCCAGATTCCTTGCCTATTTGCCTCACGTCTTAGCACACAACCATCTCGTCCAAAGGTGCGAGACTGGTCCATACCCGCATGATAACCACCCTCAGGGCCAGCCCGTTTGCCGCAACCCCCGCAGGGCCAGTGCCGTCTTTATTTGGTCGCATTGGGCTCTCGCTTCTTGAATTCGCACTCGGAGATGGAGATGAAGAAAGCAGCCGGTTGGGGAGGATACGCATTGCAAAGACAGAGCTTGCGCAAGCTCGGGCGGGCAGAGCTACACACGTCCAAGTTGCTGTGTCGATCCGATCGTTAGGGAGGGCCAAGCAAGCGCTATGGTCCTTCTACGGGCTCTGCTGCTGCTGCTGCTGTGCTATTGCTGTCAAGTGCTATAGACGGATGGTGACAGTGGTGGCGCACTGTGCTGCGGCTGAGGCGACCTGGCGTGAATTTAAGGGTGCTAAGGCAGCATCTGTTCCCCTTGGTTCCGGGTCGAGGCGATCGAAAAGATGGAGGTGCAGGTTCACGTCTACGGTCTACGGATGAGGTCTCCGTTTAATATTATTATTCCATATTATTCGATACCGCTCCGGGGGCCAGCCTCCACTTTATTAAGAAGCGAGACGGTCATGCAGCGCTGCATGTTGGCAAGAAGCCAAAATAATCGCTGTCAACCTTGTACTTGTACCTAAAGCGGCTCAAGGGCCGGGCCTCGGTACGAGTAGTATTACTCTGGCTTAGCACAGCATTAGACTCCATAAGATGCGACCCCGGTGAAGGCAAATGTCTGAAGCTTGAGCTCTGGCCTTCCAATCAATAGAGTGATAAGTGATGGTCTGTATCGTAGATAATATTCACCAGTTTGAGGCCGCAGACGATCTGGGCGGTTCGGTTTCATATCTACGTCATTGTGTATGTGCGCCACAGTGTCTGTTGACATCGGACGATACTGTCGGAGCTGCGTACTTTATTTCTGCTCTGACGACATGTGGCATCGAAAGACAGCTTGGCAGCTTGCATAGCTTACACCCAGCCTCATCTCGAACTGCTGTAAAGAGGGAGTTTCTACCCGTTCACGAAAGAAATAAAATTTGATGTCCAGCACACATCCATCATTAATCTTATAATCAAACCTCGTGCCTATTGTACATTAGCACCAACCTTACTACTCACACACGAAACCTTGTAGCGCAGCTCCATGCATTCACACGACTCTGCAATGCGCATGGCTAGCACACCAATGTGGCCAATGATATACTGATTCGAAGCAGCGCCAAATGGCACGAGAACGCCCTGTTTCACCACGCTCCCGATATATCTCTCACTCAATGCTGCAGCCACTCAGACCGCACCGCTTGCGTGAAGCCGTATTCCTTCCAGTGGCCCTTGAGTAAATGCAGCCAAAGAAGAGAGAGAGGGAAAACCACTCCGTTGGGATGCGGGCAAGGCGGGGCAGTCCATGCAGTCCATGACATGTGCAACGTTTGAGACACGTCCCGCTTTGGCCCTATTTTGCTGGCTTCCAGTTTCTTGGCTTGAGCCTCAGATAAGGCAGGTGGTGTTGCTGCCTACTACTGAGGCAATAAGCATCGCAGCGTTTAGATCATTCCATGCACAGGTAGGACTGTATTACCGGCGTGGTATGTAGTATTCAATATTACGCAGAAGAGTTGAGCACTGAAAGGCCTCTGTGCCCTTGCTGCAAGATGCTGGTCGCAATATGCAAGCTTGATGCCTTAGTAAGCGGCACATGCGCCATTTGAGGCCTTCGGTTTGCTGGGGAATGTTTCTTCCGCCATGCAGTCAGATGCAAATTGAATGATTTGCACACGTCAAATCTGCAGCAGTCAACTCCAAGACAAAGTAGATGACGTAGCGCTGCTGGCACCACATCACCACAGCAGAAACAAACTCCATTGGGCAGGGCAACCGTTGCTTTAGGTATTACGGCTTCTCTTGACACCTGTCTCACCCAGTTGCCAGAATGATGCCTGGATTCCAGCAAGGCCCAGCGGTAAGCCGATCGCCACAGCCTTATGACGCTCCTGATAGAAACATGGAGCTCCAGGAAGAGTAGGGGCTTTCACATGGATGTACTTTTCAGCGCAGCATAGGCGAAGAGCTACAAGGCGATCTGCTACCCCTTATTACTAGAGCACAGCTAGCAGCTCAACTAGCAGCTTAGCTGATGGAGACGGCGAAATGACGAACGCTATATGGATGTGTTGGGGCAAGAGAGACAAGCATTGACGCGACTGGACCGGGAGAGGGAGAATCAAGATCTTTGTGCGACCACCACGTGATTTCCGTGTGGCAGCGTCATCGCTTCCCTTGTGCTGAATTGATGAGACAGTGAGCACGGCAATTTCTCAATTCTGGCGCTTCTAATCAGGCGTAGACATCTCAATCGTAGGGCATCTTGAAGCTTGAAGCAGGGAGAACTGTAGCTGTATCTGTCTGCCCCAACAGGCTGAGCTAGGGAACTGGGGTCTCCGTTCCAGACCCAGAACAGCGGGAGAAGCAGAAAAAAGGACCGTACAGAATAGTCCGGAGCATGGGATAGTTCCCTATGCCATTGATCAGGCTATGCTTTTGGGCAGGGTTGTTAAAAAGAAAATCACATAAATATGAGAAATTAACTGTGACCCGAATACGGCGTATACCTACTCAGGCATTAATTTATGGCCCCTTTTCAGCATGGTCACGCCACCTGTCTTTTTGGAGTGCAGGTAGCTTGCTAGGCCGTGGGAAATTGGATTTGAACTTTGTTGGCGACCTCCAAGGTGGGTAAAATCACAAGCTCCCCGGCCGAAATTCTAAACCTTCAGCAACCCCCGGGGCGCCTCTCCACACATTGCGCACGCGAGCGTCACGAGCCAAGCCCAGCGCCAGCGTCCTCTGCTCTCTAAGCCCAAGTCCATTCATGTCCATCAAAGACAGGTAGCTGATCCAGCTGCAGCGGCTCTCGGGCATTCGCAAGAAACGAGAGACAGAAACGCACAACTTGAGCCGTCAAGTCGGGCTGCATCGGCGCCTGACCTAGCACTTGCTTTTTTTTTCTTCCCCTAGTCACGATGTCATCACCAGCGTCCTCCCACAGCGGCAAACGCAAGAGGGTCACTATCAGTGCTGCCGAGCCGGACAGCGCTTTGCAGACCTCGTCGCGAGATGCCTCGGGCGAAGAAGGCGACACCACCGCACCAGAGTCGTCGCGACAGACTAGACGGACTGCCAATGGCACGAACTTGAACCCTAATAAGAGGCAGCGAGCCAATTCAGACCGAGTTGTCGAGAATGGCGACAATGTCCTCGATCCTGGTGAGCCCAGTGACACCACTGAAGCCAGTATCGACATTGCTGAGAGAGTCACTCGGAAAGGACGGAAGAGTGCATCCAAAGACGTCGAGGAAGAGAAGAAGAAGATGCCTCCACCCCCAATTGGCAAGCTCACCCACCCCGTGGGCTACAAGACAAACCCCCCGCCAACTGGCCGCAATGTCAGGGTCTACGCCGACGGAGTCTTTGACCTGTTCCATCTCGGGTGAGTGCTGTTTATATACGACGAGAACGAGGCATATCCAATGAGCCGCATGCTGACCACATCGACAGGCACATGCGCCAGCTTGAACAGGCGAAGAAAGCCTTTCCCAACACAACTCTCGTCGTGGGCGTCACCGGCGACGATGATACCCACATGCGCAAGGGATTGACTGTCATGTCCGCCAAGGAGCGCGCCGAATCTGTGCGACACTGTAAGTGGGTGGATGAAGTCATCGAAGACTGCCCTTGGATCGTCACCCCAGAGTTTCTCGAATTGCATCGCCTCGACTATGTTGCACACGACGATATCCCATATGGCGCGGACGAGGGAGACGACATTTACCAGCCCATCAAGGAAACTGGCAAGTTTCTCGTAACTCAGCGCACTGAGGGTGTCAGCACGACTGGCATTATTACAAGGTGAGTAGTGTATTATTCTATCGCCGTTGAACCCTGCCTCTGACTTGTGTGTCCCATAGGATCGTCCGCGATTACGAAAAGTACATCACTAGACAATTCAAGCGCGGTACCTCTCGCCAGGAGCTCAACGTTAGCTGGCTCAAGAAGAATGAATTAGACCTCAAGCGTCACGTGCAAGATCTCCGCGAGAACATCACCAACAACTGGACCACGACCGGCCAGGAGCTCAGCCGAGAGCTAAAGCAGTTCTGGCCTACCAGTCGACCACAGAGCCCAGCCCGGTTCAACAGCTCAGGAAGCGACATTGCGCGATCAAGCGACATTGCACGATCTCCCACCACGCCTGGAGGATCAGGGAACTCGAAGGAGTTCATCACTGGCTATGCGCTTGGGCTGGTTGGTGGTGTGCGATCATGGGTTCGTTGATCTCTCCCATCTACCCCGTCTTCCGTTTCCCGAGCTGACTCGATCGACCTCCAGATGACCAAGAACCGCAGGACTGTGGCAGGCAGCCATCCTGCCAGCGATGACGACTCTGAAGAGAGCGACAGCAACGGGAGGCCGGCACCGGCAGAGAACAACCACGAAGAGGCTACCTCGAGCCGCGCGTAGATTTAGCATCAAGGAAGTGCTCCAAGTATCAGAGGAATTAAGCGCGGCCGTATGAGTTCCAGCCGAGAGGGCCTGCGATGAGAGAGTGTGTATACGCGACAAAAGGATGACTGTTAATTTGTGACAATAGATGGATTTGGTGGTGTCTCATTGGCGTGTTGGGTTTTTGTTTTAGGGCTACAAAAAATGATGACTACGTTGCTCCAATCTTGCTTGGTGCCTCCTTACATGCTCTGAAAGGCGTTATAACAGCCTTGTGTTTCCTGTGATGTTTGAAACATGATGCAGGCTGATTTTGTCACAGAGGCCATTGTTTCAAAGGCTCCGTATATGCGGTGTCCTCCTGTCTTGAGGCACATAACAACCGTGGTGGTGTTCCAATTCGTGGATTCTTCTCGTCATGGAGGGACACACGCACACACATGAGGGGACTCTTGGGAAGGTTGCAATGCACATGACAAGGCTACCATGGCAGTTTGCAGCTTTGTGTCATGACCATCAAACAAGGAGGATCAGCCTTACCACCGAACATGGGGAGTAATACATGTCATGCCGACACAACTACCGTTACCTACGTATGCAGCCTTATCCGCAAGGCCTTGTCACTGCCTCTCCCCCCTTGCCCGAATATCCTTTCCTCCGGCATGGGGGTTTTGACGATTCGACATCTATCTGCCGGCGGTTACTAATATTAGATTTCTCAGCATAATGCATTTGTCTTCTAATCACGATCAACGATCCCGGCCATTCCGAGTTGTGAACATCTCTCTGTCCTCGCGGCTATCTCTCGAAGCGTGGAGGGTGTGAAGTGTTTGACGGCGGCTAATAGCCGATGTGTCGTGAGATGGCTGCGTTACATTGAAAAGAAACATGGCACGAGGGCAGTGAGCAATGGGCAGATTTGCGTGCCTGGGGATCGGGGCTGAGTTCAGGTTTGGCTGCAATTCTGCGAGCTGGGGGAGGTTGTCTAGAACGGGATGCAACATTAAACATTTGGCCGTGCCACTCCAAAGGCGGCTGTTCATGGCGATGCCCGGAGATCCACTGCCCTGGTTTTTTTGCTAGAGGATGGATAGGCAGGACAAAAGGCGGCGCATATACGACGAATAAGAAGCAGATGAAGCGTTACACTTTGTGGATGGACATGGGCTGTGCTGCTTGCTGTTGGACGGCGACAAGCGCGCCTGCGTTGCTCCGGATGGCTGGTAACCTTGGGTTGATCAAATGGCTTATGCAAGATGTTTCCGTTTATTCTTCCAGCGTCTGCTTCTGCTTGCACGTTGCTGCATGAGAGGGACGGATAGTGTGTACAGTAGCGTCATGATGGGTGGGTGAATCTCTAAAAATATCTGGGCTAGAGCATGTTGGTCGTCTTAGTCACTAGTCGTCTGCGTATAAGCGCCGAGATGAATAGCAGAGAGTAACATGGCGCGGACAAATCACTCCAAGTGCTATTCCCGAGTCTATCTAGTTGGACTTATTTCTATTTCTATTTCTATTTGAAGAAATGGAAAAGAAAAACAAGGGACAAAGGAAGGCTAGCAGTACGCAATCAATACGCAAGCAGTACAGTAAAAGAGCTTCGCAGTGGAATTCCCATTTGCTGATCTACAGTACATCGACGATCGTTCTGGTTGCTTCGCCACGCTCACTCTGGCTCCAATCAGACCCCCGTAGCAAATGCGGTTGCAGGACCTGGTATTACCCTCATAGGTAGCATCTCCTCCGGATGCTTGGGCGTGAGATAAGCGCCGGCGGGCAACATGTCGTCAAGACCTGCAGCAGCGAGCTGAATGCTGCGGCTGCGACAATCAAGGGATTGTTCCATGTTGTTTGACCCTGCCCGAGCCATGCCCTGGGCGAAGCTGTCTAAGACAACTGAGCTTGACAGAATGCCTTGTAACACTTTAGAGTTTTACCGGCTCGTCGTGTTCACTGTGAAAAAGATACGAGCTATTGCCTAGTTGGTGCTTTTCGGTGCTAGAGCCTGCTGTGCATCCCAAAGAAGTGAAACAAAAGTGTGTTGATCCCACATCCTTCGCCGAAGCCCCTGCGAGAAGTGACTGTGAGAGATTGCAGCTCCACGTCCGTTTTGGGATTTTGATTTGACTGATAGGAACAGCACGGCAATAGAAAGTAATACATGATGCAAATGCTCCAGTCGTTTCTTCTCCTTACGGCGGGTTTGCTGACTGCAGCTACGGATACTGTATGTAAGGTATGAGTACATGCACCCTAACGTGAACTGACGCCCGTACTCGGTACTTTGGCTGCACGTACTTCCATTTTCTCATTCCCTGCTGCGGGAAGAGGGCAAGGGGGAGCTCACTAGCACTTTCCAAGCCTGCGGTAGCTCACCAACTTTAGCTAATCTGGCCCCCAAACCGCCCACTAGCCCCCAAATCTTCAGCGACCAACTATTTGCAGTTCATCTCAAATCGCTAACCTGCGAAAAAGAAAGGAAACCAAAGGAAAACCCGGATTCCCTACCACGAAGGATGGTTTTTACCCTCAAATGATCGAGATCAGATAGATTTCAGCAAAGCCAGATCTACAGGGGGGGCATCAAACGAACATGGTCCCTATTCGTGGCTGCACTGGCAGAGACAGGAAGAGAGACACAGATGGAGGTGACGTTCCTGGGCGACAGCCGAATCACCGGGCTAGCATTGGATACTCATTTCTCTTCCTCACCGGCTGGACGGATCCACAAAACGAGGTGGGAATTGGTCTGCAATAGAGCGATTTCGAGAATGACTAAAGGAGAGGACTATTACTATTAGTTGTGACCGCCTCTACTTGTCTCCATCGGAATCGACTCCGCGGCAGCTTGTACCCTACTCGAACTCGTCTCTGACCGTGCAGCATCATCACCAGCGCCCAAGTCCCCCCAAAACGAGAAGCTAGCCTGCACTTACGGAGCACGAGGGCGGGCGCCTTCGGGCTGCACGGAGCGGGCCATGTGCCTCGTGGACGCGGAGGCGACCATGTCTCCCTTGGGACAGCACTAAAGGGAATGGAGTGCGCATGTTAAACAAACCCCTGGCCCACCAGGACGTCAGCTCTGCGCGAGATGGAGACGCAAAAGACGGGGAACTTTTTCAGCTCTGGCCCATCCTTCAGTCTTCGTTTGCAAGCCGGGTGGCCGCCACTGCGCCGTTAGTAGAGCTCGTGCCCATTGCTGGAACCGCAGCCGGGCGTTGATTCGTTCGTTGCAACACCGGCAACGCAGGGAGAGGCACATATCGCAGCTTCACCGGTTTCCCAAGTTTTCGAGCTTGCTGGCTGAAAGTGTTGCGCCGGGCATCGGCTTCTCTGTTCCAAAGGGGCGGAGGTGGCCGATGCATTGCTGAGGCATCTCAGCCCGTCGGCCCTTTGGAATAGAGAGAAAAAGCAATTGGATGTGAGATACTCCGTGCATACGGGAACTATGAGGGCACTTGCATAACGCACACGCATTAGCATGTATGTATCATGTACGAACATCATACATCATCGCCTGCAAGTCGAGGCACCTCTGAAGCCATGGTGTCAGTGTTGCGACGGGATCCGTTCTAGAAAGGAGGCATGGAAGAGCGGGATGCTCTGTGCAAGGTACTACTACTAAGATCCTCCCAGGCAGGCCATTGGAGAAAAATGCGTCTTAGTACTGGCTCCGGTGGACTGGGAACACCAAGCTTTTTGCTCAAAGACACGTTACGGGGAAAAACCTTCTTCTTCCACCCTTGTTCCCCCCAGATGTAGCTGCCGATGCGCCAAAACGAGCCTCTGCGCACAAGCGTACCCAGTACCCTGGCCAGGTTGATGATCTCCCAAGTTAGCTGGGCGATGCCATGCTGCTGTCAATCTGCGGCACACGGCATCTCTGCCCTTTGCATCACGTCTACAAGACAACCTAGTAGAGGCTATCGCGGTCTCTGTCTCCGGGTATGTTCCTCCGGTGGCGAAAAAGGGAGAGAAAGGCCTTCTGTTCTCGTGAGCCATAGCTGCTTCCTTCAAAACCCGGACTTTCTCACACGATGCCCTCACGGCCAACCAGATGCTCCACGATCGGCTATGAATGTTTGTGTGGCTGTTTGTCTTCCGGCGAGAAATCAAGCCCAGCCCCACCACCGTCGGATTTCGCTTCAGCAGAGCAGACGAAGTACATCGTTGCACTCTGTAATAACTGACGAGTACAAAGGAATCGAGTACTCCATACTAACAGCGTCGCTAGCAGTTTTCGTCTCTGCCCCTGTAACTTGTCGCCAAGCGCGCACAATTCTCATGAGCCCACACACATTCAGGACGCCGTGTCTCACAACTGCTCATGCAGGTGTTGATCCTCAACAGCGAAGGGGGGCAAAAGCAGAAGAAACAAGTAGTATGTACTACAGAGCAGTCATAAGGCAGTCCGCGGTATGGGACGAAAGACATTCATTTCCCAACTATGAACCCTGCTGGAGCCGCCGGACTGGGACGTTGACGCCATACCCGCGCCGCTCTCGCGGGCCCCCCTTGTTGGTCTTGTTTTAGGGCCTTGATTCTTTTTCCGCCGGCAGCGAGACACAGCCTTTGTGGGCTTTGCGTGTGTGCTGTGCTTGTACAGTACTCGTACTTTCCACATTCCATGATATGATGTGCACAGCCGGGTGGGAAATTCGGGACAGTCGTGTTCAGGTAGCCTGGCACCTGGCGCATCTTGGAACCCAAAGAGGAGATCAGCAAAGCCGTCACATTAGCCTGCATGCTGATAAGAAAGCTGGGTTCTAATTATATCCCCAGTCACGCATTGCAGCCAGGTTTGGCCAAGCTCTCTCTGCTCTACGATGGGTACGACTCGCATATGTTTGGCATAGAGCGAATCCTTGTGTGCCCAACATTGGCATTGGCGCGGCCGTTGGTAGTGATGAGCGAGGCAGCAACAACCATTTGATCACGGCTCTGCTTATGACAGGCGGATATTTCTTACCCCTCCACCACTCGCCGCCACCCTCTCTGGGCTGTGCCCAATCAAGGGTATTGCTGCAGCAGTCGACTCGCAGCGCTCATCTGGACGGAGCTTTTTAGTGTCTACCCCAGTCCTGGCCCGTTCGCTCCCGCGGGCAGGGCTGGCTCAACCACGCGGCGCCGTCCCCACCGTGTATCCTCCTCCCGACATGGTTCTGTCAGCCTCGGACTGCTAGCAGTAAGAGTTGGGTCGGGGGTGTGCCAGAGAGATTGGCCCATTCCCCGTTGCGTCGTGCTGCCTCGTACCCAGTACGAACGGCGCGGGAGAGCTGATGGCTTCGACACCGCTTCGGGGAGACAACAACCCAGACCATGCCGTTTTACCTGGTTTTACATGCACCCCATAGCTCAGCTGCCAGCCCACGGCTCGTCATGGAACTAGGATCATGTTTCCAGGGCCGCTTCAGATGATGGAGTTCGGCTGTGTTGGCCGCCGGGGGTCGTGCTGCCCACGCGCTCGCTTCCCACACAATCAACATACATGTAGACTACCTCTGCGCGCTCTCTCTTTTGCCGCCGCCGTCACCACTGCCATCTTTCCCGCAGCACGACGATAATGCCTTGTTCTCTTCCTATATTTGTCTCTTCAAAGGCATTCTGAGGTCGCATCGCTACTGGGGACATTACCTCAACCCGGCGAGGCTGAGGCTAGGTTGTCGCCGACTTTGCTTCCCACCCCATTCGATTGCTACGCTGGTTTACCTCTAGTCGACCAGTTCCGTTCTCTCCTACACCATCTACATACCCTTGCTCTCCCCTTGCCGTGCCTTTTGGAGATTCCGGCCCTATAATCCATAATCTTGACAACTTCACTTCACGTCACGTCACTAGCAACTCTTTCTCGCAGCCTTCCGGGCTGTGTATACCAAGATAGACTTTTTGTGCTCCACGACTCCCAGACACCTTCTTCCTTCAACTCTATTTATCTGCCGTCTCATCTTTCTCTTGGTCTGATATATTCCACAATGGGGAGCCTCAGGAACATTATGAATGTCGATGACGACCACGTCGACTCGCACTCCATAAGAAGAGACCGGAGGCCGACTTCGAGAACTTCTATTGATCAAGATCTCTCCGTCCCCATGCCCAGATATAATATCCCGGTGGATCTCTCAAGGCAAACATCTCCTCCTCACATCCTCCACCCTGCAGCGCCACCCCTGGGATATAACAGCCACCCTGGCGGTCGTCGACGCAGCAACACTAGCACTGATTCCATGGACTCTTCCTACGGACAGAGCCAGAACCATCCATCGTACTACACAGGAGCAGCAATGAGGCCCATCATGTCAGGAACCGGTTCAGGGGATCACCCTGTCAAGCTGACGCCCATTACTGGGAGAGTCAGTCGGGCCAAGAAGGGTGTTCCAGTTCATACTTGTGATGTCTGCCGGCCTCCAAAGGTATTTACATCTCATCGACTCTTTACTCTTCTATCATATTAGATATATACTAACATGGTTCATCTATAAGACCTTTACCAGAGCTGAGCATCTGAGGTATGTTGTTGTTCATTACCCCTCTTCTCTCTTGTTCATCACACCGAACATCTGGCTTACTCTATCATCTCTCAGACGACATCAGTTGAGCCATCAACCACCCGAATTATGTTGCACAGTCTCCGGTTGTAAGAAGGTCTTTTACCGAAAAGACCTTCTAGATCGACACCTACAGAGACAGTAAGCTTCTCTCTTCATCTCCAACATATACCACAGGGAATGAGTGCTTATTAGAACTTAGTGGCGAACACGAGGGCAAATTGAACAGAGACTCATCACGACGACGACGCTCCGGCAGCAGCCCTTCTCGACCTTATAGCAGCTCCCCGCCAGCACCTACGAGACAAGCGACCTCTCCCTACAGCGTTGGAGCTGCCGCCACACCGGCTCCAAGCGTAGGAATTGTCTCAGGTCACTGGTCGTCCGTCAACAAGTCAACACCACAAGGAAACACAATGCAATCACCACACATGCGAGACACACATGCATATCAGATGGCGGATATGAGTGTGGTTGACCCCATTACTGCCGTACAGATGCCAACCTCCCGGGTGGTCCCCTACGATGAATCCCGCCCTACTGGGCTGGGTGTGCTGAATCCTCAAGTTCCAGAGTTGTGTATGTCTGAAACGACACCACCAAACATTCCCTGGACAGATAGCTCGGGCATTCCATCGACCGCCTCAGGGAGTGCCTACTCGACGCCGGCATCTGGTAGCTCTAAGTTCCAACAGTCCTCAGCTCGGGCTCATAACGCAGAGTGGAGCGGACAGATGCCGTCTTATACAACATCCCCAAGCCCCGTCATCACAGACAATGGCTATCCCATCTCCTTCACTTATGGAGCTACCCCTCCACAGCTCTATTCTTCAGTATACGGGGATAGCTTGGGGGCTCCGTTTCCTAGCTACGAGCACAGCGCCAACCTTTACAGCCCACATCAGATGCTTGATACTACAGTCCGTAGCATGTCTCCGCCACAACTGATTGTAGGTCAGTCTGCAGAGACTATGATCGCGGCACCGGCTGCATTGCCTGCGGATCGTATGATGTATCCTCGCACTTGTAGCCGTGAGCCTGTAGATGCTCTTGGCCTGTATACTTTGATGCCGACAGCTCTGAGCCATGGCATTCGAAGCATGATCCCGACTTACATCGAGGTATACTGGGATAAAGTCCATTCCATGTACCCCATCATCCACAAGCCGACATTTGAAAACCCGACAAACATGCCCGAGGAGCATCTGGAGATTCTTCAGTGTGCCATGGCAGCCATCGCCACTCAATTCCTCGAGCACGAGGAGCACCGCGCCAATGGGCACCAGCTACACACCTATGCTATGGACAAGGCAAAGATTGTGAGAGAATAATGAAATCAAGTCTGTGAGCAGCAGCTAACATGTGTTTATTAGTATACCAACTCTGGTACCCCGGAATGGCCACTGCCAATCATGCAGGCCACACTCTTGTGCGAATACTATGCTCGTTTCCGGGGACGGAACAAGAAGGCTTACCAGCCGTCGCCTCGCTTTGAGGCATTGTATCAAATGGTTAGTTCCGCCTAGATTTCATTGGTTTCTACGTTTACATACCACTGGATTTCTGTGTGTGGACGTCTCTTCTCTTCTCTTCTTCATGTTTGTCATGTGTTATGAATTTCTATTTCTCTTTTTAACGGCCTTTTTCTTTTTCCTTTCTCTTTCTTTGCTCTTGCTCTTCTTTTCTCACATGTACGACTGTGATGTGCCCTTATTTTTCTTCTATCCCCTTTTTTCTTTTCTTTTTATTTTTCTCTTTTGAACCTCTCTCCATAAGGTTCACCTTTACGTTTCATGGCGTTTCTGTATTTGGAGAGGGGAGATTATACCATATAAAAACTATACTCATTCGCACCTTAAATGCAGGTCATTCACGCACAATCTACTTTCCCGCCGAACTTGGGGCCCTGCGACGCCTCTCAGCAATGGAGGATGTGGGTTCATATGGAGTCAAAGAGACGTCTTTTGTCTGCCTGCTTCTTACTCGATGTCCATGCAATGTCCTTCCTAGAACAGCCTCGTGTCTCGGTACTCGGCCTGGACTATTCCGACCCCGCGACACTCCCAATCCCCTTGTCAATGGGCACGCTGCTCCAATGGGACGCGCAAAACTTCCAAGAATGGAGCAACGTTACTCAACCTGCCCTGCCAGCGACTATCGGGACGACGATCCTCGAGACCATTTCTGCCGCGGACATTGCTTCGATCCCGGCCTTTGACGCCTCGCTCTTCCTGGTCGCACACGTGTTGCAACTCCCCCAGAGACAATCCCTCACGAAGATTAACCTCTTGGATGATGCATCTAGTATCAGCATGAGTCATTTCAGGATCATGAATCTGTTCCCATACTCGCCAATTGCAATGTCGCATCTTGCTCTCCATTATACCCCGTTGCACACATTGCTATCAGTGTCTGGTGACAGTTGGGTTTTCAACAAGAAGGTACTGCAGGCCACCGATTTCATGGAACATCAGAGACAGTTGGAGAAGTGGCGAGACTCTGGCAGTGCTGCTGTTGCGGCTGCCTTTGCTGCTCGGGCTCTTAAGCTCTTCCTCGGTCTGCAGAGGTGTGTTAACAAGGACGGAAGCGCCTCGATCCCGCCTCAGTTCCAGCGCACACAACAGAAGGAGATTTCTGACTTCTGGGGCATTTACGTGTGCGCTCTTATCTGCTGGGCATTCGGACATGTCGGCATCAGCCGCACCGAAGCCAAGGCGCCGACGCGGAGGGCCGCCATCCAGTGGATTTTGAAGATGTCGGACATGGAGCCTGGTCGCATCCAGCAAATGTCCGAGCAAGAGAAACAGGTCGGCTCCGGCGCCGTCAGTCTTGCGCGCGCGTCGCTCGAGAAGGACTGTCTGGGTGGAAGAAACATTCTGCTTGCCGATGCTGTTGGTGTTTTGAAGAAGCTAGAGGAGGGTGATAACTATAGACGATTTTAAGGGAAGTGGTCTTGTTTCTGTTTTGTGTTTCTGTTTTCTTCTTTTCTTGGCTTTTCAAAAAATGTTCTCTTTTTTTTCTTTCTCTATTATGATATACATGAATATGGCATCTCCCCATGACTTTTGGTTTATAATGGTTTAGCATAAGGAGTTTCACTTAGCTCAAGAGCAGGATGCATGAAGGGTTTATTGGCGCATGAGAGCATTTTTGTGAGCGACAAATGTTGGCTCATTGGTATGAGATACCTCGGGAAGCAGGCGTGGCGATATAGTAACTGGGTACTAGGTAGGAAGCATACAGGTTTAGGAAGCAAGGATGGAAATGGGATATTGATTTGATAACTTGAGTGTTTTTAATAGATGTTTTCACTGTGGAACAATGCCTTGTAGATGTCTAAATTTGTTGATTTATATAAGGTGATATGAAGTACAGCTATCCAGAACGAGTATATCCATCCATCCATCCACCCTACCGTCCGTGTAACTGTAGCTAAAGAAGAAAGAAACACAGATTCTAATATCATTTTAATTCCATATATTATATTTGACTGACAATAACTCGACAAAGTTGGCCTAATTTTTTTCTCTTGTTCCCGATCCACAATGAATCCTGTTTTCAAATAGTAAAGAAGAAACGATAAGAAAATATGCATAACCCATTCCCCCCTTCCATCCCCTGAGCAGCTAAACAAAACCGTTCAACTTGCGAGCAATTAATAAAGAGAGAACCTCTCCCCTCCTTCCCCCCATGTAAAATTTGCCGCCTCTCTCTCTCCCCTTCCCTCAGGGGTTAATGCCCCAACTTCGTAGATCTTTCCGGCCCCCTCTCATCTCGGTGTTGAGTAATAATACAAGTTCCGTCATTCAGTAAAGGCGTGGTGACGAAAAGGTCCATCGGCTGAAAGATGGTCGATTTGAGCTTTCTTCATCGCCAAATCTGCCGTTCACCTAATAGTTCCAACTATGAGCCATCAAGTGTTGCTGGCTGCTGGTTTCATCGGGCATAGGGATGGAAGCCTCTGTTTCCGCCACGACCTCCGCCGCGGTAATTTGCACCAGGCTTTCCGGCATTCTTAGGCCCAGTTGGGGCGTTCGCTGGTGGCGAGTGCTGAGCATCCGGCGTGCCTCCCTGGCCAACACTTCCACCACGCCGAGATGACCCCTGGCTGGCATTAGGTTGTGGCACGTCGTCGTACATGCCCTCCCAAGAAGTGGGAGCCCCTCCACCTCCGCCCATGCCATATCCGCCGCCTCCATAGCCCCCACGACCGCCTCGCCGGCCGCCATGAGGGCCCTGGGGACCTTGCTGTTGGTACTGATCATAGCCATTGTAGCCGTCTCCGCCCTGGCCGCCTCCCTGTTGCTGTTGCTGCATCATCTGTTGTTGCATCTGTTGCATCTGCTGCATCATTTGAGGATTCATCTGGCCCATCATGTTCTGTCCAGGGCCACCGCCACGACCCATCATCTGCTGCATCTGCTGCATTTGTTGCATCTGCTGCCACATGGCCGGGTTCATGGGCATGCCTCGCGACATGGCCATCTGCGACTGCATCATGGCAAAGTATTGCTGCATACGCTGGAAATATTGGGCCATCAGCTGTGGCGTCATGGCCGAGTTGCTGCCTCCCATCTGCTGGCCCATGCCACCTTGAACAGACTGTTCTTCGCCCTTTCGAAACTTCCCACGCTTAGCTGCCTCTTCTTCTTCACGTAGGTTGCCCCTCGGCTGAGCCTTCTTAACTTCGATGGGCTTCCCATGTATCTCGAGCGGCACATTGATGCAAGCATCCACGCCAGCTTCACTCTCAAAGGTGACAAACCCAAAACCTCGGGGTCTGCCAGTGTCCTTGTCCATCATCAAGGTGGCATCAACCACTCGACCAAACTGGGCAAAGTACTCTCTGAATTCCTGGTCTGTCGTATCCTGGCTGACTCCACCAACGAAAATCTTGCTCGTCTTCTCTTGCTCATCGCGAGGAATAGCCCGCTTGGGGTCGATCTAGGCGTTCAAGTCAGCAAAAAGCAGTCTCAGATATAGGTTCCAGCAGGAAAGTAAACTCACAATCTTGCCATCTAGAAAGTGCTCCTTGACCATGACAATGTTGACAGTTTTGGGATCCTTGAAGGTTAAGAAACCAAAGCCTCGTGATCGACCGGAGCTACTATCTCTCATTACGGTACATTCGACGACTTCGCCAAATTGGGAGAAGTAATCTCGTAGCGATTCTATGAACTGTTAGCATTCTCAAAGCTCGCCTATGGCGTAAGTCAGGACGTACGGTCTGTTGTCTCCCAGTTTAATCCACCAATGAACATTTTCCTAGATCAACAAATGGTTAGCAGCCAGCATAGACATAATATTATTGCCTTCATGTAAATAATCCGTTAAAGAAACAGCAGTTCGTGATAGCAGTAGCAGTGTATGGGATTAAGCATGAGAAATTTCAGCGGTACGGTGAGAGGAGAGATGAAGCAGCCGCCAGCTCTCTCTGGCGTATAAATGGGAAGCCATGGTCAAATCCGTCGAATACATTGTGTTGCTGTCATCAGGTCGAATGGCTTGGAGAGGGCAGCCAACTGAGGGCGTACGCAGATATCCGCCGGGCTGTGAGCTTGCCCCTGTTGCTTGTTGTAAAAGAGGACATATTTTAAAAATTTGTATGCGCATAGCCTCAAGAGCCACATGACAGGCGACCGACTCCCGAGAATATCTGACGCGATACGGACCCAGCATTGTCTCTTACTTGGCGAAATGGCGAAGTTGAGGTTATATCAAGAGTTGTCAATGATGGCGGTTCATGGGCCCCACTGCGATGCAATGCTTGATGAGATGTCCAATGGCATGACAGCGATTGCAGAGGGACGCAAGGTGCCAGACAAGTGTCGAATTTGTTTCCTTTCTTTTTTTTCTGTCTTTTTCGTCTTTGTGCTATCGTTTGACTCTGTCTCTGACTGTCTGTCTGTTGCTAGGTACGAGTTGACCCTAAGCGCTACCCGCTGTCAATCTTGCTACAGCCTCCCGAGAAGTGTGTACATGCTCTCGTGGGCTATTTTAAGACCTCTGTGACCGAGAGCTATAAAGACAAGAGTTCCCATATTGGAATTGGAAGAAATGGTCGTCGGTAGGTCATCTTGCTCTCAACTTTATCAAAGCTTGAAACCCTCCAGCTTCTTGACGGGCGAAAGGCCATCGCTTCCTTTTTCTCCATTTCCCCGAGAATGTTTTCTCACTTGGGAGGGCGTTTCAATGTATTCTTCCAGGCGATTCAGGATACCCCAAATGAACTCTCATGCTTGTTGGCACTTTGCTCTCCGGTAGACACTAGGGCCTTCCCACCGCTGAACCTGATTGGTCTCTCATCTAATCAAGCCAGCCATTTTGCCCCAAGCAAAATGTATATCCACTATGTGGTTGCAGGATGCAGGATTACGCGCTGGCTGGTAGCCTCTTATCATCACATTGCAACATTGCTGACGACACTTGTCGCAGGTAATGTGGGAAAGAAAATATCATGCACCGAGTGTTATATAGCTTCACAGAACGGGGGGGAACTCACCCATCTTCCTTGGCACTGGCTTTATGAACAGTCCCGTATGGAGGAGTTGTTGGCATATCATCTTGCGGCATCACATGTGTGCTGCTTGAAGCGTTTCCTCCTCCCAGGTTAAAGTCAACATCGTCTTCATCGTCGTCTGCATCTTGGTTCATCGCATCGTAGCCGGTGTTGTCTTCATCAGCAACAGGGGCAGGGGCAGCAGCCGGTTCGGGCTGGTCATGAGCTTTGGTGTCGGTATGTTGGACCGCACTCGCGACCGGCGCGGTAGGCTTTGCGTCAGTATCTTCGTAGCTAAAGATCATCAAGTTAGTATGGTAACAGGTAACTAATTCCGGAGAAACTGAATAGCCTTACAGGTCGGCGAAAAGATCGTCCTCGAAGTTTTCCGCTTCGGTCATGATGGAGATGGTGTGGTGGGAGATGAAAACAAGGTTAACGTGAGGCGAGAAGACCCGACACCGCGATTCTGGGTCTCTAGCAATGCCAAAACGTAGGAATCGGCCGCCGTAGAAGTATCCTGGTTAAGAAAATATCTTTCCTAAATGGTAAATAACAGGTGATTTTGATGCCAAACCGGGCGATGAAGTCAAAGGGATTGTTGGGGTAATGGCGTAGCAATTGTAGATGGAAGGTTGAGGACGAAGTTGCTCCTTAGGAAAGCTTGACTGAAGGCCTTGTGCCTTGCTACCTTACGCAGCTGCTGACTAAGTCAGGTACAGAGTTCGTTGATGGTCTTACAGCGAGGGCTATGATTCTCACCAGAACTGCGGCAATGGCTTAAAAAAATTACAGTTTGATAGAAGGTAACTTTGAAAAGAATTGAGGCTTCGAATAGCCCTTAACTACTTTGCTGCACCCTGTTTTCTGCCCCTTGCGTGAAGCAAGGCTGGCCGTATACCATCGTAAAATACAAAAATTACAAATTAGTACTGAGAGATATAACTTGGAGATGCTGGTGTAATCACTACCGTCTGTTAGTGTAAAAGTACACGTAAGTAGAGTACGAGCCAAAAGTCTCCGCAGGTACCCAGCAGCGGCAGCCTCGCCACCCGCAGGCGAAACGTACAGCCTTTAGCGCGTATTGCCGCTACGAGGGCCCCTTCAGCGACTTTACAGGGCCTTTACCCCGCCTCAGCGCCGGCACCTCAGCGCGTTGCCTCCTGTACCAGCAGATCCATCCAACTGTACCAACAGGGAACTTAGCATTAATGGCTACAAGTACTTTGGACGGAGTACCCGACCAGGCCACACTGCCTAAATGGAGCTTGGCTGAGACAAAGACTCGAACGAGGATCATCACCGAGTTGTTCCAGCTCGTTTCGCATAGTCGCTGGCTTTGTATCTGTTAACCCAACACCCCGCATAATGACGCCTCACCTTTGCGCTTTCGACGACCATTCGTGAACATGTGGTCGTCCTCTGGGAGCGGCAAGAAGCCGGTCAATGCAGTAAGTCGACGTCGCCTCGGCCTTGTGTCGCAACTGGCGATAAGTGGTGATGCTAACTGCCGGTCTCCAGCCGCAGGAGATGGTACAGGTCGGTACGTTGGTTGAAATCCTCCCGTCGCGTTGGGCAATGCGCCCTGAAAGCAGAGCAATGGAACTTGTTACTAACTGAAGCCCAATTGCTCTACGTGATAGATCGGTCTGAGTATGCTTCCATCGCCCCATTCGACCTCCCCAGCCCTTCGCTCTTTTCGCTAATGCCACTCCTTGGTACAGATCAGTCTCGCCGTTCTGGAGACCGCCGCCACGAGACGGCTCTTCTAGGAGGAACGTTACTAACCCAGCTGGCCGAGATGGCTCCAATCTGGTCGTTGGGGCCGCGTATTCTCATGCGGATATCCTCAAGTTCGATTCATTGTGCGCCTTCTACCGCAAACTGACCCGTCATGTCTGTTGTGTATCGCTGACTTGAGACAAAGAAACCTCTCCAACTCTTCTTCGCCTCGTCCTAGAACCCCCCCTTCGACGTCGTCCTCGAGAAATCGCATGGCCGACACCACTCCACCACCACAACGTGGCATGGGCTCCACTTCGCCGCCGTTCAAGAGTTATATCAACTTCCTGTCGAATACCAACGATGATTGGAAGGCGGACGAGGATGAAATGCTAGGGTACGAAGATGATGACGGAGACGACTTTGGGCTCCCTAGCCTTTCAAATATGAAGAGAAGGTCGAAGCGAATAGCTACTCAGAACAAGTCGTCTCTGAACCAGGAGACTCTATCTCCCGCGAATGACGGTTCCTTTGGTAGAATTCAAGGCCGACGGTATTCGAACAGCGCAGATATCGCAGCTGAACGTCCAGCATCAACCTACCCCATGCCCAAGAAAAGTGAGGGCAAGATCCTCCGACCTCAGTATAAAGACATATTAAAAGGTCAGGCCGAAACTTTGACCAATTGGAAACAAGACTTATTAACTCGTTGAAAAGATCCGGCAAATGCGCTTCATTTGATCAACTACCCTTCTATTCCTAGCAATGCACCGCAGAAAGAAGCCGATGCAATCAACTCCCGTATAACGCGTATAAATAAGTTCAAACGACTACTACAAGCATCGTCGATATCACTCCCTGACCTTCGCACACTGGCATGGTCAGGCGTACCACACGAAGTCCGTGCCATGACCTGGCAACTCCTTCTTAGTTATCTCCCTACGAACAGCGAGCGGCGTGTTGCGACCTTGGAGAGAAAAAGAAAGGAGTATCTAGACGGAGTCAAGCAGGCATTTGAAAGAGGGGGGGCAAGTAACAACAGTTCCTCTGCCGGAAAAGCGAGAGGCTTGGACGAAGCTGTTTGGCACCAGATCAGCATCGACATTCCTAGGACAAACCCTCACATTGAGCTTTATAGTTATGAGGCGACACAGAGGTCGCTGGAACGCATCCTCTATGTCTGGGCTGTCAGGCATCCTGCTAGCGGATACGTGCAGGGTATCAACGACCTGGTAACACCATTCTGGGAAGTTTTCTTAGGGCTTTACATTGCAGACCACGATATCGAGACGGGCATGGATCCTGGTCAACTGCCTAAATCAGTTTTGGATGCTGTGGAAGCTGACTCATTCTGGTGCCTCACCAAACTTCTTGATGGCATTCAAGATCACTATATTGTCGCACAGCCAGGCATCCAGAGACAGGTCACAGCCTTGCGCGACCTAACTGCTAGAATCGATTCAAACTTGTCAAAGCACCTTGAGCACGAGGGCGTTGAGTTCATACAGTTTAGCTTTCGGTGGATGAATTGTCTCCTTATGCGCGAGATCAGCGTCAAGAACACGATTCGTATGTGGGATACATACCTCGTAAGTCCATATCTCAGCACTTACCTACTAATCTACCGGACAGCCCAGCTAATGACAGGATACCCAGGCCGAGGAACAGGGTTTCTCAGAATTCCACCTCTACGTTTGCGCTGCGCTTCTCGTAAAGTGGTCCGATAAACTAGTAAAGATGGATTTCCAGGAAATCATGATGTTTCTACAGAGCCTTCCCACGAAGGCGTGGACGGAAAAGGATATTGAGTTGCTCTTGAGCGAAGCCTTCATTTGGCAAAGCCTTTACAAAGGCTCTGCAGCACATTTGAAGGGCCAGCCGCAGCGTCCCTTGCTTCCGAATCTACAATTATAGCGTGAATTGGCGCACTACAATCTGGTAAAGCGATTAGCCTTAATAAACAACCCATTTGATTAGTAGCGTCTCCATTTCTATTCCGTACCCATAGCATGCCATTTACTCTACGAAATTCGTGCCATTTAAAGGGATAATGGGATACGAGCTCTGCGACAAAGAGGTCACGTGGCCGCGCGTTAGAGTGGACGTCAGACCGCGTTACGCCCAACGACAACCGCAGCCTCACCTGCAGAATCCAAGTAAAGCGCTCGGAGATTTACAATCAGGTGGTGGTGGATTGTTTCTCTTTTTTTTTCTTTTCACATATTTTTTTACCTGCTCGATATTAGCAGTATGAGCCCAGTGGTTATTGCTGACTCTGATGACGAAAGTGACTCAAACGAGCACGTTGCTGCCGCTCCAGCTATAACAATTCCCCAGGCGCAAACACGATCATTTGAACATGGAAGCCTTGCAACTGCGTCAACTGATTCGATTCTCTTCCAGCAAGTCTTTAATGAGCAGAATGGAGCCGCCTTTGAGAGAGCCCAGCAGCTACAGCGGGATTTCGACGAAGCACCGCACCAGAGCTCAGCCATGACCATCCCTGATGTTCCCTTTCAACGAACCACCAGAGGCTTCTATCATTCATCCACCACATCAGCCACAGATCTTCATACGGAGAGGCTTCAAAACACCCAGATAGGAAGACCTTCGGTGGATCTGGCTCAGATTCCCTCTTCACTGCAGAAGCTAAATGAGGCTGGCAAGGTGGACCTTTGGGAAGTTCCAAGCAGTCCAGAAGCTCCCGAACCTCTGCAAAAACAATCGAAAGGATCAGATCAATCGTATAGGAAAGATGGATCATCTACTACCAAGGGTACACTCTCAGATGGCCATTGGGATAACCATGAACTTGTGGAAAGCCGAAGCAACAAACGGAGACGGTTAGACGAGTCTAGGGAAACACCTTCGGCAACAGACGACGTCAATTTGATTATGTTTCCTTCTAGTAACAAGGATATCATCAATGAGGAACTGGAGACGGCGGCAGCATCCAGTGTCCCGCTCCCTACGCTGCCTGTTGACGCCAATTCAACATTCTATCTAATACAACCGTCCCCAACAGAACGCCAACCGTCATCCCATATTGAGATGAATTTAGCATCGAACGATGCTCCAAAATACAACAATTTGCTCTTGAAGCAACAGACACAGTATGCTGTTGGCTCCAGCGGAACGGTCACCAATGTCAACACCCCTCGAAGTCAAATGCTCTCAAGCCATAATTTTAGCACTGTAACTCCTGGGGAGCAAGCCAAGGAAGCGGCTACGAAGAAAGTAGAGTACCGAAGCTTTACCACGCGAAGGGATTCATCCCCCGACATCATTTCTACCCTGACACCCGGTTTGGACAAAGTTACTGTGAGTGGGCTGGCAACCAGGGCATCACGCATGAAAGGCTAATCAAATTTTGCAGTCCAAGCTGGAGTATTCTCCTGGCCTAAATCTCGAGTCCAAGCCCGATCAGGAATGCTGTGACGAAAGAGATTCTTCAGCTCATCAGCCCCCACCACGAGAGTTGCAGTCGGAGGAGAGTGATGCCGAGTTCGTGGCACATCCTACGCCAATAGCCAAATCTAAGAAGAAGAGGGGGCGTCCAAAGAAGCCTCCAGAAACAGAGGAGCCCCTGCCAATGAAACAGGCTGCAGGTCCTGTATCGGCCGCGGCTGATGGAACACCAGATGCAGCGCTGCAGAAGAAGAAACGAGGGAGACCTAAGAAACAGTCGAGTGATACAGCTGTAGACGGTGCCCCGCCTCCCGCCGCCACTCCCGTCTCTGCCGTTGTCCCTAGCAAAAATACGAGAGCCATGTTGGGTCAAGAAAAGGCTTCAGCTAGGAATGATGGGGACAATATCCAAATAGCCGCAAAGCAAAGCTCAGTGGAGATGCCAAGTGAGCAGGGAGCTGCCGAAGACGCCTCGTCCGCGGCAGACGACACGGAGCGTGTCCGGTATCAGGCAGCCCCAGGCAGCCAGAAAAACCCGAAGGATCATGCCACCAGCCAGAGCATTCCTAACAGGCCACAGGACGAGGACGAATCCAAAGGGCCAAAGCAACCTGCTGCAAGAGGGAGAGAAGAGAAATCGGGGGGTGACAAGAAGGGATCTTCGGCACAAGGGATGGTCAAACCCCTGTACAGGGTTGGGCTGAGCAAGCGATTTAAGATTGCCCCGCTGCTAAAGTCTGTACGCAAACCATGACGGAAAGCAGACGACAGGAACAAGAAAGGTGCATGGTATCTGAATATACTGCGAGTGGATATGTCACATCTATAATTAACCAAATCGAAATAACTGATACAGCACAGCGGTTACTCCCTGGATCAAGAGCCGCCTCCTTCTCTCTCGAGAAGAAAAAGTGCGGTGGTTGGTGTGACCCGCCAAGACTATGACGAACGAATCATCACCAGAAGTAGAATTTTCGGGATTCCACGCCATGTACATACGCGTTGGGTAGAGATGGGGACGACGAGATGCTTGCACATGGGGGACAAGGTTACGGCTGTGGTGTGCAGTGGCCGAAAGCAACACCTTCTCGCAAAAGGCTGCTAAGGGACACGATGAGCCAATGGCCGCAAAGGCGGATAAGCCTCTATTGGAGATAGCTTAGGTGCCTAGTAGGCATTTGGGCATGACCAACGTCACTGTGCTTAATTGGCGCTGAATCCAAGAGGCCAGGTCCTTCTCCATACCCAGGCCCATCTCGGATATGCAGAAAGCCTGCATGGCTACAACAGACTGGTGAGCAAGCGCCACTTTTTCACGTCATTCTCAGACATGGGTTGCGTCCGCGGTCGCGGCAATGTGAAATGAACAAAGTTCAGGGTAACAAATCCGACAAGGTCATGTCAATGTCCAAACGGTGCTCTCCCGTTGGGGCCGATGCGAAAAAAACAAGTGGTCAGTCGGGCAGTGGGGAAATTCATATGACATGATACTGTAGAAACAACTGTGACTGGCGAAAATCATACGGATGTCGGTCGTGGGAAAGGTCTTCTTACCGGCCTTTTTACGTACAACAAAAGCTCATCAAATGAGCTGGAAGCACGCATCAGCCAGCGCCAGCCTGCATACCGATTGTTCGCGCAACCTAAATCTGTTCGTTTGAAACACCCTTGTCTGGAATCGTGCGACTCCTCTTACAGTTGTTTCAGTCGCATCAACTCCGAGCGATGAACCCACGATGGAACACTTGGAGACTTCGGCTAGCCCCAGACCATGGAAAGTCGATTACACTGCAGCACTAGTTCAAACTATCCATAGTTTGCCCCGAGAAACATGGCTCTCATTTGAATGAGCTGCAAACAATAAGCCTTAGCAGCAGTCTCAACTCTCCCGATGAACTAGACATGTGGACATTCCTTCAAACTCTTGGGGCTATCTGGGCTATTGTTGCGGGTCTTTGGCTAGTTGCTAAAACCTCAATCGACACGGCCAATGGTACGGACTGTCCGAGCCACAAACTCGCCTAACGGCCTAAAGCAATCCATGTCAGACCGGTGTCAGTACGAGTACGGTGGCAGACTTGCTTCCTTAGAATAGGAGAGAAGAGGCATGAGAAGTGCTCATGCGACAGGTCTCGGAGCCGACTTTTTACGCTTCTTCTCTCTTTGGGTCCACCACCTACCGTTTGGGACTCGAAGGAAATATCAAAAACGCGCCGTTCAGCCGAACTCTTCACAGCTCCAGGGCCCGGTTTCTAACCACAAACATCAGACGGTGGCAGTGAAAACGAAAGAGCCCCAGACGCATTGATTTGACCGCGAACCAGGATCCGCACACGGCGTGGTTTCCGTTGACTATCTACTGGATTCTTTTTTAGGGCTGGCCACCTTGCCATGGGATGGGCAAGTCGACCAGGGGCATATTGGAAGCGCGCGCAACCCTCTGGCACCTTGTCACCGCAAAAATCCAAATATGGACGCATACTCGCTCGCAGCATGCGCGCGTTAGGCTTTTCTCAACTCCCCGCCGAGATACCGGCTCAAGCTGGGCTCCCGAAGGGTTACATGGTTAATACATACGAGGCAGAGAGGCACAAGGCACATGCAGCCGCAGACTGTCACCGACCCAAGGATATGAAAAAGAGAGCCACCCCGCACTAAGCACAAAGGGGACGCGGGAGGGGCTGCCACTGGTCAGAAGAGAGACGGTGCCGAAAGATTTTTGCCCCACGCCCAAGCCGACTGTCCTGTGTGTACGTGTGTACTGGGACCTTTGGACAGATGGAATGGCGTCTCTGACGATGGCAGGCGACAACCCTGGCTGGTATTGGGTACGAACCCCTGGCCTGCCTCTCCTGTGCCGTGTATGAGTACCTGCCATGTAGCCGCGACCTGTCCGGGGGCTGTGGCGCCGTACTGGTACTCCTGGTCATACGCCAAGTTGATCGATATCTCTCTACTAGTAGGTTGTTAGTGGCCCTGCTTTGACTTACAGACAGCCCTCTTTGTCTCTACTCCTCCGCAGCTTCTACCAGATAGTCGCGCCCTCTTTTCTCACCTCAAGCTTAGTAAAAAAAAGTTTCTTCTTTTGATTTTGTTTGTTCCCCCCTGCCTGTATCGCTCCTCGACCAAGGCCTCTCTCGACCGCGCTGTTTCATCTCTTTACCCCTGACGTCTCGGGGCTTCAAACCGTGGTGCCTCGGGAGCTACGCAGGTAGCCATGGCGCCAGACGACACGGCGGATGAGAATGCGTCGTACCGTTACCTGAGCACTCGCGGACAGGATAGTGGTGTATGAAGACACTTCCCTAAGTCTCTTCTTCCCCAAGCTATCCTTCAGCGCGGATTTTTTTTATTCGCTGCCATCCACCGTTTATACGTCATACCCTCTGCAAAAAGTTGAGAACTCCGACAACATCCTAGCAGCTAACGATTTCGTCTCTGTGCCAGTTCTCATTTGAAGAGGTCGTCCTGAACAGTGTTGCCCCTGATGGCGGCTTATACATTCCTGAAGAGATTCCGCGTGCTGCTGCATGGGAGTCATGGGGAGACCTTAGCTTTCCAGAGCTCGCTTTCGAGATCATGTCCCTTTACATTTCCCCCTCCGAAGTCCCTCCCGCCGACCTCAAAGATATCATTGCGCGCAGCTACTCGTCCTTTCGATCCCCAGAGGTTACACCGTTAGTCCAACTCAAGGAGAATCACTACCTCCTCGAGCTGTTCCACGGCCCTACATTTGCTTCCAAGGATATCGCCTCGCAGTTCTTGGGCAACCTGCTTGAGTATTTTCTCGTGAAGAAAAACAAAGGCAAAACAAGCATCGCAGGTACGCCATCCATATCGCCCCACGTGCCACCCGTTGATGTCATCCCCTAGAGGGTCACGTATATGTACAGCAGTATTACGTGGTGAGACAAAGGCGGGCATGGGACTCTCTATGGCCATAGAGACTCGCTTATCCTTTATGATGAATTCTTCCTAGCAGACCGACATCATCTTACCTTTGTCGGTGCCACCAAAGGCGATGCAGGCTCTGCTGCCGTTCATGGTTTGAGAGGGAAAAGGGACATATCCGTATTTGTCATGTTTCCCCAGGCACAAATCTCACCTGTTCAAGAAGCCCAGATCACCACGGTGCCGGACGAGAACGTATGCAGCTTGGCCGTTGCCGGCACCTTTGACGATTGTCAGGTAGGTTGCTACCCTGTTGTCCTCCCGATCTACGCTTGCATGCATTTATCCTTGATTTGATTTTCTTTCCTAAACTCAAGGCATCTAGAACATCCTGCGTCGCCTACAGGCTGATAGGCAAGCCAACGAAGACTTTGATCTTGTCAGCTCGAGAAACTGGGCCCAGATCTTGGCTCAGATTGTGCTTTACTTTTACTCATATTTCTCTCTTGTCAAGAAGTCTGCGTCATTCAAGACTGGCGATAAGGTCCGGTTTGTGATCCCAACAGGCAAATTCGGCAGCATCCTCGCCGGGTACTTCGCCTTGCACATGGGCCTCCCCGTCGATAAACTTGTCATCGCTACCAACGAAAATGACATCCTTGATCGCTTCTGGAAGACGGGTCGGTATGAGAAGCAGCGTGTCGGCCGTGGCGGGCATGGTGTTAAGAAGACTCTCAGCCCTGCAATGGATATTCTCACTTCCTATAACTTTGAGCGTCTGCTATGGTTTCTCGCCTGCGAGTTTGCATCAAGCGCAGGCATGGATAATCTCTGGAACCAGAACCAAGCTAGTCAGGAAGTTTATCAGTGGTTCCAGGACCTTGACAAGAAAGGGTTCTTTGGCCCTGTATATCGCGACGTTATTAGGAGTGCTAGGCGCGACTTTGAGAGCGAGCGAGTCACGGATCAACAAACCATCGAAACCATCAAAGCTGTATATCGAAAGTCCGGATACGTGCTGGATCCTCACTCCGCGGTTGGTGCTGCAGCAACACAAAGATCAATGAACCGTACCCACGCGAGCATTCCACATATATCTTTCTCGACGGCACACCCAGCTAAGTTCTCCGAGACCGTAATAAGAGCACTTCATGGCGAAGAGGGTTTCAGTGTCGTTGAAACAAGTTTGACGCCGGCAGAATTCGCTGACCTCGATAAGAGAGAGAAGAAGATAACTGTAGTAAGTAACGACTGGCAGAAAGTTCGTGAGATTATCAATGCTCGGAATAGCAATTGAGTCACAGCATACTCTGGTTTTTGCATCAATGCCTTAGATGCTCAACAGGTCGATCACGTCTACATTCTACACGGTCACAGATTCCTCATCGCTATTAGAAAGCATTGGCTTTAGTGGTTTGGTAGGATAAGGTACGGAAAGGAAAATCGGGGGAAAGAAAAAGGTTACACTATCGCTCAGGAAGGGGGATGTATGCCACGAAAGGTTTCAACGGCGGGTAATCCTAGTTAGACACTTCCTATCTGTACAGCCGAGTATTCCATCTAAACAATTTTGGCCTATGCAACGGCCCAATTGTACTCTCCACTCCTATTTACCTACACTTGGGCAAACGGTTGATTGGTATGTTTTATATTTTGCGGTCAATTGCAAGATACGGTTACAGAGGTCATCCACTGTTAGTTCAACATAAAATGAAACACACCACAGGTTGATTATAGTTAAATAACAGACACTCTGGAGTCCTCACGAAGTAAGAGCTTTAACAGATGTGCATTTCATGGTATTTATTTAATTTCTTCCCTCGTCCATATTCATCAAGACTACATGACAGACCCTGGTGCCAAAAACCAGCTCTTCCCTCTGCGAACTTTCATCTCTCTTGGCGCTAACGAATACTACTCTGCCATAATAAAGAGAGCTCGTAATATAATATGCCAAATACTTCGGATAAGCTTGAATCGTTGGCAATGGCTTGTTTGGTAAAAATCGGAGGTAGGAGCTCAGAATAAATAACGACAGAAATGAAAATGGGAGGAAAGAAGAAAAATGACAAAAGAACCGCAAACGCCGCAAAGTTAACTATGAGGCCCATCTTCCTAGGCCATGAGAGAAAATAAAAGGATAAAGACGGGGAAATTGGCTTGTACACGTAAAGAAAAAAAGAGAAAAATAGCATCGACAGTTTTTCCCCCGCTTCGTAAACAATTCATCAAGGCTTCTCGTCGTCGAGGCTCTTGATGCGCTTCTTAATGATTTCAAAGGATGAGAAGAAAATGGCGTTGACGGCGCAGGACCGGATCATGGACACGCCCAGACCGCGGTACATGTGACGCTTGAAGAACTCGATCTTCGGGGCCGGTTCGACCTTTTCCCCGCGTGAGTAAAGAAGGGCGTTCCTCTGGTAGATGCTCTTTGCTGAGTCGATGGGGTCTGTATTGGGTGGCTTCGTTTAGCTGAGAGTTCAATGTTTTGGAGCGATATGTTTGCAGGAGATACTCACAAATCATGGCCCATGATACCAGCCCGCAAAGGCCTCCGGCGGCAACGACAGCCAACTTGTTGCTATTTGGACTATCGCCAGCAAATGTGGTTCCGAGCTGTTTTCCGCTCTCATACACCATAAAGTAAATGGCTGTACCCAAAGTATCACGCACTGCCCCCAAAATCGCGTGGATTAGCAAACATGGAAGCAAAAGGTAAACCAAACCCGGGAAATCAGCCATTGCTGCCTTGGAGAGTACTTACGAAGATGTAGCTGGAAGCCGGTATAGAGCCCCAATATTCCCCGGTGCTTAATGATATTGGCCATAGTCTTCAACGTCCCCTTATTCTGATAGCTCTTGGCCACTTCGCGACTTCGTTTGCAGTCCCCAGAACGCTCCGCCAGCAGCACAGAAACCTGAGCGCTGAGTTTTGTGAGTTCAAACGGACAGGCCAAGAATGTGATTGCAGATCCTGCTGTAGCGCCAGCAGCACCAAAGCAGGCCACTGAATAGAGATTAGGATATGTTCCAGGAGTGCTGACGTGGCGGTGGATGTCGAAGCCAGACTTTTGTTTGATCCAGCCGGAATAGATGTGTTTTGCTCTGCGGTATATCGAGAAGGAGACGGTGCGTACGAGCGTGATGCTCGCCATGGGGGCGGTGACACCTGCAATAATGTGAGGTCAGATGGCATTCATTGCCTTGACGACGTTATATCTATCCAGACGACGGGTGTAGAACTCACCTCGAAAGAACCCCGCCAGAGCCTCGGTGCGGTATGTGTGCTTGACGCAATCCAAAAAGCCCCGATACTGATACGTCTGCATGCGTGTCTTGACGCTGTCGAGAGGAAAAGCGGCGAGGGTAGAGAAGACGCTGGATGTGCTGGCAGCGACCTCGATGCGGTAGCGTTTTATGAGCGCGTTGGGCCATTCCCGCTCTCGATCTCGTCCCCCAGGATGAGGCATGACGGCTGCTGCGGAGCGACCTGTGACATCTTGGTAACCACGCTTGACCTCCGCGCTCATGCTTCTGGCAATTGGCGTCCGGTCACAACGCGTTCAGACAGCGGTCTCGTATGAGGCCGGAGTCTGGAGCGCGGATCGCAGCACGGCCAGCAGCCAGCAGCCTCTTGTCCATCAAGAGCCTCGAACGCAGGGTCCGGGATGCTTGTCGTCGCAGGCGGACGATATTTTAGCGGTGGTCGAGAATTGGGGGCGAATGAATAGTCGGAATGGTTGTCGGAACGAGAAGACGAAACCGAGTTTAGTTTCGGGATCGTACGAGAGAGAGAGAAGGGGGCGGAACTTGAGTCGGGCTGGACTTGAAGTGAATTCAGAACCAAGAGGTGAAATGGTCGGATGGAGGTTGGAATGGAATTGAGTCAAGCCCCAAGGCGTCGTCTCTGGCGATGATTCGGATGCAGGACTGCAGATGCAAGATGCAAGAGCCGGTGCCGGTTCCGCCGCCTCTGTGGTCGTTGTCGTTGTTCGAGGAGCGTTGCCCACGGCGTCAAAGGCGGCTTGTTGCGCCCAATGGCGATTACCAGCAGTCACTGATGAATGGCGATGGCAGCAATGAGGCGAACCCGAGCAGCCCACGACGCTGGAACCGATTCCCAAGCACAGGCGACCTGGTGAGGGGGGAAAAGCTAGGCCCTTCGACCTGAGCCCATCGTTTGGAGTCGATCAGATGCCGACGGGGAGCCGCTGTGGGGAAGCTCTGGCGGTGCTGCTAGGGCATGAGGTCACAGCGCTGCACTGAGCCGCCATCCGACCCCGCAATGCAGCCCCTCGGGCTACCTGGCCTGCTATTGATGCTGCCATCAATTATCAATGCTCCAGGGAGGGCTCCGGCTGTTATATTGATACTGTCCATACTGTACTGGTTGGCCTCTGTTAGCAGTGAGTGGCATGTCTCTTTTGTCATGGATCACATGCCACCTTTTTCTGTCTTGTCTCACCCTGCCTACCTAAAGTCCCCCCAATAGACGTCTAAAGCATTGATCCCAATACCCCAGATACGAGAAGCCATTTAAACCTTCCCCCAAAGCATCAAGTACATACAGATATCCTTATCCAGCTCAATTGGCCTCGACAGCGGCCCGTTTCTTGGTGGCTGCGCCCGGAGACGCTGCCATGTGTTTGGCTGCTGCTCAAGGACGTCATCAGGCGGGAGCCAGCTTATCATGACGGGCCTTGGTTGGACTGAAACCTTGCCAAAGCATGGCCATGGCCAGTGACAATCCACCGCTGTATCTGCATCTCAATGCAACGGCACTGCGTCATATGTGACTGATATCAAATCTTGCCATTTCTGACCGCTTAGACCGGCATTTGATTTGACCTTGTTTATGTATTAATTAATTTTTTTTATAATTTTTTTCTTCTCTTTCTCGGGCACCCTCAAAGCGAGCAACGTGGACAAGCTAAATGACAGTCTCACAGCCTGCGCTGAGGCACGCCCAATACTGAAAAAGGCCGAGATGGCTAAATATTTAAATATGCTTTTGATAATGTAATGTGCAAACAGCTCATCGAGTGCTCCCTACACTCTTGGCATATCTGCTGTGTTCTAGCTGCATTTTTTGCTTGCTTGCTTCCTTGTGTAGACCTTTACGGCCTCGGGGAAGAAAAGTTTGGCCGCCATGTCCTCCATTTATCTCCTTCATCCTTCAAGGCCCTTCCCATCACTATCATTTCCAATGTGAAACTGATGCGGTACTATTCTATACGGGGCAAGGTAGACTAGTAGTGTGAGGTACGTGTACGACTGCCGCCGCAGCCACCCACGTATCCAAGGTAACAAGCTTTCTTTTGCGAATAGCAAGTCACCGCGGCCCTCCTGGAGACCTTTGTGGCCCCAGCAGGTGCTCGGAATTCCCTCTCGCAGCATTTCGTAGAGATGGGGGGCTTGAAGTCTCCTCGACTCTGAATGTTCTTCCGTAAATGTTCAAGACGCCGGTACTTCTTGACCAGCCTGTGTGGGTTCCTCCGCATCTCCGGTAACGTTGCCACTGCTCTCACCATTTCCAACAGCTTCCTCTTCTTCCGGTACGGCCACCGGGAGTACCCCACCATGCATAGCAAGTAGTCGATCCTCTTCTTTCTTCTGGCGAAGAGCTTCGGTCTCGCGACGCAGCTTCTCAAGATTCCAAGTATCGTCGTCTTCATCGTCGCTTTCCGCTTCGGAATCGTCATCCCTCCACTTGCCACTCTCAAAGAGAGCACGACCAGTGTTGTCCTTGGCCTTGCGAGCCTGTTCTTCGGCTGCCTTCTTGTCCAAACGTTCCTTCTTCCATTTGGCAAAAGTCTCCGGGGTGACTGGTGTCAGGGTTCCAGTAAGCTTGTGGCGCTCCGATTCCAGGAAATCTTCAAGAGTCAAAGTCTTGAGCGGTGATTTGTCGAGCAATGCCTTCTCCGCTGCTCTCTGCTCTTTTGTCTTGAGAACAAATCTAGAAACACCCAGGTTAGTAAACACCAGAGATTGTGAGATTGTCGAATCCAATTGACGTACCCAGGTGGGAGAGCGTGCTTATACATGCACTTGTCACCACCGTTTGGACATATCCAAAACCAACCGTACTTGCCATCCTCGATGGCCTGGATGAAGAATTTGCACACTTTATCCGTTGTGGTCTTTTGGTTGCCCTTCTTCGACAGGACAACTTTCATCAACTGCTCTTCAGTCCAGTCTGCAGAAGTCTCCTCCTTCTTCTTCTCTTCCTCCTCTTGTCTAACATCTGTGTATAGGTTCTTCTTTTCCGTCTTTCGTTCGATGCTCAGGTCGTGAGCAAACTTGCACTTCTTTCCTTTTTCGCAGTCGCCCTTTTTGTAGAAGATGCAGACGACTGTTTTGGGATCCACGCCGAATGGCACCTTTTGAATCTGGGCTGGCTTGTTTAGAAGAGCCGCCGTCTCTCGCGCGGCGTCTTCTGCCGCCTTCTTCTCCTTCTCACGCTGGGCCTTTTCGGCGGCCTTCTTCCTCTCTTCGGCACTACCACTGCCCTTCAGGTTGGCTGTCATCTGCTGGATTTGTCTCTGGGCCTGCGCTCCCTTCTTGTTCTTCATTCCAAACGTTCTATCCTCCACCAACTTGGCGGCAGATGGCTTCTTGCCACCGGCTGGCTTCTCCTTCTTCGGCGGCATGATGGGCAATCGATGGCCGATGGACGCTTCTAGTGGGGGTGGAAAAGACAATGAGAAGGCGGTAGAATGTAAAAAGTAGATGCGCCGGAAAAAACAATCCGAAATGCGTACTCGATTATCCCGGAAGCCCCTCTCTTCCTATCCCCAGAAATATCCTGTCAAAGGAGGGTCAAAGAAGTAAGAAATGGAGTTTAGGTTTTTTTTTTAAGCTGTGGCGGCGATTCTTCGCTGGACACAAGTTGGGTCTAAGTTTGGTGGGTTGTTAAGTCCAGTGGGCGGATGAAGTCACTGTGGTCACGTGGGCGGCCCCCATATTTCCCACCGCTTGAGGCAGATGAGTACAAAGTACACTGACCTCTCTCATCGGACGGGCTAAGCCGCATTTGGATCGAGGACTGGCCAATGCAACACGTCGTCAGCCCGAGCTATACAGATACAGGTGTCCTTCTAGCAGTGTTGCGCCGAGGGCTGTCAAATCCAGAGCTTTTCATCACGACCATACCAGCGTCCTAGGTGAGCATGGAATCGCCAATCTGGCCTTCTGCGCATTGTCTTTGAATCATAACTGACCAATTGGCGCTTCTTCAGCCTGTAGATTGCGGTATTCCGGTTAGCTCAAGCCTAGATCGAGCTCCTGCTCCAGCGCCTTCAACATGATTTCCGACGACGATCTCTACAAGCTTGCCATCTTTCTGGGCTCCATTTCCATGCTGCTCATTGTGGTATACCACTTCCTAGAGGTGAACTCAGAAGACAAGTCAGCCGCTGCAGTAAAGAAGTCATCATGAGGGTAGCAAACGACATGGAGAAGAACAAGTGCAATAATACGCCATTGGCGCATCGAGGCATCACGCCGCATACAATCGCACGAACGAACAAATGAATTGCACGAAAAAGTCAAAATGTATCTGAAGGGACAATATTAGCGGGACGACAGAGCGAGAATTGGGAAGTGTCTTCGAGTTGGTAGCGGGACATTGAGAACAAGAAATGCCAGCTTTTGATACCATTTTAAAAGGCAGAGAGCAGGAGAGGCTATAAGGGCAATCGGCATAGAATAATCACGTCCAAAAACATCTCAATCGATTTTTGAACTTCTTCAACAGTCCCAAACGTTGATTGGCGCATGCATCGAGCATACACCTCGCTCTTCTAGATGCCCTTCAATCCAGACACCAAGCGATGACACACCTTTGCGTTTGGTTATTTTTCCCACCGGAAGTCAGCCTATAATCACCCAGGAAGTTGTTTCAAACAGTATCAGCCATGCATCATCGTATAGACAAGCATGTGCCCATGTGTCATGTAGGGTATTAGTAGTGTATTATTTATCGTCCCATCCCACGAGCACCAGTGCATGAAAGGATCCGATGAATCTCACCCCCCATACATCAGTTATGAGCTCAGCTATAACAACAGTTTTTACTGTCTAAGCGCCAATGATAATGCTCCTGCAGACGAGACTACCAAACAGATCCCGGCTCCCACCCGCTTCTCATCTCGGGAAATTGAAGCAGGGAGGCTCGAGATATGTAGTCAGGCCCCCATACAAGGCCCGCCTCATTACTATCATATTCCCCAAGAGATCGGTGGCAAAAGCTTGTCTGCCCACGGGATCTATGCACATATCGCCTCCAGCAAAACCCACCGCCGGCAGCACGCGCAGATGGCCATCGCGGGCTTATGCCAGACCTGGAATTGCTGATTGCATTAGTGGCCTGGGCTGGCCTGTCTCACCAAATCCGACTGCATGTTATTACGATAGTAAGTCGAGTTGGCTGACTGATGCGACGACTGTCTGCCGTTGGAACGGGAAAATATGAGCTGAGGCCTGCCGCAAGGTACAAGCGCTTCCGCAGTGCGCTGTGGTTGGAGCCAAGTACCTCCACGTGCAGCCTATTAGAAGGATTCAACAGAAGGGAGGCCCCCTGTTTTCTAGGCGCTAGCAGCCACCGGCAGCGCTGAGCCTCTGACTGTTCTGTCCCAGGCACGCGTTCCTGCGCCCGTGCTTATTTACCCATCGCTCGCACTCCCCTCTTCTCTCAACCTCGCCTTTTCCTCTCGCATCTCCATTCCAAGCCCCAATTCTGTGTCTTCGCAACCCGCAAGCACACCCAACCCTCTCTTCATCTTCGACTTCTATACCTGCTGGACTGCAGCCGGTTTTTTTCTCTCTCTCGTCAACTCTTCCAACTAGTTTGACTGGGGAAAACGCGCCCTTGCCGAAGCTTCCTTGCCTCGAACGCTGTGATCGATCTGAGCCACCGTCGACAAACTCCAGCTCACGCATTCCTTCGGTTAAGCCTGATTAGAGCCGCTTCTCGCGATTCTACATCCTTGATCATCTATTCCTGATTGACTGCTGCTTTTGTCAATCTTGACCAGCCGCTGTCGACACCGCTACTCGACAGTTTTTCTTCCGCCTACATTTTCTCTCCATTTTCCATCAACTTTCAAACTCTTCATCATGTCTACCAAGCTTGATAAGCCTCTTGACGAGATCGTCAGCGCCAAGCGCCGCGACTCTGTTCGCCGCCGCTCCCTGCGACGATCAACCACCGGTCGCCCTGCTCCTACCGCTCCTGCCGGTGGTATCCAGAAGACCGCGGCCAAGAACTCTCGTGGCTCTGCCGCAAAGGCCACACCCATCAAGGCTGCTATTCCTAGCAGCGACAGCAAAGTCATCGTCAGCAACTTGGTATGTTGTCCAACTCTCTCTCAACCAAGCAATGTGACAGTCGCTAATATCGCCCAGCCCAAGGACGTGACGGAGAAGCAGATCAAGGTATGTTTCCGTTGAGACCTTATTCGTCTCCGGACTTTGTTCGACGTTTTCTTCCTCGCCGTGCTTGATTCATCGAGACGGCCATCCCTCTAAGAGGCTTTGATACTGCCTTTGTGGCACAAGCCTTTGTACTGCTCAAGTCTCCTTCCTTTGACGGCGCTCGTTTCACAACGGCACGCGCACCATTGGCAAGTCGAGGCCATCCTCGTTTCGCACAAAGGCTTCGAAATACCTGGTCAGTATTTATGAAAGCATGCGATAATCTCCTTGAGGATTGTGGCAATTCTCCCACAGGCGCTTAAGCGTGGTGGTCATGAGACACTGCCTTTGAGTAAAACAGAAATTTTGCTGGCACTAGTCAGTCAGTCGGTCGAGCGAGCAATGCAGTGGGCACGTATATCCAGGAATCTCGTATTTCATGTCAAGGGCCTATCTATTTTGAGCGCAGTTGCACTTGAGGGGCTGTTTCAAACAAATGTCGGTGGTTGGGCGTCATGGCGGATTTTCTTTCATTCACTTGTGCATCCACCAAGGCTATAGTCCGTCGGATCACACATGCGGAATCTTTTGACGCCCTTGGTTCTTTCTGTTATTTGCTTTCCTCTGGGGGGAATAACTGCTCTACGCTCTTTTGTGCTGCATCCTGGTTTGCTGCTCACTGCTACGCTCGCTGGTCTTCTCACATTCTCTATTCCATCGAAATGGTTCTGGGACTGGATCGGCAAAATACTCGAAGTCGGAGACAGCATGTTTACACAACCCTTCGCTTCCGCTTAACTGACACTACTTGCTCCATAGGAATACTTTGTTCAATCTGTCGGCCCCATCAAGAAGGTTGAACTGTCCTACGGCCCCAACTCTCAAAGCCGAGGTATCGCCAATGTCACCTTCAGCAAGCCTGAGGGTGCTTCCAAGGCACTCTCGACTCTCAACGGATTGTTGGTCGACGGCCGTCCCATCAAGGTAAATCATTACTACCAAACAGGAACTGGGGTGGTGTAAGCTTACCATTGATGCCCAGATTGAAATCATTGTCGGAGCTGCCCAGGCCGACAAGGTTATTCCCCCGATTAGGACTCTAGCTGAGCGCACAACGTTTGTCTCTCCGACTCAATTTCCACAACAATGAGCATCAGCTGACTTTTACATAGCCAACCCAAGGGCCAGCCCAAATCTGCCGCTGGCAAGAAGCAGAATACCACTGCCGCCAAGGCTGGTGGTGCCAAGGGAGCCGCCGCGAATGCCAACAAGAAGCGCCGCGGCCGTAACGCCCGCCCTGCCAAGAAGACCGCCGAAGAGCTCGACTCAGAGATGGCAGATTACTTCGTTGGTGCCGGCAACGCTGATGCTGGTGCCGCTCCCGCTGCCGCTGCCGCTGCTCCCGCCAACGGCGATGCTCCCATGGAGGATGAGATTATGGTAAGTTAGAATTCGTTCCAGCAATGAGGACGTGGCTAATCAGGATACAGTAATGACTATGCTTTACATTTTTCATATGACGGGTGATATGGCAGGCGTTCCATGGGGACTCGTGGTTTAGATATCAATAAACGAGAAAAAAAAATTGAAACTGGCACAGCATGCGCTAGGGTATAATGCGCCATTCGAAGTCGCTCACAGAGGTGTTGTTGCTACTATAACAGAATGTCTAGGTGTGGGTTAGGAAGCTTTGGAGTATGACACCAATTATTGCTTTTTTTTTTATTAATTTTTTTTACCGCTATTTTCCTATCACTGGACTTAAGCATGCAGTCGGGTGCTGGCAAGTAGTTTACATACGAATAATATGCGATACCCGGCAATGTAAAGTGTCTTCAAGTGATTAAGTGTGAATGAAAGGAATGGTGTACTGATGTATGATGTGTCCGAGTCCGTGGGTGTTAGTAATGAAAGAGGGGAATGGTTGTCAGCGACTCAAGTTACCTAAGGTAGTTATCAACGTGCACCCGAAGTAGAATGAAGGCATGGGGAGGAAACACCCTTTATTAAGGATATACTGAGTATCGGGTTCTTGAATTATCTGCTATTATCGCTACTTTCTTCCAGCATTGCTACTCTTTTATATTATGCTGTTTTCTTCTAGTATTGGTCAACTCGTCGTCTAATGTCCGTCACATTTGAGGCACTGGTTGTTGGATCCTAGCTGACTAAAGTTGCTGGACAACCAACCACCCTCTTAAACGAACGAGTATACGCTGAGCTTGAGACCCTGCAGGCCATGGGCTGAATTATCAATAAATAGCAAATAACAAGAGCAGTACACTACAACATACAAGCTTGGACTGAAAGGGACTCTCCCCAAGGGCAAACTCCAAGCCTTAGAGTCCTTGCCCGAGACACAAAAAAGAAGGTTGGAAAGGAAACCGCTCTGAAACGAAAAGAGGTATTTTAGATTTAATTGAATTTTTTTAATTTTAAAGATCCGTACTCCCAAGTACTTGCCGTCGGTCCCGAAAAAATGAGGCACGCCAAGATCCGTTTCCAGTGTATCTCATTAAATGGCCCATTTACGCCTTTGGTGCGGCCTCGCCCTCGGCCTTCTTTTCCTCGTCACCCTCGAGTCCGGGCATGTCCTCGTCTTCATCCTCGGAGTCGGAGTCGGGGACTCCAGAGCTGCTGAGGTCAGGCATGCCCTCCAGGCCCATGCCGCTCATGTCGGGCATGCCGCCAGCGCCGCCTCCCAGCTTGGAGAAGTCGATTCCGCCAAAGTCACCACCTGAGAAGCAAGAATAGTTAGCCTTTGAACGATTGCAGAGTCGAGAATAAAGGGGGGGTGATCGAGTAGAGTGGTGTTGAGTGTTTCAAAGTCACGTACCCATGCCGGGCATGCCGCCTGTTTCATCATGTTAGAAACGATTATCAATGTAGACACAACTGGGCATCTTTGGTGCCAGCATGGAATTACTCACCCATATCTCCAAACTTGGCCATGTCCTCATCAGCAGCCTCGTTCTGCTCATCCTCATCAACCCACTTGTCGAAGTCGGTCTTGAGGAAGTGGAGCTTCTGGGCAACCTTGAGCAACCGCGGCCAGTACTCCTCCTTGAGCTCCTTCTTCTGCAGCTTCATCTCAATGTTCTTGGCAGTGTGGTTAACACGGCTCTCAGCGGGGTCGATCTCGGCGTAGAGCTCAAGCTCGACATGGTACTTCTTCTTAAGGGTAGATGAGGTGCCGGTGAAGGTCACGCCGGTAGGCTTCAGGTCCAGCTGCAGGTCTTCTTTGGGGACGTCGGGGACGGAGATGGTCAGGTAGATGAAGTTCTTGGTAGCGTCAGCCACAGAGGAGCGCTGGGCCCAGAGAACTAGAGGTTAGAAACGACAACATCAGCTTGGATTCCACCGTAAAGGGCAGCCGCCAGAGCAATTCAAGTAACCGGAGCAGCATAGAAGCGTCGCGGTTACTGGAAGCAATAGGGCGTGATGGCAGGGAATGGGAGCGTGTCCGGGGGCAGCAGACAGCGCGGCTGGGCAGATTAAGGTTAACTCACCTTCGGGAGTCAACGTCTCAGCCATGGTGTGTACGTGCGGGGGTTGGTATTAGGAGTTGAGGTTGGTTGAAGTCGAGAGAAGATTGGCAAAGCCTGCGAGCGTTGGGCGCAAAAGAGCTGGTGGATTGGGAATATGGTGGATGCTAAAGAGAGCAAGGAAGTGAATAGGTAAGGCTGGACAGGAGCACAGCAGTTTGAGTGAAACGACTCAAGGCAGTTATGGAAAGCGTCAGAAGGCAAAAGATTTGGCGGCAGGGCTGATGAGGGGCACGATGAGGCGGTACCCCTCCCCAGCGCGGCGGCAGATGCGTACAGCAGGTACCGCGCTAACGCCTGCATTTGCCATAGCGTGTTCGCATCTGCGCCACGCCAGCTCTTTGTATGAGCAGATACAGCGGATTACATGGAGCTTGTCAGCATGGTTTCAAATTCAACTCCAGGCCAGTGACGAGATGGGTAGAATTCAGGGCATTCCAGCTCATCATAGAGAGGCTCTAACCACTCAATCCTCTGGTATCCGTCGAATAACCGAGTTTAGTACAGTATTCTTTATAGCATCTCCCTTTTGACTTGGTCAATTCGCATCAATACTTTGCTGTGCTGCGATATTTCCCTTCTCGGCGACAACTCATCAGAGCTTGCGGCGGGGTAATGCTCGGGCTGGCCTGACACTAGCCACACTGTGGCTGGGCCCAGCCTCAACCTAGTGACGAGTGACGAGTCCGTCCTCCCAAGGCTGCCGTCTTGAACCTTTTCCATCGAGATAAGAGACCCTCATCGACGCCACGCATATCCGGCCAAAGCCTCGGCTCCCCCAGCGCCGTCTTTGTGCTTCTTTCTGCGGATGAGATAGACCGCGACCTTGCGTCTTGTTCAGCATTGGGCCGCGGTGCCAGCGTGCGCAGCATCCTCCCATCCTCACCATGGAGACGTTTAAATCCCTATTCGTAAAGCCGGATCCCCAGCAGCAGGTACGGCACTTTGTTTTGTCACAGGTTTTGCCCATCTAGCTCATCGGCCATGGACTTACAATGTACAACAGATGCGGAAATGCAACGCTCTGCTCCGAGCCAACGTCCGAAAACTCGATCGCGATATCGCTCAGGTCAAGCAGGTCGAGATCAAGACCAAGAACCTCATCGTACAGGCAGACAAGCGCGCTCAGCGAGATCCCACGAGGGCCAAGCAGGCGCAGAAGGAAGTTCGGGACTTTGCGCGCGAGCTGGTCCGAGCCCGGAAGACGTCGGCGCGGCTAGTCACCTCGAAGGCGCAGCTCAACTCAGTGCAGATGCAGGTCAATGAAGCCTTTGCCGTTCGTAAGATTGAGGGCTCCATCCGAGCCAGCGTCGGCATCATGAAGGACGTCAACACCCTCATCCGGCTGCCCGAGTTATCCGGCACGATGCGAGAGCTCAGCGTTGAGCTGATGAAGGCAGGCATTATCGAGGAGATGATTGATGAGTCGCTGCCCGAGGACATGGATATGCTAGGAGAAGATGAAGAGGCCGAGGGTGAGATTGAAAAGATCCTAGGCGAGGTCCTCAAGGACAAGAAGGAGCCGTCCCTTCCGGCCGCGCCCATCCCCGAGCCGGAGAAATTGGCGGCGGAGGAAGAGGAGGACGAGGAAGATGCGGAGGCAATGATGGACCAGATGAGGAATCGATTAGATGCCCTGCGCAGTTAGAGCAGGCACAAAGCCGTTTTACGTCCCGCAACTTGGATCATAGGCAGCGGTGTTTGGCGTCTGGTTTTCTGGGGTTGCTTGACAGATATACAACAAGTACATACATAGGTAATACTGCCCTTGGGGGCCACTTTGCCCCGTTTCCATACACATTTCGTCTGGGAGGGCTCCGACGAACCACCTGGCTGGCTGGAAAGACATGTGACTCCTCTGTGTTGCATAATCGAGATGCCCTTGGTCCCGATTTGGTGCCCCTTGTGCCTGACGCCATCTGGGCACGGGAGAGCCATGCAAGCCATCCGATGCTCTGTGGATGTGCGTGTGACTGTCCCCATATGGAAGCCGGTAGTTACATACATACTGGCCTGGCAGCAGAAGCATGGACGGTCGGCAGCCGGCGCACGGCCAGTGGAGTTGTACTTGGCTGTCCGTATTGGAGCCGTCACGGCTTCCAATCTGGTACCGAAAAGTGGATGCTGAGGTTGATCAATACGGATCTCGGTGAGGGAGCAGAAAGTGGCCCCTTTCCACTTGAACGGATAGACTGTGGAAACAGGAGCCACAATATCGTCCCAATGGTGAGTACAGGGACGATTCTCTCACCGTGTACATGGTAGAGAGGAGATATAATACTCCACATGTTTTTGTTGCATCGATTGTATCCCGGGTAGGTGAGCCATCACGAACATGTGTTGATGAACTTTGCCAGATCAGTTGCCTCTGTACCCTTTGTAAACTACCCAATGCATGTATATACTACCAAACACTTATCAATTAAGGTGCTGTACAATCAAAGAAGGGAACCAAAAAAAAAAAATGGCATAGTTGCGTTGTGTCGAGAAGCAAAAAAATGCGTCATCCGGAACTCGAATCCGGGCCTCAACTTTTCAATTGTCAAATGGAAGAGTTGAATCCTAACCCCTAGACCAATGACGCCTTTTGTTTCCAATTGGGAAAAGCCACTCCAAATAATGACTAAGAAGAGCTCCCCTTTTCTCTCTCCTCCCCGCATAAATTCTTCCCTTGCCTTGATGCAATGGATACTCCGTACCTCAGGCAGAACCCGAAGAATCTCCTACGCCTGCGTGTAATAATCCGGATTCTCCTCCCCGGTTTCCCCGGCCCTGCTTCCGCGGCACGACAGCGCGGCGCAAAGAAACCCAAGTTTTCGGGCCAACTGTGGGGACCTCACTTTAAAATCGCCAGGGGGGACCCGTGTTAGCAGTATTGCAGGCAATTTAGGAATGCATACCCAGGACCCAACGACAGCACCAAGAAGAAAAAAAAGGTCCTCGGTGAGAAGAAACAGCGCCGAATTTTCGCACGCGGGACCCAGAAACACGGGACCGTAACTAGAGGGTGTGTATCGAAAACCCCTGGAAGGGCCGGCGGACCGAGCTTGGGGAGAGAGAAATCTTGGTGCTGGGCTGGGCTACCTTGTTTGACATCTCGGTCTTTTTTTTTTTCCTTGGGACCGATTTTGAAAATAGCTTCTTCCAATTTCCACATCGTGACGGGGTCAGTTCGCCTCTTTGCTCAGCCGTCCCAAGAATGCGGTTTTCATGGCTTGTTAACGCCGTGCTCCAGGCAGCTGGGCCATTTCATTTCTCTCCTGCACGACATGTCGCTTTTTCTTCAGGGGAAGAGAACGAGAAAACATGAGTTATCATATGAGACAGCTTTCAGGTCGGCGATTGCTAAAGGGCGAACAAGACTAACAATTACCGTAAATGGGGTACTCGTAAAGAAGAGGCAAAGACAGCTACTACCTATCACAAAAGACTAAACCACCGGGACACGATCCGGAAGGCTAGGATTGGCCACAAGGCAGCTTTCCCAGATGCTACATGCAAGGGGCCGCGCGACTCGCGACGTTCCATGGCGTTGGGAACTAACCAACGGTCCCCTAGACAAGAAAAAGCAAAGCAAAATAAGGGACCCGTGCTCCAAAAAGGCGTTCGTCCATCTCGTCCACATGCCTAAAGCGGATAAAACCACGATCCATGTCGTGAATTTGTCTTTTGGGAAAGGCAGGGGCCCGCGGCCGGGGAAGCGCTCCCGAGAAATTGAACGGAGCCCAGAACGCTACGCCGATGCGCCGCACGTGGGATGCGCCGGGCATTGAAGAAGATGGACAAGATTTGATTACTTAGCATTTTGCAAGGACCAAGCCACACTTTTGCTTTTGCCCTGGGTTTCATTGTCCATTGTGGCTTGGGGTAAACCCGGACCGGGCTGTCAAATTTCCTGGGGAGAGATGAATAAGCTAGGGGCGTGCCGCTCTCTAGTCACGGCCATGGTAGCATTGCCCAACTTCTTTTCGAAACCGACTAGGACAGCCTTCATTACTCATTCACTTCGGGACTTGAGTCGTAGCGTCGAGGCAGCAATCACACACCCCTCCCCGTCCTGTTCTCTCTCCCCTTCCCCTTCATTTTGACGCCATTTTGCTTCTTCATCTTAGTTTACCCGAGCGAAACCCGAACTTTGCTCCCAATTCCCAAGAAGCCGGAGACGTCTCATTTACCGGCCTCGGGGAACAGAGGAAACACACCAAGACGGCGGTCCGCGCCAACCCTTGGCTGGGCTCTCTCTGTCTCTTTCACATGGCTCTTAATTACTAGGGCGAGCGGATGTCAAGGGCCAAATTTCGGTGCCTAGCCGTCGGCTTGCTGGAACTCTTTACCCGCGGGACAGCCGAGATCTCTTGCTCGTGCTCGTCACCAAGGGCATTGACCCTTTTCCTTGGGTTTTTGACAGCCATCGCCTTTTAACCGTTCAATATTGACCGAGGCTTTGATGCTCTTGTGACGCAATGAGCCGCGCGTGGGAATGGCGTTGCAAACACAAGAAAGCTAGTTATTCGGCATTGAGAAGCTCGCAAGTTTCTGCGAACCTCACATCAGCCGCGACAAAGAAAAGAAGCCATCATGGCGAGCACCGAGCACCGAGAAAGTCCCAGACGCCACTGACCAGGCATTGAAACTCGAGCCCAGCCAAAGGATAGATAGGTTTTCTCAATTTCTCGCCGGATTCGGTGTGGTCGTGGCGCCTTTCTTTTTCCCGCCCACGGCGCGAGTCTGCTCTGCCATTTAGCCGGGCGTGAAGAAAGCTGTCAAGGCATCAAAGCCGAACTTCGTTGCCGACTGGACGGGAAATTTGGCTCCACTCTTTAGAATGTTCGAAATTCCGCAGAATGTTTCCATAAGACGGACCGGCTCTCGCTGCCATGACTCCGGACATGTGCTAAGGTAGCTGACAGCTGGCTATAACCTCTCTGGTGGAGTCGAGGAAACGGACCGTAGTGTCTATGTAACGACGAACTAGTGTCCGTCCTGGCGATTCATACGATACATCTCCTAGGGGTCTTCTTCACCTTTGTTCCCCGTTGGTTGGTGCTAGACAAGGGCTTCCGTCAAAGCAAAACAGCAGAAGAAGCCCACACCCACACACGATGGAGTCGCATGTGTCGCTGATCGTCCCCTCTCCATCTCCGGAAGATGAAAATCCCACCTCAAAGTGGATTGGCAGCATTGGGTTGGTGCCCGAAATCTGTTGGAAATCGGGCTCCACGAAGTCATGCACGTGAAGCAGCGCAATGTTCACCTGATCGAGTTAATTTAGCAATTGGCAAATCCCAGCATACCGAGGACCAAGCTTCTCCGTGGTCAAAGAGCCTGCAAGACAGAATTGTAAACTGCCTACGGAGCACTTTTCGGGAAAATAAGAAACCTTCCATCTCGGTTGTCGCTGAAAAGACAAAAAGTCCAATGGTAATCAACCGATATCGACATGGACATGTGGCTTATGTGGTACGGAGAAATTCCTTCCGTGAGATAGAGAGAGAGCGAGAGCCAGCAAGAAAATTTTTCGCCAGTTTCTCCCGTCCGTTTACGGAGTACCTTTCTGGGTAATGCAGTACTAGACTTGGAAACGGCAGCTGTCATGCCGTTGGCTTGGTTTGGGCTAGACCACCGGGGAATAAAGAGAGAGAGAGAGAGAGATCAAGACATGGATGCTCTAGTTTTAGCATTACTACCCTTTAATCCTTCACCGGGGCACGGTATCGAGCATTCCGCTGCATGGGAGCAGCAGCAAGGATGGTCATCAACACCCCTGGACCCAACCATAAGATTGCACTGATCTGAAACGAAAAAGCACCGAAGAATCTTTGGAACACTGGCTAGACGGGGGCTTGCTTGGTCTTCAATGCTTGACAAGAGAGACGCTGGTTCCGGTCCGCGGGAGTGGAGAGCCGGGAATACCGCCCTCCAAGGGTCCTCCTACAGCAGCAAAAAAAGTAAAGAGATGGCGAAAGAGCAAAAAAAGGAGCCTAGGGATCCGGGCCGGCCCTGGCCAGTGGAGAAACTCTCTGCTCTTGCTCGACGATTTTCCGCGTGCTAAGTAATTTAAGCTACTGGGTATTGTAAAAAGCCTGTTCCATGAAAAGAAAAGATCCGTGCTCCCTTTTCCCTTCTGGCTATGGAAGAAGGGCCTTTTAGGCGACGGAAGCGGTAGAAGCATCGAGTCGGCGGTTTTGGAGTCGTGCTCGTGCGGTGTGCACTTCTACTCTACCTTACCGTACTCTAGTTTGTTTCCATTGGGGGGGACCCGGTGTGGTGTCGCGTATGTCAGAGGTGCATCTTGCAGGAGCGGTCAGAGCCTGTGCGTGCGTATCGCTGAGATGTATGCGTGCGTGATGCATGCTGCAAGATGCAGTTGAGTCGACTCCATCTTGATAGATAACGGACTGGACTGGACTGGACGTTGACCGCACTGCACGCAAGTCAGGATCCATGTATCGTACTCTATGCACGCCCTATCCACCCAGCAGATACAGTAGCGAGATGCCGAGCCCACTCTATGCACGGCCAGCATGGCAGACTGGGGGGGAAGAGGGGAAAGAAAATTTTTTCCTTTTGTAAAGAGATTTGTGTAAGTCGTGAGAAAGGAGGAAATTTTTGGTGATATTTTTTTTCATTCACCTTGGTCCCCTATCGGTGGTGATACGCGGGCTCCGTGCCCTAGCCCATCCTCGGCTCTCGAAATGCCCCGGCGGCGATGTTGAGCAAAGAAGCTTGGCAAGGGATCTACACGCCTTACGGGTAATATTGGGAATCACGGAACAAGCGTGTACTCAAATCGGGCAAGTCCAATGAGTAATACTACAAAATTTGGAAATCAATCTTCTGCTGTACACATACACTTCCGACTGCGTTCGGAATCTTCCATGTTATTAGCAATCAGGCGGTCGGAGCGAGAGGTTTAGGGTGCCTGTGTCATGTCGTGACTCCAAAACAGGTTGTGGCAGCCTTGCCCGGTGTGACTGCGACTGACGTCAGAGAAGCTCTTTGGAATACTCGAGACTCTTCGGAACTGGAGGGTGCCCGACGGCAGCTACGGAATAAGATTGCATGAGTACGTGCATTCGCTGACCAAGTGGATGGTAACCGCAATATCGTGTAACTTAGTAAGGTAGATGGGCAGCCATATTCGGTATTTCGTGCTCCAGACATAGGGTAGCACGTGTACCTCCGTACTTGTCCCAAAGTTACGACTCCTCGAGGGTTATCCTGATACACAACGCTGACTGGGAGGTGATAGCCTAGATAATGCAGGCATGCTACGTAGCACGGGGGTCCGCCATGCCGGGATGCCAGATTAATGAATCTGACTGTAAAAAAAATTCTGGGTGCCGAGGCGGCGGCATCCCAGCCCGATAGAGAGATAATGTAAATGGGGGTCGGCGTGGCATCGGACTGTAGAGTAGCACTCATAACCAGTAGGATCACGACAGCCTTGCGAACATGATGCGAGTATGTAAGCCGTCCCCCCGGAATCCCGAAAATGTAATAATAGAATGGATGCTTGTCCAGGTAAGTAAAGAGGCAGGCCGATGTCAGGCTCTCGGGGGGCGTGTGTCTGACTTGCGAAAGCTCGCTCGGTGCTGTCATCGCACAGCCATGGCATGGCATGGGCATGGCGAGATGGCCCCCATCCAGAAATAGCAGTGGCCGTTTTCGATTTTTTCCCGGAACCATGGATGATGACTACGACATATGGCTGGGCTGTCTGCCTGCCTGCCTCACGATGAGGGGGAAATGGCGGTGCACGAGAAAACAACACCAGTAGACTGGCCTGACTCATGAGGGGAAACGGCCAGCTGGCGGCGTCTCCCCTCGCAGCACGGTGAGCTGTCAAGCTGTCCAGGCGCCAGCGGCCAGAAAAGATTCCCAAATCGTCGTGGACACCTCACGCATTACCGCCAAACCCACTGCCTTAGCAGGCACACGTCTCCCCCCAGCACTACCGGGGCAAACGATGGAGGTGCCGCCCAGGTAGCACCACAGTATTATCGAGTGCCTTATCATGTACGTTGTATGGGTTGCTTGCGATCAGAGGACCACGATCAGGCTGCGACACAGGTCTTGACCGCCTGGACAGTTTGCCCAATGGCATGGCGCAGACGCAGCTGGTGGGCGGGCAGCCACAGCAAAGGGCGGCATGACTGGCGACAAACTGTCGAGCTGGCGACGTTAGCGACCTGCCGGTTGGAGGAGGCGGCAGGACTCGACTCCGTATCGCCGTCATGGTACATGGAACGAACTGCCTCTGGTGCTTGCGTTTACGAGAGTCGAGACGAGAGGAGACGTTCTAGCAAAGCAGTTGGGCTACTTACGACTCCGACTCGAGGGGAGTGTCGGCCCGCTACGAGTCCACGTATATCGTATCGTACGTACGAGCACCGTCCACCCCCAAACAAAGTGGCGCTGAGTGCGCTGGTCTGGCTGCTCCCCCTCAAGCCCAAGGAACCCTTGCGTGGCACTCCAGTCCAGTCAGCACTCAAGCTGGTTTGCCCAACCAGTGCCTGGTGCTTGAGCACGGGATGTGCTGCCTCCGTTAGTTTATCGCGGCCACTGTCCATTACTCCATTCTGCCGGCCTGGGCTGGGGGATGATGCCATCCAGTATTACTCCGTAATGTTTATTGTGTGCTCACGGTTATTCTCCGTCGCGGCCCGTTTTCTAATTCATCTCACCTACCTTGCCTGGACGGTAATCATCTCATCCTCCTTCTGTAACGAGGAGCCTGTCTGTCCGTTTTGGGTATGTGCCTTCTCGAGTTTGCTTCTTACTTTTCGGTCTCCTCCTGTCATGGTTGCTTTTTCGGCTGGTTGCTTGGCTAAGCGCTACTTGTTATTAAAACATATCAAATCTTTTTTGTCTTGCTTCTTTCTTGCTAGATGACACGGGTTACGAGATGCCGTTTGTTGTCTGAGTCCACAAGCAGGAGGTAGATTAGTGTTACCATACTAATACCACTGAGGTAACCAACAACAACATCAAATCTCAAAATGTATCAAAGAGTACGCGCAGTAGTGGCCGGCGGAAGAGCCATCCGCCGACGACGGCTCAAAATGAGATTTACCCTTTTTTGCGATCTATCAGATTGCTAGCATCCCTTCTCAAGGGGACGAGGGAGGACAGGAAAAAGCAAAGCTCGCGACGAGAGACACCAGCGATGCTCGATTCCGATTCCCCCAGACCGAGACAAGTGGCAGATCCAGCAAAACGGAATGCCGGGGAAGGCCATCCGTCGGCAAAACTGGCGCTGGTCTTTGTTGTCTCAGACGCCTCCAGGGCTCCCTGCTGGCTGACCGACCGGAAAGCTGGGGCGGTGTGCCCCGGTGCCCAACGGCGGGTTATGGCGACTAGGGAGGACACGAAGGCACTTTGCATGGGTGAAGGGAGTCTGGCGTCTGGTAGGTAATTGGAAAAGCTGGGGCATGAGAGACATGACATGGGGGGAAATTGGCGATACCAAGCAGCACGTACCAAGTAGCAAGTAGGGCATGAGATGCGCCGCCGTTGACACTGACAGGCCAAGATGCAACCTGTAACCATGTTGATGTTGGCTGGGCCGGTACGTACCCCGAGCGAGAGCGAGCGACAGCCAGCCAGTCCATTTGAGCCTACCAGCTAGAGCACGCCCCGTCCGAGCGAGCCCCGGCAGCACGGGTTTCTTTTTGCGAGGGGCTGCTTTTTGCGACTCGGACGGCGCTCGGTCCTCCTGCTTGCTACCAAGGAACGAGCGCGGTGTTTCCCCGGACCGCCCAGCCAAGCGTGTGTCTCTGTCTGTCATCTTGGGTGAACGGTTGAATTGCTTGTTGCCGCCGCGCCGGGTTTGGGTTGAGCTAGGTTCCGTGACACTGACACTGACACTGACTGAGGATGAGAAGCAGGATGAGGGATGGGAATGAGGATGGGCAATGGGGTGCAAGATGATACGGGATCCCTCCGCGCTGATACCTGGATGACACAAGCGTGCGGTGCTGATACACAAACATCACGATACGGCCAGCGCAGCACAGCACTGCGCACGCAACAGCTACAGCTCGCCGCTTCTCGCAACGCAAGGGTCCAATCAGACCGCTGGGCTGTGGCGGTCAAAAACCGAGTTGCGGAACACCGCCATTTGCGTGTCACCTCTGCTCTGTGCTGTGTGTGTGTGTGCGACGGTGTTCCCTCTCCGTTAGTAGGGCTGGCAGTTTTGCTGTGCTGTGCTGGTGCTGTGGCCCACGGATGTCCTTGTCCATGTCTTCCAGCCCAGCGGCGTGGCGTGGGGGGTGCGAAATCTCCCAAGGTTATGTTGCAACAGCACACCGGCAGGGGAGGGGGTGGGCGGAACCGGCTTGCTGCAACCTCTCAACTTTGCTTTTGATAACCCCCAGCCCGGCAAAGCAATGACAATGGCTCCCTTGCACCACGCCCCCCCCCTTCAAACGGCGCCCCCATCCCAGTCCCCCATTCCCCCCTTCTGCCCCAGCGCCGAGCGGCTCTCCCAGATGATTCACACATGTGCCGCCCACGATGAGTCGATATAAGTGCCTCTGCTCCCTCCAGGCTCCAGAGCTCGGTCTGCATTGTCCGCCATCACAAACATCCTTTGTTTGCCAATACAAACACCATCACCACTCTCCATCCTCTACTCTATTCTACTCTACTGCTCAGCAGTCAGCAAACAAACAACAACAACATCCATCCATCCTTCGGCATCACTGACGGAAAATCCTCGTTGCATCCACACCACCCCACGGTAACGCCCGAAGCACACACACACACATACACAATAGCAATCAACAGAAGCCGAGCAAACTCCACCAACCGGTCTTATCAATACATAAACCATCTCAACCCCAGATTTCTGGAACAATACTCCATAACACCCATCTCTCTCACATACACACAAACCACATTCACAATGTTCGGTTCATACAGCTCATACAGCTCCGTGAGCACCATGTCTACCGCCATCGATATCAGCCCCTCCAACCTTCGAACTCGCGATGCCTCGTGCGCCTTTCCCTCCTGGCCCAGGCGAGAGTCTCTCTCCGAGTTCGACCGCGAGGAGCGAGCTACCTCTTTCCTCTCCGACGACGACCTTCTCCTGTCGGACCCCTTCGACAGTGACAGCCACAGCATCGCCAGCTCCAGCGCCTCGTCCTCTCCCATCATGATGCAGTCTCCTCCCCGCCTGACTGACGCCGAGGTCCTGGAGATGCAGCGAGAGAAGCTTGCTCTGCAGCGCGAGTGCATGCGCCAGATCATGCTTGAGAAGGAGCGCCGCAAGCAGGCTTCTAAGAAGAAGAGCCGCTCTGCATCCAGCGCCAAGAAGAGCCCCAAGTCCAAGCTTGTCTCCATGACCCCCATTTCCGAGTAAACAACATCTACAACTTACTCTGCGGGTCATGCGCTGGCGCAAACAAAGGCTCTTTCTTTCTCACTACTACTTCCGGCTTTCTACGATAAAGCCTCTAATAGACTCAACACACCTTGAATGGTGTACACGACGATTACGACTTTCTTCTTCTTTCTATTCTACTACGACTCAGACCCGGCTGTGGTCTAAGCACAGCCACCCACACCAAGTGCGCTATCAATAGGAATTGATTTGCGGCGCTTTCATGGGGAAAATCGGGATGCCGACGGGAGAGCCACGGTCCGACCTAATCTGACTCATCCTCCCGCCCACCACCGAGGCATTCCCTCAACTTCTACTTTCTACTACCGCGGCCAGATCGGCTAAACTGGGTCAGCCCAACACGGCTTCTTCCATTTCTCTTTCACAAGCCTTTGCAACTTTGGACCTTCACTTGATACCCGGATCATTTTCATATCCAACCCCCTCTTGGTTTAGGGGATCGTCGCAACGACAGCCTTGTTTCCTTTCTCATTTTACTACTATTTAATTCTTACGACGGCATTATCGGAGTTCATTTGTTTTTTTCGGGCTTTTGGGTTTTTTAGCGATCAATCATAGCGGGCATTAGCCAATGGGAATTTCTGGATACCCTCTTCCACAAGGATGAGCGACGGGACATTGGGACACATTACTTAGATACATACTCTGGCGTTGGGAAGCCTTCCGCTACAGACGGACTCGGCACATTGGGAAACATTTTAGCATAGCAACTGTTTAGATAGCTTCTTTCTTACAAGATACCCCCTTATTACCAATACTAGTTTCTACTTTCCACACACAATACCTTTCTCCGCTTTGCCATTCATGATTCATTGTATTGCCATGTGTCTATCCGCCATTAAGTGAGCGCCACGGCGTAAACTTGGAGCCAGAACGCCATTTTCCGATTGACCGCATTTAGATGCCCTTTCGGGGACGTTCGGCAAAGGGAGAGCTTGCTGCCACCGGCTCTCGTAGCCCAGCCGCCCCCGACTTTCAGCTCTGGCACACTAACTACAGGTATTACTCACTAGCATCATCCATTTTTCAGCGCCGCTCTTTCGCGCGCAAACGCATCAAACGGTGCGCTGTACACGGACAGAAAGTCGGTGACCGTCTGCCACCACACGCGCAGGCCGCCACAGAAGGCTTGCGGGCGGATCAACTTTGGGGGTGGTTTGGCTGGCTCGCTCACCGACCCAATGCAGTGCGACTCGGTGGCGCCGGGGGCTTTTTCGCATTTACGTGCCCTATTCGCTGCGTGCTGTGTTATTGTCACATGGGAGGGGTGTGTGTGTGATTCGATAGGGCCCCATTGGTGATTGATCTGAGGGCTTGGGTTTGAAGGCACGAGTTCGCGAATAGAAAAGTATAATAATAAGACAAACGGAAAAACAACAACTGGATTTGTTAGACTTGAGGGGGTGCGTGACTGGGGGGAGGGTTTGCGCGCGTGTGAATCATGACTTGAGAATTACTTGTTTTTTTCTTTCTACTCAGGTGCGGAGTAAGTAAGTGTACTCGTAATTGATAGCTGGATTGTCGCAAATGTAACGAGCGGTGGTGGTTGGATCGCTACAAGGTATGCTTTTTGGGCGGGCTGAGAAAACGGCAGGCTAGTGGTTGATGGTTTTCGCTATAAGCTGGAGCTGTAATCTACGTGTCTGCAGGGCGTCGTTGTCTCGAAGCTCAGTTGTGATATCTCATTTATTTGCTTTTTTGCATTTTTTGCTTATTGGGATTTTATGATGTGGCAGAAAAACAAAATTAAAAAATAGATTAACTGCCCAACATTAATGCTTTGCTTTTTTTTTTTTCTCTTGATAGTCTATTCATGTAGGGCGGCCAGTAAATTAAATCAAAGGGCTGCCTGATGTGTGATAACAAACACCGAACGTGCAGATGGGTTGCATGTCTAATGTACGATGTACATGAAGCACGATTTCGCGATCGATCGGAGGGGGGGAGGGCCTCGGACATGAATGGACAGCGCGGCAAATTGCGTGCGGCTGCACTCTTTGCTGTGATTTGACGTGGCCATATACCTACATAGTATTCGCTGTATCTTCTCTCCCTTCTCTTTTCTATCTTTTATCTTTTCCCTTGCATGCAGCGAGCAGCTGGGTTCACCCTTGTCGGCATGTTCACCGAGTGCATGAGCCAAGCTGGCATACATATGTGCGTTACAGCTGATAATGTCGGTGTACAGACAAACGCAAACCTAAAGCAAGCTGGGAACGGGAACTCGCGCGACCGTGAGCTTTTTTGCCCCGGGGGGCTTATCTTTCTCGTGTTTCTCTCTTGTCTCTCATTGCTGCGCTCTTTATTTCTCCGTTGAGACAGAGTGATAAGCTGGGCTGGGTTGATCACACAGTAAGCCCTCCTCATTCGGCGCACGCTTACTCATTCGTTTATTTGTGTGTGTGTGTGTGTTGCAACCACTTTATTACGCCGATACAAAACACGGGCTTCGGGATGTGCCACACCGGTGATTTGAAGTGCTGGTGAGCTTGCATAATCCTCCTGCTGGTGTGGGTGTGTCTGGGCTGCATATGCAGGGTTGGCGAGAATCCTGTGTTTCCGGTTTGCTTTTTTTTTTTTCTTTCTTTTTCGTGGTTTGGGATTGGAGAGGGGTGTCGTTACTTTTTGCAATAATACACTTTTCTTTTTACCCTTCCGGATGTTTCTCTCCTTCTCCCCGACAAATAAGTTTCTTTTTGCTTTTTACCTATTTACCAGCCATGTCTTGGCCGCCTTCCAAGCAAGGTTACGGTACGGGCCTTCGCTGTGGGCCAGATAATCCGTACGGGAGAAGGGCCGGCTGACCCCGACATTGGCGTTTCTTTCTTCTTGTTTCCGTCTCCGTCTCGTCTCGTCTTTTGATAGCAACGTTGTACTTCTCCATCGGGGAGGGAATCTTTGTTAGTCTGCCCTCCTCTTCTCTCTTACTCTTCTTTGCTGAGCCACCTTCGCCTTCGGGAAATCCTCTATCCACACAGTCACAACACGTGAAAAAAAAAAAGGTCCATTCAATCCGTCAGCAATTCTTCCTGAGCGTTTTTCGCCCCCTCCTCCTCTTCCTTTCCCCCGCCCTATCACAGCCCGAATCCTCTTGGCTTAGAAGAGGAGTGTCAAAGAGGGAACTTGCTGGGGTTGGCGGCGGATTTGGCCAATAGGTTTGTCGAGATGCTGTACTGCCACCTTATTCGTCGCGGACATGTCGTCCAATTGCATGTATGCTGCACGCCCATTGGCTATAAATACTCAACCACGTGAACGCTGAGTCACTGCATTTCTGGCGTATCGTTTTTCTTGTAGGGCACATCTTCTTTTTTTAAACCACGCAAAGTCGAAAAGCCCATTGCCAATACAATCGCTCATTGCTCATTGCGGCGTCGTAATCTGTGACGCAGAAATGGATTCGAAATGGCCGCGTTAAGCGAAAGGGAAAAAAAAGCCCAGCTTTCCCCATATCATCTGATGCTGGTGAAGCACCTTTCAAAGTACTCCAGTTCTAATTATACGCCCTGTGTGATGCGCGTGTGAATGGATGTGATTGGAAATGGGCGGGCGCCAACCGTAGAACGAATCCCCCATTTTACACTCCCATTTCTGACATGAAGTTTGCGTGCGTGGTTTTGCAGCATCGATCGTATTCAGCAATATGAGATGTCAGGAAACGACATGTTATAGGCTACAGCCCCGTCTCAGCTCCGTCTGAAGGAGTCGCCAAGGTCACAGATGCAACCCAATCGGCAGCACAGGGCTATCCAAGGACATGAAGTTCAGATCACGACACCTGGGGGTAAAGGGCATGGCCTTCCTGTTGAGGAGGAATACATACGCACAATGTCCGTGACAGCCTCCACAGCGGTAACTAATGCCGCTGTCAGTATTGCCGCTGTGATTGATCAGGGCCGTCTTGTTAGACCCAAGCTACCGAGATTGATCACATGTTAGCTAAATTGTTCAGAATCATCTTTTCAAAGCCTCGGACTCTGGCCAATTGCTAGCCAGTAGCTTCTCCTATGGCCGAATGCTGTGATGACTGGTTGATAATTTCTCTCTTTAATGACGCAAAACTGGAAGCTACCATCTTCATATGGACACTCCATGGAGGTGGATTCACAGCTCTCATTGATGATATCTGATACGATATGTGATTCTGTTACATCCTTTGTGTTAAACCGATTTATACACTTATCTTAATCTTCTCGACGCCCGCGTCTAGACTGGCTTGGACTGTGGGCAAGTTGGGGTCATCACGCCAGCTTTATCGTATATTCGAAATGAGAAACGAAAGCGGCCACTAGAGGAAGACCATTATCTATTATTTCCCATCCTTAGAAGAGAGCACGCCCCCTCCATCAACCTGTTGAGGAAGAGATATCTCATAACTGATCGCCTGATGTTGTTAAGATGGGTATAACCAGTCGTGAGGCATTCAACAGAAACATAATACATCGCTTTATAGAGAAAGCTGTAATGGCAAGTTTAGAGCCAATATATCACTTGATATTATTTCAACAAGCAAAGTCATTATATGAATCAGTAGATCGAAGATTTGGCATCCTCTGTTCATTGAGTCACGTCTCAAATCTTATCGAACCAAGATACTGCTAAAACAAAACGTCCATAAATTACGAAATGTGTATTGCAGAAAAATAGGCTCACATTATATCATATGGCGAGTAAATTCTCTCCAGTATCAGAAGGCAGGAATCTGGACCGCTGAAAGAAAGCTGCCATGCCTATGCTATAAAATTGCATATATGAAGATGTATAAGTTCAGAGAGAGACAGAGTCTACATTGTATATTCAGTTCCTAATCTTTTTCCAGCTGATGGCATGAGTAGCACTTGAATCTTCATCATTCCTCTCTTCCCTGCCGAGTTTGACATATATCAACAATGAGTCGCACCCCTACTCGAAAGAACATTATCCGCCCTATTGCTTTACTCCTTGAAAGTTTTAAAGGCGGCTTACTATTAGTGGTATGCCGTTGGTATACTCTCACGATCTTCTACTTATGCCTGACAAATTCTCATGCTGTCGAGACGTGACAAGAAGTTGGCGAAACCTGTATGTAGAAAATGAAACCCAGCATCAAGGTCACTCGAATGGTCTTTTATTCATTATAAACATGATTAATCGGGCATTTGATCCCAGAGGTAACAAATATGGCCCCAGGATATGTCAATTCATCAAAACTAGAGCAGCAAGAGAATGTATTTTTGATGCTTCCTTACGGTTCGGTTAACTATGAGTAACGTTCTACAAGAGCTGTCTGAGCTTGGAGTCGTTGACTTATTCGAGCTCATTAGTTGGCATGTTGAAAGTGTCTTGTGCACAAATCCAGAATAAAACCTGGATAGAATTAATGCTGCACAAGTAGTCTTACACATCCTATGACATTGTTATAAGATACAGGATAAAATTCGATCTTGCTTTTTGGTGGAAAAGGGCTTGAGCTACGAGGTCAGAAAGCGAGACTATTGCTCGTACTTCGTCATGATTGAAGCGAAACCGGACATGCCAGTAACCGGCTGGGTCAGGAACAAGCTGCCATCCAAGGCATGCGGGATGGCAAGGGTGGCTCGGACTCTTACTTCACGTCATGGATACCTTGGCTCTTGATCTCGTTTGCTTCACCGCACTTCAATACTCTCCGCTCTGGTGTGACACGACGATAACGGCTCCCCCTCAGCTTCCATATTAATCCTTGCTCAAGAAAACTTTGGAAGGCACCTTGGCATCCCAACGTATTCGTGGATGTCGCAGATTGATTTGATGAGTAGGCATTGGAACACCAGCGGAAGCCAATATTGGCGGTTTGTGAGTGTTATTTCGCTGCGGCAGCAGCATCCTATGCACAGAAGCTTTGGCCACTTTGCCCTGTTTCGGAGTATAAAATGTGGCCGTGCCATGCTTGACGACCTTTGATGAATGCGTCCTGCGAGTGGCGTTCCGGCGATAGTGACTTTAGACATTGCGTATGACAAAGAGGAAACTGAGTATAGCAAGCCAAGAAAAAATACTGCGTCACAAGGTCACAGTTCGACAGGGTGCGGAAAGAATAGCGAGACTAGAGTCATATACGCTGACGGGTTTGTTGTTGTTGGGCCTCAAGATATTCCCAATCGAGTAAACTTGCTGTTGGTCGCCCAAGGGACCAGTGTAGCCGGCGCCTATGTCTCATGGGGCCATCACCACTCCGTACCAGGATATATTGGGTGCCTAGCCGTGTGATATATACGGAATACGCATGTCTAGAATCCTTCGTGTGCTTGTAGTGGCCTCGGATGAGGTGGGTAAATACTGTATGTAGTACAATGGCAGTTCAGTCTACCAGCAGCGTTGATGCAGGAGAATAGACTTGCAAGTGGAGAGAGGAGGCTGATATGGATGCTGGATTGGACGAAGGCTTGATAAGAGTCCAAGACATTTCCAAGCATGTCGCACGTGTGTCCTCAAGTGTTTCGTCACTGTGTACAGACAAAGGTACGAACAGAAGACGTTTCAATGGCCATCCGGGTACGCCAATTCGCTAGGATGATGCTGTAACAGAAGAAGTCCGCACCAGGGGTTGCTTTGAAAACAAGATATACCTAGATATGAGCCGGCTCTGGAGATGTGATTGCGGAGCCGACGGACATGGAGCTGGGAAGCTTGTTAGCGCGCCGATTTGAAGGAGAGAGGCTAGCAGTTGAACGGAGTTTGGAGCGAAATTGCGATACTTGTATTCTGGGTTTTGGTAGGCCGAAATCCGTTTCTTGAATCATCTGATGCTGCTGTGACGGCAGAGTCGTGCCATGCCATGACCACGGGCGGCGGCTCGGAAGCTGTATCGTATCGTGTCGTGTCCGTGTCTCATCTTGTCTTGTGTCTTGTGTTGTTCGGGTCTCGTCTTTGTGACTGAGGCACAGAATTAATTGCATTGGAAGCGACTGATTACAGTAATTACAGTGCGGGACGAACTAGCACACAGATCAGTCCAATCTTTCTTGTTCTTTTTGTGGTCTGTTCTGTTCTGTCTCGGCGCGATTCTCAAGCTCAAGATGAATGAATGAGGTTTGCATCCCTGATCCTAGCCGGCGTCTTTAACGGTCTTAGCGGCCGGGACTGAGCGATTAGACCCCTGCAGGCAGGCGTGATCGAGCCGCCGATTGGCCAGGCTGCGGCGCGCACCTGCATTTGGCGCGCCCAATCAGCAGGCGCGACACACCTCGGCGCTTCGACAGCTCTTGCCATTGAGCGCCTGCGCTGGCCGCCCCACTCTGGACCGCAGCCCCAAATCGCCAAAAGCTCCAGCCATGCTCCAGCCATGCATCTGGGCGCCCCCCCTCTGGTTCGAACGTCTCCAAGGCCCAACTTCAGGGCCTCAGATGCTGATGATTTGTGGCGATGAAGTGCTGCATCGTATGGAATCGAATCGACTGTGGCAAAGCAGAATGGACGAACCATGGCCAGGGCTCAGTCTGGCTGCGGCGGGCGCGAACGAACTGGTATCACAGCACAGCACGGCTGCAAGGTACCGTGCAGTCACCCAGGCCCGGCCCTCGCACAGAGGCCAGATCGCCAGCGTGGAACCACCGATGCAACGGTGAAAGGCGCCGCAAGTCGGGGTAAGAGAAGAGCCCCGGTTGCTAGACGTAGTACGAGGGCTAATGGCGCAGGCGTATCAGTTGGTGCTGTTACGAGTATGGTACTGCTCCGTATGAGTACTCACTTACAAATGTTGCTCCGGGCAAGACATGACATGGGATACGGAGTCGACGCAGTTCAAGTCGAGAGCTCTTCGACACCTCGATGCCTCTGGAAGCTTTGATAGGCCCATATCCAAATGTCTGGCAAGGGTACGCGGGCAGCCTGAGAGGCTAAGCAGGGGGCTTCAACAAGGGATTCTACTCCAGCAGCGGTACATGGCCCGCTAGCGCCTGTACATCACCTGTCTTCAATTCGTCCGCCTCGAGGATCTGAGCCCATGATTCCCAGTCCCAGTTGACTCTGAGGCGACTAGCAATCGCCATTGCCTCGCCCTTTTCGCCTCACTGCTTAGCTGGGCCCACCGCGGGCGCACGCGCGTAGCAGACGCAGAGCCTAACTTACGGCGGCTGGTTGGGACGAAACGGAGTGGGAAGGGGAGAAAGAAAAAAACGAAGAAGCGAAGAAGGCTGCCTGACACATGGAAGCGATGGCAGCGTTGCAACGACGTCTGTACCTGTTACTCTCTGCTCGCTACACGCCGTCGGTAGCGAGAGAGGTAGGTACCACTACCACGAAGCCGCACATGGCCAGCATCTTCTATTTACCAGCCGTTGATGCTGCAGATAGCTGCAACACGGAAAGCCCAGGTATCTTGTCGGCATGCGCATGTACCTGGGCTGCGTCGATGGGCATTGGCCGGTCCTTAGCTGCCGGACCGTATCCGCTCCATCCCAAAGACGGCCGTTAGCAGCTTTTGCACTCTAATTTTATATGGCAGCCAACCCCATCCATTGACAGGCCTCAACCACGGCCGCATAGGCGCCATGCTCGCCTGGCTCCTCTCCATCGGACCCATCACACCCCAGCCTGCTCTTATTACCTACCTATCCAACCCTCCTCTCCAACCTGTCCATGTCCATCTAATATTCTGGAGCGACCTTCACCGTGCGTGAGTGGTGCATGTCCTTACCGGATGTACAGGTCTTAGGTTGCTTGTGCGTCGTTTACAAGTAGCCGTTCTTGCACTTGGGCCGCTCCGATATTTTCTTTTACCTCCTCCTCCTTCCCTCCCGCCATCCCCATCTGTGCTGTTTCACACGGCTTTGCCAAGGGTCATCAGAGGAGGATAGACAAGGCCTGAACAGACCAAGAGAGAACAGACGGAAGATCCGTAACGTCTTTCTTTGTTTCCATCAGCGTGACCACCATTACGCATCCAGCCAAAACTTCTCCTGCATCCGCCTGCATCACCTACTACTCCCAATCCTCCAAACAGGAGCATCCCCTAGGCGGCACGAACAAGCGCCGAGCTAATCAGATCAGCCCCTCCCCTAACGCTGCCCGGCACATCACAGAGAACCGTCATTCTTCTTGCCTACAAGTTTGTTCTTTATATGCAAAACCGTGACGCTGCCCTCTTCCGCTAGCCTGTCTAGCCTTCTTCTTTCCAACCTCACTTCGTGGCCTACGAGTACTACGGCCAAGCCTTGCATCGTCAAACTACCCTCGACGACACATCGTACCTCACATCTTATCCGTCCTCGACCAATTCGACATTCCTCCTTCCCGAGCATAATAATCTTCCATCATCCTCGGTGGCCCGAAAGAAAACCAAGCGCCTGGTGAATTGCAGTGTTTGAGGCTTGTGTCCGGGAATAGACAGGAGCTGGGTTTCATGTAATGATTGATACCTAAAGAACGCCGCAGCTTGCCGCCACTTTGTGGGCTCACCCCAGAGAACGCTCTCAAGAGAGTCGGACCTTGGCCTGGAGACAGGACTGTGACACCGAAGCTGGTGCTGTCTCACGGGCTTGGAGTGCTTCGCATCTTTGTTGGAAGCGAAGCTGCCTCTGCGCTGGCAGAGGTGTAGGCCGACTAAACGGGCCAATATAATCTCGGACTTGACATAATTGGCCATCGTGGAAGCCTCGATAGCAAGACCGCAGCCATGTCTTCCGCGTCACATATCCAGACCGTGTCCAACCGGTCCGGCAAATCGTCGACCGCACGGGGCCGTCCAGCACCGCCGGAATTCGCACAAATGCCGAACATCAAGGATCTCAGATACTTTATTCCATCAGCCGCCACGGCAGCCATTTATCTCTATGCTCAAGGGCCAACAATAGTATGCTGTCATCACGATACTCTCACCATCGATCGGAGGTTCACACGGCACGTCGACGATGTTCAACTTCTTGCCGTGGACACCCAGAGCGAAATGGGCGCTGGCCGTTTTGTCGTGAGCTATGACGCCGGCCAGACCGCCATTGTCTGGGATCTGATGACTGGCGATGAGATATCCCGCTTTGTTTCGTACGAGACGCTTACAGTCGCCTCGTGGATGCGCAACGGAAACGTTGCGTTTGGTGAGAGAACCCGCACGAGCCTCGCGTGGCTTGCATGGCCCAGCTAACATATCTGGCTTATAGGAAACACGCAGGGAAACATCATCCTTTTTGAACCAACAACATCCGAGCACATCTCAGCTCGGACGATTGACCAAATTGCAGTCACAGCATTGGCTCCTTCATCTGACTGTCGGACCTTTGCTATCGGGTAAGTTATCATCACCCTGGCCGCAGTGTGTTTGTCATGTACTAAACCAGCCAACCTCAGCTACCAGAATGGATCACTTCTGGTTGCCACTCTACAGCCTCGCTTCACCATCTTGCATAACTTGACAACTTCGAGAGGCCCATCACCCATTGTCACCCTTTCCTGGCATGCGTCGTCCTCGAGGCAAAAGTCAGACATGTTGGCTGTACAGACACACGATGGCGACCTGCGGGTCTGGAGCGTGGCCAAGTCGTACAACGCCGACGACCCCGCCAAGGTGGTCAGAGTGCTCCGGAGGAACGAGAACTTCCTGTCTGGCCCTAATTGGATGGGGTGGTCCAAGAACGGCCGCATCATCCAATACTCAGATTCGTATGTCCCTCTGCACTGGCCACAGCCTAAGCGCGCGGCGGCCTGCTTCCCGTTGGCGGTTTTTGTGCTAATTGATCAAACAGGGAAACGTTTTCGTGGGACGTAAGGACGAAACATGTCACCAAGGACTCCATTCCCACCCTCGAGCATGTAAAAGGCCTGGCCGTCTACGGTCCTGGGGCCAGCCTTTTTACCATTGGACCAAACAATACTGTGCAGCAGTTTGATCTCAACTCTCCTGCCATTATGGTAGCAAACGTACAACACCCTGCTGGTGTCCTCCCACCATCGCCTCCCACATCAGAAGAGACGGGGGGCAGATCGGTGCACTCTGCAACGACCATCCATACCTCAGAGTCCGAGTCAAGCTCTGTCCCCCTTGAGATGGGTATCTCTGAAAGTGATGACGACCATCTATCCCCTTTCCAGCGACTGGTAAAGCGCAATGCACCTGAAGTGAGAAACGAAGTATATGACTCAGGCAGCCAGGCCTCCAGCCATTCATCATTGTCAAAGTCTTCGGCAGGCTCCCGCACACCCGGTAGACAGACAGGCTCACTGAGGTCGCGACCAATGACTGAGGGGACATACATCTCCGCTGGTTCATCCTTGAAAACCTCGACAGTGGGACGGCGGGACATGGACAATTATTCGATGGGCTACACGCTTCCTAGCACGAGTGGTCCGTCGTTGGCCTCGTCCAAATCGAGACAACATCGCCCATCTCGATTGCGACACGAGGTGCCTAGGAGCCCTGATGATGCCAAGGTGCAGGACTTGTTCAAGTACACTCGCTCACGTCTAAGCGATCTTCCATACAAACATCCAATGCCTGCAAGCCAAACTAATCCTACCAATGACGATCTGCGTCGACAGATGCTCAGTACCATCTTCGGATGGAACAAGGAAGTAGACGACTTAATTCGCGATGAGATGAGTCGTTATCCCGCAGGATCGGCAAACCGCATCTTGCTCGCAAAGTGGTTGGGCGATATCGATTCAGACATCATGGCCGCTGGCTCTCAGAATATGACGTCTCAAGACTGGATGCTGCTTGCTTTAAGCGGAATCGGCGGTCAGGCATCTCAGCACAAGCTCGGTCGCGTATACGTCCAACGTCTTTTGGAGAATGGCGATATCCACGTTGCAGTGACGATTATGCTTGGCATGGGTGACTACAATGATGCCATTGAAGTCTACATCTCGCATAAGAGATACATGGAAGCTCTCATCCTCACTTGTGTGGCGTTCCCCAGTGTCTGGGAGCGACAAGCTGCGATTGTGCGTAAATGGGGCGAGTGGGCTGTTAAGCACGGTCAGCAACAGCTGGCGATTCGTTGTTTTGCCTGCACCGACCAAGAATCCTCGGAGCCTTGGACTTCACCATCGGCTGCTCAGCTCAACTTTCAAAATATCACACCGAGCATCCCTGAGATGTTGAGCCCTCCGCTGTCTCCCCCAGGAGTTCAGAGGGGCCCTCAGCGGAGTGTCGCCAAAGCGTCGGCGCTGAAGCTGATCACGTCGTTTGGAGACCCAAATCAAAAGGCCAAGTTTTACTCGCAGGCTGATGGCGGCCAAACACCTATCGCGGCCGGAGTAACACCTATTGCTGAATCGGCCATATCTCCCTCAGGCGGCTTTGACCCTGCAACTGCGTTCCTTCGGCCATCGGGCAATAGTAGATTTAACACGCCAACATCAGCCCGCCCGGTCCAGGGTTTCAATCGTGGCCGATTGCCCTCCATTGGAGAGGCCACTCTTGATAGAAATACTCTAAAGCCCATTGATAACATCGCAAAGATCGTTGACGCACCCCCGCAGCGGGCGAGCCATTCCCGCAAGTCGTCCGCCACTCAAGACAATATGACGACGGGTCTTGCGATGCAGCGTGCTGCTACGGCCAGCCCCATGATGATGAGAGACCAGTATCAGCGTGTCGTTCAGGGGTACTCGGGAGAGCGGCCACCCTCTCCTGATCATACCATCATGAGCAGATTGCAGGAAGTTCACTCGACGCAGCGGAACGGCTCCCGTGATCGAATTCCCTCGCATCTGCATTTGCAGCTGCAGCCCCTGGCTCAACCGACAGACGCCATGTCTCCTGATCAGTCTGCCGCCTCATCTACTCGCTTCCACTGGCCGTCTCGGACACGTCGTGGTACTGGTCCTCCTGTTGCCGGATCTGTTGCCGGCTCCATTACATCCACCTCGAGCGCTGGCCGGAGCCACAAATCGAACCCCCGGCACAGGGATGATTATATCCATAGCCTGGAGGCGGCTCAGAGTTACTCAAGGAGAGCTGGAAGCAGGACGAGGAGCAAAGAGAGGACGAGAGATGTATCCGCCGGTCGCCATGGCAGCCGGGAGCGGCGAGCCAAGTCGCGCGATCCTTCAGAAGAGCGCGGCAGAGCTTCAGCCAGATCTTGGACAAAGGCCAAAAGATCGCCCACGTCCCCTGTACCAATGTCACCGGAAGACTTGGCCATCCTCAGCAATCAAACTTTTAGCAACAACGTTGAGCCCCTGACGATTCGGAAAGCAAGCGTAATAAGGGGTAAGACGGGTGGAAGGAGCCGATCGGCTCCGCGATCACCACCCTCGCCAGTGCCAATGTCGGCGACAGCTCTGCATTACCAGGGATCGGAAGATGAGGAAGATTTTAGAGCTGCCATGCAGGCGCAAGAAGAATTCAGAGCCAAGCACAGCAGGAGCGTTGGCCACAACATCAATTCTCCAGCCGTCAGTCGACGGGAATACGCAGAAAGCCGACGAAGAGAGCCAACCGAATCTCGAGAAGCCGCCCCAATAGACTTGAGCCACACTGTACACATACGAGCTGCATCTACCGAGCACGCCGGTGACTTGAAGAAAATGAAGGATGAGAGGCAGCGCAAAAAGGAGCAGGCCGCACGAGAGCTAGAAGAGCGTCGAAAGTCTCTTGCAAAGCGACAACTGGGTCCTCAAATCCCCCACCCAAGCGAGATATCTCCTGGCTTTCCTCCGATCCTTGTGGAGGCCGAGGATGAGACACTCCCGGATGACCTCCCTCCTCGCTCTGCAACAGAACCTCCGAGGAGCATGTATGCGCGAAATGGACCACACATCGGCCTTCCTGCTACTCCCAAGGCGATGAGACTCATTCTCCGGTCGGACGATGACCAGTATGAAGACCTCACCCCTCCACCAGTGCCCGCAACATTCTCTCAGAAGTATTCCCCGCAAAGCTCACCAGGGTACTCTCCGCAATACTACACAGAGAAGAAGAAGGTGGTGCAGAGGGAAGAAGAAGACCTGCAGCAACGACAATATCAACCACCACCACCGCCGCCGCCGCCACCACCACCACCACCTCAGCAACAGCAGCAGCAGAAGCAACAGGAGGAGGAGCAGCCACTGACACTGCTGCCATCGACCGTCTATCAACTGCCGTCAACAACTTATCAACCTCCATCTCGACCCATGATTCCGCGAAGCATGTCGGCGCCAATCCCCGAGGAGCCCTCTCATCAAGGCCGTTTTGGGAGAAAGGGAAGTGCCAATGAAGGCAGGGGCCTCGATGACATTGTAGAGACGGAATGGCGCCGACAAGTGAACAACCTGGTGCCCCCACCACCACCGCCTCCTCCTTCGGCGCCTGCTACTTTCTTGAAGGAGCTGCAACATCTAGCCATGCCTCCTCCTCCCCCTCCGCCCCCGCTGCCACACGTCCGACGCCAGCCGCCCGTTGCTGGAACGTTGGCCTCGGGTATGATTGAGATTGTCATGGATGAGACCGATACTGAGGAACCCATGATGGCCGCCCCAAATGACGGCATGGTACCGGTGATTCCTCCTCCCGAGCCGCCTGTCAAGGCCCACAATCGCGGCCGCAGCCTCGGAGAGGGCAGCCTTTCTGGCCGCATGACAAAGAAGAACGAACGTCTCCGTTCAGGTAGCCGTAGCCGAAAGGAGGGATCCATCAGCATCAAATCACCCCCGCTTGACATGTACGGCGATGGCGGAAATTCCTTCAGCCAGCTCAGATCGCCTGTGGCTGGTATCCCCCCTCCCGTTCTCTATGATCGAGACGCCATTCGATCGCCAATCGAGGGGCATGGAAGAAAACTGTCGTCGGCTGGCCTGCACGGTAGTGGCATGTTCTGAATTTGATAACGACAACTACACCAAAGGTTCCCCTTGCGTGGCGCGAGATCTTTGCGCATGACGATTTGGCGTTCTTGCCATGCTTTCTTTGCTTCCAGTTTGGTTTTGGTTTTTATTATTCCCCAAGATGCGAATGCTGTGTTCGTATCATCTTGTGAGTTCAAAATATGGGGTCGATGTTTTTGAAGAGGTTCTCTCTGGAGGGATATATTTTCTGGCAGAGATATGTCATGACTATATTTGATTTCTTTCTTTCAATTTTGCTTTTTTTTTTCTTCCTTTTGCACCAAAAAAATTATATTCTTTCTGGTGTCTTTACATTGCACATGTGCAATTTTAGAGGAGAACCTATTTTTCTTTAAACATGTTTTATTTTGTGATATATGCATTAGGGGGTTGTTGTTTTTGGATAGATAGCCTGTGGATTCGGCCTGAATCACATGCACGCGCATACGGGCATTGTATATCCTGGATTGGAGATGTTCTTCTTGGCACTTGCCCCCTTTTTTTCGCTTCTTTTTTCTCCTCTTTACGATTGATGACGGACTTGGGCAAAAAAACAAACAAGCAAGTGAAGCTGGAAGACGGCGACGTCTCATGGCAGCAAGACTAGGGGAAATGTATGGATGGACATGCGGTGCAGGCAGAGGCAGGAATGCAGGGCAGACTTAGCTTTTTTATACAAATGCTGCCTCGCGGCAAATTTTGGCTTGAGGTAGCTGATGAAAAATTGACGTCTTCTATCATGCGCACACGTTTTGTCTTTTTGGTGTCTGTATACTAAGAGTTGATGTCATGCACATGTTGGTGGTTGGTGATGGCTTCACACCCTGTGAATGGGACAGGATGGTGCGAAAGGGAGGGGTTCAAGTGCCGCCAAAACACCACATTGCAGCATTTTTTGCGCCCAGCTAAGCATCTAGACGGATACCCGAACGACTTGTGAATCCTCTACTATTTTTTTCACATCATAAAGCAGTATCCAAACAGCAAAAAAAGAACAAAATGAAAAATAAAAGCAAAAAAATAGTGTCGGCATTCTCCGTCTCACCATTCCATCCCACGCCCTCCGCGATCGTAATCCAGCCCGCCACGCGACGGGGGAGAGTCCTCTGCAGAGTGAAACCTCCCTCAAGTGTCATCTCCATTGCTTAGGGCCAAAACCGACGGTCGCAAGTTTCCTATGCGAGCGGCTGGCCACCGCGGCGTTCGGGCTGGGCGTCGAACGGAGGGGATCTGACGGGGGTGAGATTGGAAAAGGCGAGTTGAGCGAGAGCCTTCACCGTTTGACCATTACAGCCGTTAGCAGGGGCATGAATTTTGGTTTATAAAGGGTAGAGTGCTGAGAGGGAGCGGGAGATTGTTGAGCCGGCCGGGGGGGAGCTGTTACAGTGGGTTGGGGGTGCTGTAGGTGCTCAAGCATGTGCTAGAGCTACTGACAGCTTCAACCTCCACTGCTTCCAACTTCAAACACGGAAACATGGCATCGACATCACCACATTCACAGCCTTTGCTGCCGAATTGATGCGCAGGCTCGCCTCTCGTTATATCCCACGGCCAACTCGGTTATCTCATAGAATGGCCTGCGCCACTTGATTGCGTAAAATCTCCGTCCGCCTTCCCTCTCCATTTCCAACCTCCGACAGCTTTCCCGAGATAGACGGGCGGACGAGACGAAAGCAGAACAAGGCCAATTACTCTACACACGCTACTTTACGAGGCGATATAGTTACAGCGAATCTTTTAATATTCACCAAAAGAGAGAGAGCAAAGAAAACAATATATCACAATGCTCACCACGGCCCCTCACCTGCGCATTCGCCGCCCCTCTCCCACGACGGCAGAATTCACCGTCACGACGCTGCCGCCGCAGACGCTACCCCTACGCCTCCTCTGGCTCCTCCTCCTCTTCCTGCGCATCTCACTGTCCATCACAATGTTGCTCATCCTCTACGCGCGCTGGGTCCAAGAGCGCAGCCGCAGCTGCTTCGGCGCGCAAGCTGCACCGCCAACAACCTCGCCCTCACCACCGCCGCTGCTCTCGCTGGACCGCATAGTCTTTGCCCTCGATGCCTTTCAAGGAACACCTGCCGGTGCGATACTGGCTAAGATCGCGGCGACGGTGTCTCTACCGGTGCTGCTGCCTGTTGCTGTGGCAGTCTTTTACGCGCTGAGTTTGAGGGTGCATAAGCAGGAGAGCTTGTTGGTTTTGAGGGGGTTGGGCGTACAGACTTGTGAGAGCCCGGCGACGTACTTGGCGGGGGCGGCGACGCGATTCATTCCGACGGAGAAGATTCAGGATATTCTGGTGAATGAGGCGTTTCGCGGGTTTGAGGTTAGGTATTATCTTGTGGTGGTGGTGGAGGGGGAGGAGGATGTCGTGGTTGTGTTTCCGGGGTTGTTGCCCAAGAGGAAGATTGTCGAGACGGTATGGAGGGGGGTGAGGGAGTGTTTGTATGAGGGGAGAGGAGAGGATAGGGGGTTGGCGAGCGACAAGTGAAGTTGAAAAGTAGATGTGCTCATGAGATAATGCCGTTTTATTTACATGTTGGCGCTTATAGAGAGCACTCGGCATCATATTTCCAAGGGTCATGTATTCCTGAATTAGAAATCTATATACCCCTCTTGATTTTTATATATTCATTTCTTCATTTATTTAGATTTACTCATCGGCCATAGGGGTATCGACGTCTTGCTCCTTGTTGGACCTGAACCCCTTTTTCGCCCTCATGTCCTCTGCGTCTACATATCCCTTTCGCTTCGCATACTTGTCATTCTGCTCATCCGCAGACTCCAGCAGCTTCATCTTCATAACGCCGGGATACTTGCCGCTCAGCCTCCCGCCGTTGCCCCCTTCAAAGACCTTTGTGCTGTTCGCGCTGCTAGCCGGCGCCGCCCTGGCTGCCGTGCTGCCATTATTGCCCTGCTGCGAGACGTGCTGCAGTAGCTGGCCCGCGAGGATCTCGTCCATCTTGCGCTCACGCCACATCTGCCAAGTGTCGTCCATGATGCCAAACTGGCCGAACCGCCCGCTTGGCCCGTCGTCGCCGACGTACACCCACTGCAGCGCATCGTCCTCGCGATGAGCCGCCGTGGACTGGCTCAGGTCGGACGGGAAGATGCAGTCCCAGAGCACCAGGGGCACCTCGTCGGCCATGACGTAGTTTGGGCGGCGCGGGTTCCTTTCCACGTCGAGCAGCTCGCTCACGAGCGACGGCTGCTCGAGGCCCTGGCCGACGAGGAAGAGCACGGCGACCATGTGGCGGATCTGGTGCCACAGGAAAGCAGATCCGCGAACGTGAAAGTAGTAAACCTTTGGGTACACTTCGCCAGAGTTTAGAGCCAAGTCTTCAGGGGCGAAGCCAGCGGCTTTGAGGTACGGCAGGGCAGAGGCCGCATCCTTGACCTCGACAATGTCCGACTCGAACATGCGACGCTTGAAGTTTGTGATTTGCTTGGCCGGGTCAATCTTGCAGAGATTGCGGAAGTCGTGCTCGCCCTCGTACCGCTTCGCTGCGTCGCGCATGGCCTCGATATCTAGCCATCCGGATTTCATAATCTTCCTGGTCCTCTGCTTCATGGGGACGCCTTCCACGTGAGAGGGCGTGGGGGCAAAGGCGGGCTGAGTGAAGAAGTACCGGTACTGACGCTCCCTACACGAGAAGCGGGCCGAGAAGTCTGGAGGCGGCGAGGGACACCAGGCGAGGATGCGGATCTCCTTGGGGAGGAGGCGGTTGAGAACGTGGGGATAGGATATCTCGTCGCGGATGTCGTCAAAGGGCTTCACTAGCTCCTCCTGCTGCTGCTGATTCTGATCTGCTCCGGATTCCTCTTGTAACAGCTCCCCTGGTGCGTCCTCGTTCTGGGCCGGCTCCTTGGGCAGCGGCCTGTTGCTGCGCACCCTCAGCCCAATGACCTGCCCAAAAGCACTAACTCCACGATCCGTACGGCCGCACTTTGAGTACTCGCAGCAGTCAAAATCAACAAGCTTCTCGTCCTCGGGAAAAATGAGGCACGCCTTGGTGAGGGCGTTCCACAGCTCCTCCTCGATGGACGGCTGGTTGCCCATGGCCTGGAACTCGAAGCCGCCGTAGTTTTTGCCCAGGTACGCCAGCTTCAGGGCAATGTACCGGGTGGAATACTTGGACGGGTCCATCTTCTTCTTGCCCTTGGGCTTCTTGACCGGCGGAGCCACTTCATCTCCTTCTTTTCGTGGCTGTTTGTGTTTCTCTTGCTGTAAAGAGGTTTGATCCTGCGTTGAACTGGGCACCAGAGATGTGGCCACATGTAGCTGCTGCTCCAACTCCTTGACCCTCTGAATGAGACCGGCTTTGGTCCAGTTGTTGTATTTCCCTTGATCAGACATCTTCAGCCTCCTCTCATGGACGAGAGCCAAGTTGTTGACGGTTGATAAACGGCAGTGAAAGTGAAATCCTTCTCTAGCCCTGCTTGGCCAGCTTGTTATGGCACCCCCACAAATCTTGCGGCCTAGATTCCCCTGGTGGAAAGGTCGCATGTAATGAGTCTGTGTAGAATATTTGATAATTTTATAGCCATTGGGGAATTTCTCTAGTTGCTTTAGATTTTTTCCATTTCTCTATTAATGGCCTAAATGGGTAGATTTTGAGTTGAGATGTGTGTGGCTTAGTGGTCTGTGAGATGTGGCTAGTGAGATAAGTAGCGCCACTCCAGTTGTCAATGCTATTACGAGTGTGGACTCAATCCGATGACATCTATCTCTCTTCTCTTCTCATCCTTTCTCCGACCCAATGCACCAGATCTTCCCCGGGAAGAAATGGATGATGAAGTCGTCAAGATACTTCTCGTAGGAGATGCAAAATGCGGCAAAACAACGTTTCTCTCGTTTGTAGCGACCCATCTCTTTATAGGGTAGTAATAAACACACACTGACGGACGGGCTTTCATCGCAGGAGAGTCAGCGCTGGCGAGAACATCAACCCGATCCCGCTGCTCCGTGACATTGACCAGCCGTACATATTCTCGGTCAATGTAGCGTCCAAGAGCCTCCGGTTTGAGTTCTACGATACTTCTAGTCCCGAAAACTGGCGCCTGCTGGATCCAGACGTCATTGTCATTTGCTACGATATCAGCCAGCGCCTGAGCCTTATTAACATGAAGAGATATGTTAGTATTTTTTATTTGTATTGCCCTGCTTTGCTATCTATCCTTTCCCCTGCAATCTCTGCTATATACAATTCATAATAATGGCCATTAGTGGATCAATGAAGTTAAACAATCCTTTTCCCGCATGGATTCCCTGCCGGTGGTGGTGATGGGGCTGAAGAGGGACTTGCGGTCTGAGAATGACCCGAATGGCATCATATACCCCCAAGATGCTTATCGAATGGCCCAAGAGATGAGAGCAGATCGTTATGTCGAATGCTCAGCGGTGACGGGAGAGCTGGTAAAGCCTGCGTTTGAAGACATCTGCAAGACGGCTGTCAAGACGACAACGGAGAAGGGTGGACAGAGCGAGGGTGGTTGCACGGTCCTGTGAGCATAGGCGAATTTCTGTTTGGAATCTCATATGAACATGTCGGAGTTTTTGTTTTTGACAGCTCATTCATCCAAAATAGATGAGAAGGCCATGACTTCGTCTGACCTGACGCTTGGGGGTTGTAATAATAGTGGCATTCAGGATATTTCATGACTCTGCGGCTTCATCTGCGGTGCCGTTGGTATCAGGCTGTGCCGCCTCAAACTGGCCCAAGACTTCCAGAATAATGGTCACCATCTCCTCTTGCTGCTCGTCGCTGAAGCGCTCCGACATCTCCTCGATGACGGTGTTGAGAGCTGCCACCGACGCTGGCCTAAGGTTGAGAATCATGACGACCTCGCCTTTGGAGAGCTCATAAGGACTTAGGCGTTCAAGCAGCTGGGAGATGCAGCCAGGGGTGTATGTGCTGGGCTTTTGACTCAGCGGATTGGGATATGACTGCAGATATTGAATGAGCTGAGGAGGAATGGTTAGTGATCAAAGGGCTGTTGAAAAGAGTCATCTCATGTCGAGCGGCAACGAACCTCTCTGACAACCGTCTCTAGATTGGGGGGGCCACGACGTTTCCTTTGCTTGTATCGATCTTTTTGCTGGGTAAGATGCTGCAGCACCTCATAATTGGAGAGTACGGCAGCCTGAGCTTCGACGACCTTCATGGTGGTGGTGATATATGCCTTGTTTCTCCGGCAAAGTAGAGCAACAAAACCTCCAACGAATGACTGTAGCTGTAAGACTCCGGATAGTACAATGTCTTGTATTAAATGATTCCCCTTTGAGTATTAGACAAGCCAAACAAAGCTCTTATTGAGCTGCCGTATCCAAATCACTGCTACACGCCTTGATCTAAGAAAAGATTGGACGACGCAAGCATTTTCTCGCGACAATCCGGCGGCCCAATCAGAGCGGCGCCAATTGCCCCTCCTAATATCTTGGTGCAGACCGCCAAACAGAAGGCCGCTAAAAATTTCCTCGCGTGGCTTGTGCTATTCAATACCTTGTACAGTGTGGAATGTCGCATTTGCACCATGTAGCGTCCAGCATGCAGCCTAGAATATCACATGCAGGGAATAGAACTACAAGGTACGGTACCCAGTAGAGGTGAGGGAGAGGGAGAGGTCGATGAGACGTAATGGGCATTTTAGAGTGCTATAGAAGTATGAATAGTTCAAATACTACCCCATGAGAGAGAGCTCTAGACATCATCTCAATAAGAAAGACGCTGAATCTCGCGAATTTTGCCATTGACTGGTGCCGAACGTGGACCAAGGTCTCCAAGTAGGCACTTGCACTAAGCTGCACTAGCCATGTTGAAACATGGCAACCCTGCATCTAAGTCGAGCTTGAGACCCTGGGAACATATCAAGCAAGGCAAGCAAATGCCTCACGAACTGGCCTTGTTGGAGGGAGGGAAAAAAGCATACGGCACGCCATCACTTACTTGTCTTCAGGTGTCGGCCGAGTATTATATGTGAATGTCGGTGTAATGATGGATATATGTACTATTTCGTTTGCCTGACGTCAAGCACGCCATGGTTCCAAGCTGGATCAACGCCTCTAGTTCCCGACCCGACCAACTGCAAAAGAGCCTTTCGTATCATAAAAATAGAGAGCAATTGCGCAATTCCCAGCGTCGTTCCCCCAAATAATACGCTGACAGCTCGCTAGGCCCGGTCCTCAGAAATAGTCGTCACCCTCCAGTGAGCGCTATTCATTCGAGTCCGTGGCTCAGCCAGTGGCGCCAACCACACTCGCCCATCCAGTTGTAGCATCTTTGGGGCATCTGATATCCTTTGTATGGAAAATGCCTTGCCCGATATTGAACACATGCACCTTCCATCACGGGCATATGTACAAGTACTGATAAATGACATGGAAGGATTCCATGGGATTGAACTGGGTTCTTGTGAAGCTACAGTTCCGGTACTCACTCGTCTCAGTGGATGTACAGTGTCCAACACAGTATACATGCACCTATACCACCTCTTCCCCCGCCTAGCACCAAGTGGAGGGGCGGCAGCGGGGAAGAAAGCCCTGCCCAGGTGCAGTTACAGCGCGTTTGGCCCTGTGCCAGGTTTTGCCAGGCTGCTGCAGTTGGCCTGAAATTGAACTGCATCTCGCTGAAGCCTGCCCCGACCCCACTCATGCACGTCTCGGCAACAGACGCAGGCCGGTATGCGGTAGGTCAATTTTTTTTCCCAATGCGCATCAGATTTTTTTTTTTTTTGAGTTCCGCCTTCCTGCTAGCCGTCGAATCGGCGTCCTGACTCAGAGCCTCTCACTCCTCTCTCTCCTCCATTTTTTCTTTCTTCTTTTTCTCCTTTCCCTCTTCTATCTCCCCTCTCCTTTCATTTTGATCATCATGCTGCTGTAGCATCTTTGCGCTGTTCTGCTGCTGCTGCCGCTGCTTCGAGGCTCTGCCATCGCCGCCTTGGTCTTTGCTCTGTGATTCCGTTCCGTCGCCTCCCGCATCTCCAACTTCGGCCGCAATCGGCAAAGATCTCTGGACCACGGCTTTGCATCTGACGTCGGCCTGGAACTCTGCTCCCCACTTGACGGACGGCGGGTCTGGCTGAAAAAACGAGCATCGCTCAAGCCCTCACGCGACCCCTCCATATCTCTGGAATTGCTCAATTGGAGACCTTCGTCTCGTCTTCAAGGCTCTTCTCTTGATCACTGCTGCGCTGCTTGACGCCGTCGCCATGGTCCGAAACATTGTCGTCCTGGGAGGCAACTCCCACCCGCAGATGACGGAAAACGTCTGCAACTTCCTTGGCATCCCGGCTTGCGACCGCATCCTGTCAAAGTTCTCTGGTGGCGAGAGTCGCTGCGAGATCAAGGACTCTGTCCGTGGCAAGGATGTCTACATCATCCAGTCTGGCTCTGGCCATGTCAACGACAACCTCATCGACCTCTGCATCATGATCTCGGCCTGCAAAATTGGCTCCGCCAAGCGAGTCACCGCCGTTGTGCCTCTCTTCCCTTACTCGAGGCAGCCTGACTGGCCCTATAACAAAGCCGGCGCTCCTCTATCAAGGTCCTCCGAGTCTTCTTCCAAGAAGGACTATACTTTCGAGAGCGTTCCTCCGACACCGCGGCCTGGCGGACCGCGAAGCGCCGGCCTCTCAAATGGGGTTAATGGCCTCACCGAAAAGCTCTCCAAGAACTCTGAGAATGGCCATCGAGAAGTTAACGGCGACTCGCTACCAAAGCGATCAGACACCCTCTCCAGCGTTGGCTCTAATGGAGTCTACCCCGACCTCACAAAACGAAGCTTTACGACTCACGATTACGAGAACCAGACCAACATCAACGGCTTTCGGCCTAAGCCTGGCTATAAGCAATGGGTGGCCCAGGCCGGCACTCTTGTTGCTGATCTTCTTACTTGCGCTGGCGCTGATCACATCATTACCATGGACCTCCACGACCCTCAATACCAAGGCTTTTTCGACATTCCCGTCGACAACTTATACGGCAAATTCCTCCTCCAAAACTATATCCAAACCCATATACCCGATTACAAGGAGGCAGTCATCGTCTCGCCCGACGCAGGTGGTGCAAAGCGAGCTACCGCTATCGCGGACAGCCTCAACATGGACTTTGCGCTCATTCACAAGGTAATATGACTCCATGATCTTCTTGTTCGAGACTCATTTTTTACCCCCTCTAGGAACGTCGTCCCATCAAGTTTACAGACCACCGCAACGCCAGCATGATGCTTGTTGGCGACATTGCCAATCGGGTCTGTATCTTGGTCGACGATCTTGCCGATACGGCCAACACCATCACTCGCGCTGCCAAGCTGCTGAAACGAGAGGGTGCCACTAGAGTTTACGCCCTCATCACCCACGGCGTCTTCAGTGGAGATTCCATTGCCCGCGTCAATGCCTCCGCCATTGACAAGGTCGTTGTGACCAACTCGGTCCCGCAGGAGGAGCATCGTCGTCTGTGCCCGAAATTGGAAGTGCTTGATATTTCGCCAGTCTTTGCTGAGGCCATCCGCCGCGTCCACCACGGCGAGTCTATTAGCGTACTCTTCCAACTGGCCTGAGTTGGACTGGATGGAGAGGCGCTAATTATGTGTTGATGGATCAGCCATGAATCTCGCGATGGTATCATTGCAGTGCTGATGAGGGAGCTGACGGAGACGGGCTAATCTGCTGGAGCGGTTGAGATTTCTGAGGGTCACTTGGTCTGGGCTGTCTTTTTTGGTGTTTTGCCTTTTCTACTTCTTCTCCCTCTCCCTCTTTCTCCTCCTCCCTTACTCCATGGATATGCCCCTGTGCTCTTGAGCTCGGTTTTAAGAACAAACCTTGAGCCTTCATTGCCACCTGGGGCTATTCATGGAAGAGGTGTGGCCGTTCTCTTGTTTTTACTGCCAAAAAGTATTCAGCTCTCCCTGCATCTACTCGGTTGGCTGTATAAACGAAACCCCTTGAAATGCCCGACCGGCCTCACACAATATCTCCGAGAAGATCTAAATGTGAGAAGTAAAGGAGTTTTATTTGCGGTATGAGCTTTGTTTTGGTTTTTTTTGACAGGGCTGCGCAGCTAGGCGCGTAGACCCTGTCGCCTACCATTTCACTATGGTATTTTTCTTTTGTTCTTTGCTACACAAATCATCGACAATACTGTCACCGAAGGAGCTGCTAGAGTGCTGTATGTACCCGTAGCTCTCTTCAAAAATATCTGGGAGGCTGCTTATTTTTCCACCCATCTTGGGCGAATATTGAGAAAAAACCATATAGAAAGTAAAATGGCATCGTAGACTTGAGGATTTCCGGGAACGTTTGTGTGCTTTGCGCGCCGCATGTGCTATTTTCATGTCTCGGCGACAAGGAGGGAAAACACATATCGTGTAAATATTTTTTGGATTCAATTGGCCGTAGGGAGTAAATACCACTTGAAAACCATAACAGAAAAGTACTTATGAAGAAAAAAAAGAATTGAATGAATTGAAAGATAAACGCTTTGATTTCTATTATATGTCATGTTGTGTGTATGTATGTGAGGCTGACTCCAGCATCTTTGCATGTGATTGACATGTTTGTGACTTGTGAAGCAGACGACAAAGTGAGATGCTCATTGACGCCGCCCTGATTAAATAGATAGCAGTGCGTCCTCTGTCCTCCTAATGGACTGGAAATAGAGAGAGAAATTATCTCCCTGAGCTGGTTGAATATGTTCATCGTATGTTCTTGTTACGGCTTCAAAAGTTTCTCTTATTGCACACAGATATGTTGGTGGTAACGCGTAAGATATTTTCTCGCTGAGCATTTGGAGTTGCTACGTCGCCCTTTGATGTCGGATTAAACTGGCCTCCTGAGTGCCTCTTGAAATTGGACCAGTAGTATATCGTTTCACAGCATTTTTAACCTCACCCGAGACGGTGAATCTGGGGTAAACCCACCTCCGTGATGGCGCCAATATTCACAGCATTTTTAATCTCTACCAAGACCTTTGCTTCCAGCCTTTTGGTAAGATTGATTACTATTCCGTGCCAAACACGTGTATACAAACCTTGGTTCAAAGCAAGACAAGACAAGTGGCAGAAAAGAGAAAGTCATCTAATGTGCATCCATCTATCTCAGCGCAATCTATATGTGTTTGCCTCCTGATTCATCATTCCTCATCACATCATATCCATCTGCTAAACCCATCGCTTTCTGTCGCTTATCCCCTCCAACAGTCGTAATCAGTAAAAAAAAAAAAAAAAAAAAAAAAAAAAAAAACCGACAGAGCGCATAGCAAAGTTACGCATCACCTTCAGCTGCCGCAGTTATCCAGCTGCCTCCGATCGTCGCAAGGTCTTCAGGGATCTGCCAGCCATGTAATCTTGCGGCTCGTTGGTAAGCATCGATTGCCTCGCCGATGCCGTAGTCATTGGTATCATTGGTCCCCTTTGCCGGATCCAATCTTGCTGGACGGTCCCGTTCTACCAATCCCAAGCGGACCTGCAAAATGACCTTTTCTATCGTCATCGCAGCCGACCAGCCTGAGTTTGTGAGCATCTCGGAACAAATCGCTCCCCCCATCGTGACATGCCCTCCTCCTCCCCGGGAGAATGGCAGGAATCTTGGCCGTACAACGCGAACAAAAGGCGGGGAGAAGGGAAAGTTGGCACCAAAACGAAATTCAAGCACGATGCTGGTGCACCCCTTCTCTTTCATGTCTTTCGCGAGTGGAAGGTCGACTTCGAAGCTGTGCAACTCAACTGTCCAATGGAAGATGTTGCTTATCTTGTCAAAGTCAATATACCACCCGAGAGATGCGAGGTCTTCGCGACGTTGAATCTCATGCATTTCCTTGATGGCGCGGTTTAGCGTTTTGAGTGCCGTTGGAGAAGTTGAAGCCCAGCTCGGAGCCGGGAGCTTGGGGAGAGACTCCAGATCTAGGCTGCCAGGCACAAAGTCAGTCGTGAATCGTGCGACTGAATTCTCATCAGGTAGCCTATGAGCATATGCTGTCGTATTGAGTTTGTGACTTCTCCTATCTGTTGAAGCAATCGATGAACTTCGGCGCTTAATTGAGCGCCTTACAACATCGTCGGCATGATTCTCTTCAGAATCCAGAAGAAATTCGTGATCCGTGTCGCCATGGTCGCTGTCATAGGTTATCTCCGGCGTTTTCAATGATCCACCTGGTTCACGGTCGCTGGCCATGTTTTTACTTTGGCCAAGGTGCCGACGGTTAGATGGTAGTGCTGATAAGGGGATCTGAACTTTGACATGGCTTGAAGCACAGAGCGCCCTCGTGGGCTGCTGGGGCACGTATCCCGTGCATGTTTCTGTGGGCTTGGTGGGAAATGGCTCTTGGATCGCTTCCACTGTCGGATCTACAGAGACGAATAGGTATCTGCACTGAATCCATTCGATTTGATTGACCACGTAGTGAGGTGCTGTTCTCACAAACTCATCGCATCGATTAACGACCTCGCATATGCTGATGGCAGAAAAAGGCTTGAGTAGGGAATTTGGCCAGTTGGTTTCCTATTGCATAGCAGAAGTCAGTCAAAGCTTCTGGTATGGTTGCCAAAGTGTAGGCATGGACTTACTACAGCATATGGCTGTTTCCTGCAGTAACCCTGGCTCACTGAAAAATCACTGCTCATATACACCCCATCTCCAAGGGAGCGCCCATTCTGGACAGTGTTGAAGTCGAGACCAGTTCGTATAATGCTATGCCAATTCTGAAGGCTGCTACCATGCCATGCAAAGATGGTAGGGAATTGTTTCTGTTCTCCTCGAGACTGTGATACGGCCATAATCTCTTTCATAAAAAGACGTTCTCGTTCTGGAGTCCCCTGTAAGAATCGAAACTGCATCCATTGAGGTTGCAACCCATTCACCTTGTGAGGGTTGGAAGGGTTGGGAGGGTCGGGAGGGTTGGGAGGCGCCGTGACTTGAGATTGAGGATCACCGGGCTGTTTTTCTGGCTTGAATAGATTCGGTACTGCGTCGTCCTGAAGAATTAGAGACCTATTCGAGGATATGATCCACTGCAGAAGGGTAAGTGAGTCCTTATCAAGACGACCCCACGAAGGAAGGCGCTGGCTTGGATTATCTAACAGATATGTCCTCATGTCTAAAACGGATGGGATTCTGCGTAATATCATAGCCAGAGCGACGGATCGGTCAGTATCGTTAAGATTATCAGTATCACCGGTGTACTGAAGAATCGTGACCTCTTTCCATTCCACTTCTGTATTCGAAACCTCTGTAGGCCGTTCGTTTTCCGGTAGAGGCAACACTCCCAACGGTGACGAAAGTGTCGAGAGGACCTCAAGTGTGTACAAATAGTCCGCAATGTGTGTTACTTTGCAAACGTGTCTTTCGTGATCTAAGTAACAGCATTAGAACCGAGATGTTGGATTCAACAGATTGTAAAAGGGCGAGTGATGCTTGGGCAGCAGAAAATGGTCAATTACTTACGTCCGTTGACTAGCGATGCCACTGGAATGTCGGCTTCCTCTCCGATGACTACCATGAGCAAATCACCGACTTTAATCTTTGGGCTCATCCTTGCATGAACATTTGGGTCGAAGCGGATCGTCTTGTTGTAGAAGCAGGCTTCGGCAACGGTCTGCACTGCCGCTTCACTACCATCTCCAGTGGGGACGCTCTTTAGACCTAGACCGACGGGGAAGTTTCGTAGACTTCTAGGGCTACCAAGGGCCGCAGCGAAGAAGCTAATCAGAATGTCAACGACATATGGGTTGCTGACGATCTCGTGCTCAATGCTTGCGCCCAATCCAAGAGTCGTAAACTGGTAAATGCACAAAGTTTCATGGCAGACGTAAGGTTTGAGAGCCTCGAACTCATCTTCTAGCCTTTTGTGACACACCATACAATATTTTGTACAGCGGGCGAAGCGGCGAAGTGCAAGTTGCATGGCGGTCACAGGAAGGCTGAAGTTCTCATCTTGATCCAAAGCATAGTCATGGCTTAATGACGGTATTGCATTTTCTGAAACAAGAGTGTCCACTGTAGCATTCTCGAAAACCGGAGTGTCTGATGTACCATTTTCGCCAGCAACTGCATTCCGAGAAAATTCACCCCTGGCGAGCGATCTGAGGCGATCCACAGCCGTGTCCCAGGATAAGCCCTCGCTCCGTCTTAACTTTAACAATGCTAAAAATTCATTATTCATAAGCATGTTGATTGAGTTGGACATATAAAGAGGCACAAAGCTTCCACTGGTATCTTTAGCCTTGTTGTTTGAGGTATTCTGGTTATCAAAAACAGCATCAGACACTGTCTTCAAGGCCAAGCGAGCAGTGTCCGGGGATGGCTTAGGCTTTGAACACTTGCCAAACCGGAACTGAGGCTTCCAGTCGTCGTCGTTTAATAATTCTGAAATAGTCGGATAGTGTGATGAAAATTTACACAAAAGAACTACATAATCGCGAGGTTCAAGGCCCCATGCTTCTAGAGCATGCTCGGGGATACCAAGTTTGTTTGCTCGGAGAGAGAGGGAGAAAAACTCAGCCTCGCGAATTGGCCCTCTGGGATAAATTCCCACTGAAATACCTGCTGATCGAGCAATGTTTAAATCTTTCTTTAGACGAGCGAACGAAAGTGGAGTGCCGCTAGGTTGGTCCAAACGTTGCCTGGCTGAAGTCGTGGAGAGAGAGTACTCGTTCATATGGTCCTCGTATAGTGATTCCAGCTCTTCCTCATCAAATGAGTCTAACACATCATCCGAGTCGGCATCTGATTCGGGACTTTCATCATCTTCGGCACCGGCCTCTACCTTGAGAAGAAGCTTCTCTGCAACAACTTTTATGATGGTCTGAACATCCTTATTTGCAAGAGACGCCGACAGACGTTCAGAAAGAGAAGAGACATCGACCATGGAATGTTCGGATTCTGTGAATATCATGACGCTTGAACTTTTTGGATAGGAATCGACATCTGGCTAGCTTTAACACCCAAAGTTCCAGGGTGGTGGTTGGGAATATTGGCACTTACCAAGGACCAAGATTTGGATAACCAGGGATGGTGTATCGTCATTGAGAGACCAGGTAAAGACAACCTCGCCATCTGAGTCTCCTTTTCGAATGTCTGATACTCCATTGATCTCAATCGCTTTAGATGCGGATATATCCTGGTTGAACTGTTTTAGGCCCATGATCGACGAGCTTCTCGAAGGCGCGACGTCTGACGACATGCAGCCATAAGAGGTGCGCTCCACTCTGGCGATCGGACCGTCGTCGATGCGATGCGATACAATGGCGAAGCGAAACCACGCTGGTGATGCCGTTGTAAATCTGTATTAATGTAGAGATAAAGAAATGTAGAGATGGAGATGGAGAGGCAAGAGAAGTAGAAGAAAGAGAAAAAAAGGATTGAATGCCGTCTGGTTCTGCGCGTGCTGAGTTTGCGTTTTCAAGAGGTTTGTCGCCGGGCTGGCGGCAAGTGGCGGCAGAAAATTGGAAGGTTGTGCCGGGCGACTCTTGGGGCCTTTTATATTCCGACGGTTGGGAGCAAAAGCGAGAAAAGAGAGAGAAAGAAGAAGAAGAACAAAAGCGTCGAAGAGCGTCAGAGAATCACAAACGGGTAGCAGCCAGTCACCTGTTCGAGCAACTGCATTTGGCCCTACATTAGCACTTTTCCGAGCCCAATGAGAGATGGAAACTGGACGAGGCCGCAAGCCTTGCTCTGGCTTGATTGATCAGTACTGGCATGACATTTGACGGAGCGAGAAGCAAAGGCCACATCAATACATTCAATCAAATTAGGCGGCACCATTCCATTACAAAGACAGTTGAGGGCAAAGTGACCATAGCATAGCTCAGCGCAGCAGCAGAGGGATAAGTAGCACCGGAGTCAGGTACTTACGTGCACCCAATGACCTCAACTATAACATCACTAAGTTCAAGGGCCAGTTGAGTTGCTTCTCTGGCGCAGAGGTGCCCACTGAACAGCCTTGGACGTATGCTAGTAGGTATGCTGCCCAACGGCATGCAGGATCCTTCACTGTTGCGTTTAATCTATCCGGAGGCCGACGAAGAATGAATCATTTGAATGCCGCTTGCTGGCTTGCAGGCTGGCCTGCAGAATCACAAGTCTGCAGAGTTACAGCAGAATAAATGGGAGGACCGCAGGTGATTCATAGAATGTTGGACGACACGCAGATAAAGTACCACCGAAGTGCCTCCAAGCACCCAAAAGTTGAATCTCAAGGCTGGGTCAACGAATCATCAATTGGAGAAAGATGGAAATACGAACTCGCCACAGCAGAAACAGAAACAGGGACTCAGCCTTGGTGGGGTGTCTGGGGCTGTTGCCTGCGATGGGCATGGCTGATGTGATGAATGGATCTCTGGCAGCCTGTGATTCGGTGCATCCAAGTCACGCAGACCTGGTACTTTTGGCAGCAGCAACTTCAATGGTACTCGTATCTAAGCAATGTGTTGGTTGCATGTGGTCAAAGTCAACATGGACATGTGAAGTTTGGTGTTTGGGCACTAAGGACAAGAACAAGGCTGTCCGGACGATTCATTCTATATCCAGTAGCGCATCTCAGGGTTCTAGGCTCAATACACTTTCGTGTGGCTTCGGCTGCTTGCCTATCGATGTCTCACAATCAATTGAACCCAAGACTCTGTCACTGATGCTAACGCGGGAGGTACACGGACACCACTGTAACCCCGCTAGGCGGTGGGGAGGCTCAGCGGAATTTATTTTAGTACGAGCCTTAACTTCAGCGTACCTCGACCCGAACGCGCCGATGCGCCACTTTGACTCTCAGATTCGCGCATTTACAGTGACATCCTCAAGCCGACGACGACGACAGCTTCGCACAATGGCCTCCACGAGCCGTCGGTACTCACAGTAGCCGGCGATGCTATGCCGTCCAGCCAGTCAAAACAGTCTCAAACTCCCATTAACACGTCTCAAGACTCAGCCACCTTTGCCACAGCTTGCCGATCTCGCCTCTGCCTGCATTGCATGGCCCTCTTCTAGACCAGATGCACGGGACGGATTGTGCAAGCCACCGATATGCTCAAGCCGTCTACTCGTACGCTTTGGGGCTGGCCGCTCTCTCGGCTTTCCCCTCGTCGCCTGCCCGCGCTGTTAATCTTGCTGTCTCTTTTTGCGCTCCTCCTGATTGGTAGCCTGACATGGGCTGTTCCAGCCTCACCGGGCCTTTCTGCATACGAGCACAACATCTCTCGCCCTCGCCCTCGCCCTAGTGACGCGCCTCCCAAGGAACCTGAAGTCTCCCACCCATCACAATCGCCACAGTCACCAACGCATCAAGAGAGCAGCGAATACAATGGCTCGTATTGGTTGGCCGACGAGAGAGGGCTCTCGACTCCCTATTCTAGCGCCATCACGCTTGATAATGAGCGGGTACTGCTCCCTCCGCTAAAGGCCCGACGGCCAATTTATTGTTACTATGATAAGACTATAAAGAAAACAAAAGACGAAAGAGATGCCGAGAAAGAGCTGCTACTGACATGGCGCCGTGCTTGGTGGGCGCAAGGGTTCCGTCCCGTTATCTTGGGTCCTGCTGAGGCCAAAAGCAATCCCATTTACGAGCAAGTGCGGAAAATGGCAGCATCATCTGAGCTGAGAGAAGATCTCATGAAATGGCTCGCTTGGGACACTGTCAATGGAGGCATCTTGTCGGAATTCACTGTCCTCCCCACGGTTCCACGACAGGATCCACTGCTACTGCTCCTACGACAAGGAGAATATGCCAACTTGACGAAATGGGCGGATTTGGACGACGCATTTCTCATTGGACAAGAAACCGACGTTCGATTGGCAATCCAGTCCATTCTGCTGAAAGAAGGTATAGACAAAGTGACAAGCGTCACTGCGGCTCTTTCAGATGATGCCATCACAGTAGACAAGACAAAAACACCACTTGCTTACTACAGCTCCAAGGCCATTGACAACAAGTATGCCCAAATCATCAGCAAAGGAAACAGGGCGGAAACTCTCCGCAATCTGAACAAGCTCATCAACTATCACCTTCTAGTTGCCTGGCAGAATACCTTTCCCGATGGCATTGAAGTTGTCAAGCCACACCCTCAGCATGCGACAGCTATGCTGGCCGGCGCCTTGAAGCTTGCCAAGTCTTTATCCTCTTGTCCTGCGTCTCCAATGCCATCCACATGCCCTCCTAATCTACCCCATTGCTTTCCATGCGTAGCGTCTCCCATGGCTGTTTCTACCCCTTCTCGCCTTCGCAAGTCTCCTCAGATTTTTACAATCGGCGTTGTCCCGCACCCTTGGTCCTTTGCATTGGTAGATAATCTTCGGGAGTCTATCAACGTCACCTGGATCCTAGATTCGCCTCGGGATTCGTGGCTGAGTACCGTCACCCTAGCGTATCTTGGTTCTGGAGTGTCTTCGAATCGCAGAGTTGTGCGGTTTAAAGAGCTTGTGGCTGACGAGGCTGACTCTATTCACTCCCTGTGGCTTTCGGCAGAGAATGGAGTTCCCAGTGATATGGACTGGTACTTTGGATTTACGTTGCCTGAAAAGTCCATGAATGATGGGAAATCTCGGAGTCCCGTTCCCGCTGATCGCTTGCCGAAAGAAGATGAGGAGCCAGACGTGCTCAATGGACCTGTTGCTTCGGACGAAGAGGTTGCCCGTGAGCGAGCTATACTTGACAGAGCCAAGAGTGTCATCATGATGAACAACAAGTCATTGAATAACGGGACCAAAGTAAGAGCCTCGCTCGAGGCCTGGAATATGGCCGACACAGAGGCATGGCGGTTTACAAGAGCCTTCAACGCACGACGCTTCTTGGAGCGTGAAGAGTGGCAGAAGGAGACATTGTCAACGTCCGGAATCGAAAGCAGTCTCAGAGCCCATAACTGAGAGCAGGGGCATTGATGAAACGAAGGCAACGTGAGTTCAAGATGTTGAAATTCTTATTTTTAATCTTCCTGTACATCCCCTTTCTCCCGCTGCCTGTTTTGCATTTGCATTTGCACAGGCAGCCTTCATGTACATATAATTTTAATCAGTTTCTAAACATGTGGTGAGCAATCCCAATCAATTTTTTTTCTCTTTTTCTTCATTTTCTCTTCACCACAATTGTAGTAGCCTTTTGGATGTTGAATCCTTATGAGCTACCAGACCTCCTTTTCAATGGCGCAATCACGATTGAATACAGAGGCCGTTAGCATTAGGCCTTAACAGTATCGCCGCCCATCTCTCCGCTCAATTCGCGCGATGTGATTCCGCGGCGTAGCAATCCGAAGCCACCATTTTCCGATAGAGAGTGTTGGTTATCGCGAAGCAATGCCTGCTCCTCAAGAAGCTCGTGGATGTGGTCATTGAGCCAGAGACCATCAAGTAGCTGGGAGGGCATGTCTTTGGCGCCAGTAATCACCTTCTTACAAGTGGGCTTACCGCAAAAGCATTCGAATGGCTGGGCCATGTTCCATTCAGTAGAAGGATAAAAGAACTGTGCGTATGAAGAATAGGGTATATCAGCTATACGATTAACCAAGACTAGGCAGGGGTTCCACTGACGGTGAGTTCATCTCCGGGCTGAAGACCCTTGGGTCCCGCCACAATCTTCATGTTTCGCATGTCAAAATGCTAGCAGCATTCATTTAGTTGTGAAAATTTTCAAAGTTATCCTGCTTCGGCTGTTCTACTTACAAGAGAAGGCTCGCACGAGTGGTTGATGTAGAGCAAGTCGCTGTTGAGGTTCAGATGCTGGTCTTTGCCCATCTGAACGGTAGCATAAGTAGGCTCGCTGGCCAAGGTGCAAGGAGGGAACTCCAATTTGACGAATAGGCCAAAGGGCGGCACGGTCACTTTGGACAGGCTCTTGGTCATGAAGTCGGCACCGCTGACGACGACGTCTTGGACGTCGGGGTGGGAGGGCTGCTTCCAGGAGGGCTTGAGGGGAGCCATTGCGAGTGCGTATGGGTCTAAATGAGGTGAAAGTAGAGAAGAGCGTTTAATGATTATGATGGGCTCAGTCTGATGGAATGACTGTTCTGAGGAAGAGTCGGAAGTGAGGGGATTACTGCTTCGTGATACTAGTTATGAACTACTAAGCTATCAAGCACAGTACGTGATGTGGTCAAACTCAATTTGCGTCCAGAATCCCGGGCCATCCACGAGCTATTTATAAACCAATCTTCTCTACACCATTTCCCCAGCCCCAAGCCATCTCCGGGCCTTTAGCAACACGTCAGTTTCAAGCCGCCTAAACCGCCCATCTGCCGCGGGCCGTTGACAGTCGATTCTGTTCCCTCTCTAGGATTACCGAGGGACCTTGTCAGCGGGCTCCACGCGGAAGTCCCGCTCTATATCTTCACCAGCCCATTGGATATACCAGTACACTACTAGGGCAAATAGCTCGTGACAGGGCGGCGGGGTAGGATTTTGACGGTTTGCTTGCGATCCATTTGTCCTTTGCTGGCATGATCGACTAGAGCCTATCAGATGCTAGTCCGTAACCTAAACTGGTAAAGCAAAAGGCGCGTGTTTCGAGGTTGAAGTTCCCTCCCTCTGGGGTTGTGGCCAATGTGAGACCTTGTTCCTTTGAGATCCTTTGGGCCGACTGTAGGAGCGGAGGTGATGGGATTTGCAGCTGGTAGACGTAACGTTTACGTTTGAGCATACCTAGAGAATGAACGGACGCTTCAGGGTGAGGCTGAGGTTGTTAGTAGGCACTAGCGGTGTTCTGGTTGTTTTGGGGCCCTTGTCAAACTGTTATTTAAGCCCTGTGAGTTCTTTACTGGAGGAGTGCAAAACCCACAATTGACATTGGCCGTCGTGAAGCTGCAAGTAATTAGCGCATGTAGGATTTCTTGACATGTGAAACCTTCCAATGACAGGAGCGGTAACAGCAGATTATCAGTCTATTTAGTGATTTGCTGTGGTGTAGGGTATGGGTGGCTTCACCAGCAATTCACTTTGGCTTCCCAATAAAGGACGTCGGTCACTGGCAGCATTGTAGCCGTATAGATTGAATCACCAATTTAATCGATGCATACGGCTCTTGGTGCTTCTCTTGAAGGCGGAACTCTCCACTGGTGAACTCGACGAGGCTCTTGTCTTGATCACTTGGGTAGCTTCTCCTGTTTCCTCAGTGGCCGTTGATCAAAGAACCGAAAAGAGAAAAATCACATAATTATAATTGCTTAAACAAGAGAGTGTTTAGTCCATCCGCGACGCCTATACACATGGTTGTGATGTTGATTTATCCTTCAAATGTGTCCTCCGCGTAGAGTTCACATAAGGCTTACTATGAATACTACTGAACCGAGAGAAAAGAGGGCTATGGATTTTTCAGCTTCGACAATGGTCATTTAAGGTTATTCAACAGTCATTCTTTGGACTCATTACTAGCCATGATTGGATAGCCAAGATACCAGCGTGACAGGCAGCCGAATCTGAAGTGTTGTCTGAGCCAGCTGCCGGCCACCTCGCCAAACAATGCTCCAACTGGCACACAATTCTTCATTAATGAGGGCTTCTCACTACCGAAGTACCTGTATTAACCCACGAATAAAATTTTCACTCTTATAAAATACTCTTTGTGCCCACTTCTTCACCTACCTCTTCCTCCCTCAGCTTCTTCTCCCATCTCTTCCTCCCTCAACTTCTTCTGCCACCTCTCTCCTCCCTCAACTTCTTCTGCTCTCTGCATCTTGCACTACACACTTACGACCTGCTTCTTCTATATTTTTACTCTCTTAACACCATCACCATGCCGCTACAAATTACGTGCAAAGTGTGGTGGAAGCCCACGCTGCAAGGGGTAACCAACTATCGCTTTTGTCTGTTAACTGGGCGTGATAGGTAGCAGTTGGTTGTCATCGTACGGTTGGCTTTTTTTTGCATAACGCTGATAGACTTGGGGAATTTCCTGAAGACTTATCATGTCGGGTATCAGAAATTAGATTATATGGAAGTATAGCATAGCCCATATTGACTCAGATGGTATTGATGACGAACAAGCCAAGTATCTGAAAAGATGCTCGGTCTGTTGACCAATCCTCTGTGGCGTTTAGACGCAGTCTGAAACTATCCGAACTACAGAGGTTTGCCATCTACTCATAATCTAACCATGGTCAACCAGCATCTTCCCTAGAATACTCGAGCTACTTGTCTAGTCTAGTCCACTGCTAACAAAATGTCACGAAAATTTTCCAGGACTACTGAACTCATCCTGTTACGGATCCAAATGCCATCTTTTCTGCGAATGATTGACCAACAATGAACGATCTCGTAATGAGATTTATTGTGGCACATTATTGGGCACCAAGGCTGCAGAAAGCGAGCCGGCCTGAGCCACTGTCCATTCTGCTATCCTCCGCATTCCCGGTTTAGTATGCCTTCTAAATTCTAGCTCTTAGGGATTGCGATCACCACCCGAGCTACCTACAATTGATGCCAAGCCGTCTGCTGCAGTAGTACTATGAAGCGAGAGTCCCCTTGCCCTGGTGTTTGCTGCTGTAGGGAAAGAAGAATAGATGAGGGTATATCTATTTATATCCTCATGTAAAACTTCTACTTGGCATTCAGTTGCTAACATATTCATTCAGACGTAACCTTTTTTAGGAGAGCACGATATCCCATCTCACTTTACGAAGTTTCTTAATTTGTTCAACCATGGCTACCCAAGGACAATAGAGACTTGGCGCCTGTACGGCTTGTCTTTCTGGCTGAAAAGATGTGGCATAGCACCCATTCATGTCTTTTGCATGCTGCAATCAGTAATCACTCAGTACATATTCAGGCCAGCCGTACTTAGTTGTCTTGATACATGCAAAATGGTATAACGAGACGGAATCAGACTAACACGGACGCAGCAGGATCGATTCACTTGACAAAACTGATTTCATCATACTCAATTGTCTCGATTTTTGTCCATTCATTCTCAGTATCCCTCAGCAGCCCTCCCTACGCATCTAATTCACGTTGCTATTGTGTTGTCGGGGCTTACGGGTCCGCAAGGCCGGCACACGTCCGGCAGCCTCTCGACACGCCTCCTCGCCAAGTAAGTCGGCTTTGCTTGTAATATGAAACGAGCTGCCCCGTCCTTGGACCTCTATAACGCGCAGTACCACGGCAACGACGAGATTCACGCTTCTTGGTGTTTTGGTTTTCCAATTTTAGAGAGCCAATTGGCCAAATCAGCTGCAGGGCCCCCTACTACAAAAGTCTCCTCGAGTGCAACCTTTCACGCCAACCTTTTCACCACCGCAACCCACCACTTTCCAACGCTCTACAACTTTTGATCGAAAACTAACTCCCTATCTGCATCTGCATACCGAGATCTTTGGTATTTGGTCGAGGCCTCAAGCTTTACTCAATATCCTTGTTTTATTCTTCTTCTTGTCTCTTCTTGGTGTTCGACATCGCCATCTTTCCTTCTCGCCGGCTTCTGCCTGCAGCCGCAGCCTCCTTCCCCTGGAGGCCACGACTTCAGCATCACCTCGCTGAGAGTCGGGCAAGGACCCGAACTGCTATTCTGGGAGGCGAAGAGTCGTTTCTCACTCGTGCTCTCCTCAACTAAAGCTGAAAAGTTTCAGGCGACGACGTCCCCTGGAATTCGCTAGAAAGCTCGTCTAGCCCTCTTACCTTCCAAGACAAGCCATCGCAGCTTCCCCTTCTGAACCTCACAAGTAACTTCCTCTTCATTCTTCCAACCTCAGGCATCTGCTAACAGTTTCTACAGAAAGTACCTACCAACAGGAGTAGGTAAGCAGCTCATCAGTGCTCTTTGTACTGGATTTGCTCCTTCGCAGTCTCTTCACTTTTTGTCCATCTTCAAACACACTCTTTCGACCACCAGTCAACCTCAACACTGCCCTATCCGTTCCCTCTTGCGTCTGCTGTCTTCAATAGTTCCCCGTTGGAAGCCTGATCAAGGCTTTGTATGCATACAGACCTTTTCCTGCTCACTTGGCAGCTGTTTGGTAAGTCCGATTTCATATCTCCTGGTGAGAAGCATCCGCTACTCCCATATTACCTTGCTGTTCTAAGGCTCAGAGCAACTGTTTGATATCAAACACAACACCTCTTCCTTTATTGTTTCTTTTCGTATCAACCGATTGTTTATCCCCCTGGAGTTCTTTGCTGCACTACTTGGCAGCAAAATTCCCAGTGAACCGGTCTGCTATCCCATGCCCAATCATCTTCTATTCACGAGAGAATGTCTTCAAACCCAGTATCTACAAACTTCATTACGTTTCATTCGCCATCGGTCTTCATAGCGTACTGACAAGAACAGGTTCCAGTTGCAATCGCGCTTGTCTCGACGCTTATCCACACACAACTGCTTCATTCAGTGATTTACGCTGTTCTTCGACTGTTTCACTTCATTCCTTCCTTCAGGAAGAAACGACTAATGGCAATCATTCCTGCTGTCGACGAGTCCTCAATGGCCGGGAAAATCTACACTCCCGGCGAACTGCTCCGACTCAAGAATACCCCTATGAATAGAGAGCTTTACAATCAGCTCCAAGAAAAGCTTCGCCAAGATCAAGAGCTAGGTATGGATGAACTTCTACCTAGTCTGCTACGCTACTTGATTGCTGACCAACTGCTCTAGGTGAAGTTCTTCGCATGCCTCTTGAGAGCTCACTTGCTCGCATCATGGAGGAACCTGCCAATGTGCCTGCAGGCTCGGAGGGCGCTTCTCCCCGCCGTGGCGAATCTGCTAGACAGTTGGATGGTACTGAATCCGAATGGAGATATCGTGGCCGCAGCGACTCGGAAGCTATTGGGGGCCAGCCCATCTCCGCTCCGACTGGCCTGAGTGCCCAGAAGGATGAAGGTTTCCAACGATTCTACCGAGCAGTCGTGTCACCAACTCACGTTCGAGTTACTGCTGGCGGCCGCATCGTGCCCAACACACGCGGCTCTCCATCGCCCACAACTAGGTGGCCCAAAGACAAATCTGCGGTGGAAGGAGCTGAAAACAACTCCAACCGCCCGCCATACCGAGATATTCTCCAGCAAAGTCAATTTATTGTGCCTCAGCACCCCATGGGATTCTTTCCCCATCACGCCATGATCCCAGGCTTTGCGCCTGGAATGGTGCCTGCAATGCCTGGCATGCCTGGTATGCCTGTAGTGCCTGGCATGGCCGCACTCTCTGCGATGCCTCCAATGCCATCAATGCCTGCGATGCCTGCAATGCATGCTATCCAAGCAATGCCATCGGCGTCAGCGGCGCCAGGCGTACCAGCAGGAGCAAACCCATATCCCATTGTGCCGTGGCCATTGGGATTCAATATCTCAGGGCCAGGAGGAGCCGCTCAACCTTCTCTCATGGGCCACGCCTCAGGTCTTATGCCAATGCCACCAAACCCAACCACTGGTGATAGGCAGAATGAGACGGGAGCTTCAGAGAATGCAACCCCAACTCGGCCTCCCCCCCCTGAGAGTGGTGAGGTAGCCCGACCATACGTGCACAATGGACAATGGGTATTCCCTCCTACTGCTCACTTTGCTATGGGACCTCATCCCGTTCATCCCGCATTCATAGCTCCCTCAATGGTGCCCATGGTGGCTGGCCACAGGCTCATTCCCAACCATATAATGGCTCCTATGGCCCAGAGCAACGGACAGGCGCCGCAGGTATCACCACAGGCAGTGGCCTTGCCACCTCCTCTTCAAGTCCCCTCGGTACCAACCCCTACCCCCTCCAATGGACAGCATCAGTCCTCCATCCGAGCAAGCCAAATAACCAAAAAACAGCTTTCAGTTCTTCGTGCGTCCCTCAAGTGGGCAGAAGACCAGCTCCAGTACAACAAGCACCAGATTGATGAACGAACCATGGAGCTTCATGCAGAGTCGTTGCGCTATTCTATTGGACACTTTGAGAAGGTTCAAGATGAGCAGGCAGCAAATGAGAAACGGAGCCACCCAAAAGACCAGGCAAAGGACGACATGAGTGACTTCGCCTCTGCAGACGAACGATCAAAGTCTCCAGTGACTAGCAGCGTCAAACCTGAAAATAGCGGCGCTGAAAGCTTTACTAGCCTGCCAGAGGAGTCCTCCATGGAACGCGCTGACAAGGCGATGCCGACAGCTCAGCGGAAGGCTTTCACTTCCAGCCATGAGGAAGCAACAGTTCAGGCTGTCCCGACTGCCCAAATTCTGAGACTTTCCGATGAGATCGGTGCCAACAAGAGATCTTCAACTTTGCCTGTGACGGCAGCGCTGGCTCCTCCATTCCAACCTCGTGCTGTGGGCGGCCAGGATACCAGGGACGTGTTGCCTAGCTCTGGTCATCCCAAGCCCATATCTGGAGAGGATGAGTCTACTAAGCCTTATCTCGTTGGACTGCTCCCACCCGGTATGAGAGTCGAGCACGCCAGGGATACTGATTACATCTACCCACGACAGCTTACTGAAGATGAACTCCGAGCTCGTCACATGTACTGGGGTAAAGCTCCTCACCACCTTCAAAGCGGTCTTCCCAAGTTTGATGGTAAGAATTTCTATCCACCTTCACCAGACAGAAGCCAGTGTGGCGAGCATGAGTCGGAAGTCAGTCTTGGACAAGGATCTCTTCATACCAAGGCATCCCAAGTTGACAATGGTGATGGGAATGTCAGCGCTGACCCCTTTCAATCTTCTCGACATGATTCACGTCAATACGAGCGCGGTGGAGTGGGATTCACCACTGAGTCGAGTTTATCCCAGCATTCTGGAATGTCCACCAACGGTGGCGATCGTTCTCGCCAAGAGACCGGAAAAAATGCCCCTCGAGGAAGTCGTCATCAAATGGCTATGACTGGCAATCCCAACGCTCGCTCAGAGAGCGACAGTCCCGACGAAAATGACGAGAAGAGCATCGTGTTCAAAGGGCGCAACTCTTTGCGCCAAACTCGGTAAGTTAATCCTTTTTATCTACAATTTCTCATGCTAACACAAAGCCTTTATAGACCAAGGCCTCGCAGCGGCATATGGCACGATATGATGAAACGCGGTACGTCGAGCAGCGGCGCAGTTCCAGGAACAGTTTCCTCTACAACAGTTCAGGGCGTTCTACCTCACTACAGTGGCCATGCGACTGCGTCTCTCACTCCCACAGCAACCAACATCAGCTCATCTCGTGAGCAGACAATCAAGTCGGGAAATGCCAATGAGGGTGAACCGGCCAACCTTACTGCCGAGAGACAGATCGAAAACAGGCCCCTAGGAGATGGCAAGCACAATGCTTATTCCAGTGTTCAGGGGTCGAAGAAGCGAACCTCAATGCTTTGAACTGAGGACAAGTCGGGCTCTATTTTGCAACAAGAGGAGCCCAGTCCAAGATTCAATCGAATCATCTCTTATTGCAAGCACATTTATGGATTGTATGAGTACTTATTACGACTGTTACTTGATTTCGACATTATTTTCCTTTCAACTCGGTTGTCACTTTGTTTGCGACGAACAATCTGAGAATAGCATCATGTCAACCTCACCATTTCTCCATGGTGTCAAAGGGCGGCCAATCAGTGCTTTCTAACAGACTCAGGGCGCGTCACTTATTGTTAGAGTTTGGCTGTATCATGTACCATCTGCAGAAATTTCGGAAAAAGAGAAACAACCAAAAAAAGGGGGGTGTGTACGAAAAGGTGTTGATCATTGTGGGATTATTTTGTACAGAAAAGAAACACTTGCTTCAGCTACGAACGGCGTCTCCTTTGGAGCCTGCTTCCTGTTGCCTTACAGAGGGTTTGGACTTTAGAGGAAAATTACTCGCTAACCAACAAATATATTGCTTTGCTTTTTTTGCTAAACCTTTTTGCTCCGCTGATTCAATTGATACTGGTGAAAGGGTATACTCGGAGCCTCTTGGCACAATAATACTGCGTGCTAGCGAGAATGACTTGAATTCTCATAGTACTGGCCGTCTACGTAGATACAGAGCCTGATTGGAAACCAAGAGTTTTCGAGCAAGTGTCATGTCCCTCACCATCAAATTTCCAGCTTCGTTACAGAAAAGGCAAGATGAAAATCTTCGGGCGAGCGCAGAGTTTCGTGGTATGAATCTCAGTCGGGGTTCACTCTTCGCCAGTCGTATACCTCGAAAACCATGAATTTTGTTGGTTGACGCGGAGATTATCTAGCGGGGATTCACAAACTACGAAGAATGGAGACACAACCTACCTGCATATGCCTTTTCTTTGTTCAAGAGTCAAAGATTTGAGGCAGTCTACGAAGGCTGTGCAATGACAGCCCCTCGACAAATGAATCGAGTATGACAAGTCTCACTGAGACAGCAAAAGTGGAACAAGAGCCAAAAAAGCTTCGGGAAACACCTCCCATGGAGCATTTCACACAACAAGTTGGTGAAACGGCCATTGAGAATTGTAAAATTCTCGATTCATCTACCCTGCTGAGAAAGCCGGACCTGCAGGGGTCTCGGGTATCGCTAAAACGCCGGAGTATATATGCCCATTCCTTGCCCATCATTGTGCCATGGATGCATCACATGGAAAAACTGTTAAGTTGAAAAAAAAAAGATTCATCTCCTCGTCTCACCCAATTTTAAGATTTTGCTTTGAATTTAAGCAGAGATCTTGTTGGGGACACGGAGCTCACGGCCGACCTTGGAGCGGGACAGGATGCTCTCACGGTCCTTGTCGAGCTTGAGCTTGGTGATGACGACGTTGGAGGGGTGGATGCCCAGGGGGACGCTCTGGCCGCTGGCCTTGTCGCGGGTGACACGCTCGACGTGGATCACGTACTTGAGACGGTAGACGGAGGTGACCTTGCCCTCACGGCCCTTGTTGGAGCCACGGACAATGGTGACCTCGTCGTCCTTGCGGATGGGGATGCTGCGGACCTGTTGGCAAGAAAGATGTTAGTTTTCCACGATGAGGAACAGAGAAGAGCGTTTGTTTGAGGGAATACGAACGTTGTACTTCTCGCGCAGCTCCTTGCTGAGGGGAGCGCTCATGATAACACGGCGCTGGCCAGAGCCGGCCTTGAAGTGAGCGGCACGGCTCTTGCTCCTGGAGGAGTGAGTGTCTGTTCCAAGATGTTAACACAAAACATATTCCATTGATGCACAGATCATGAATACGAAAAGCTTACTCTTGTTAACCTTGACCATCTTGACGGTTGGATTTGGACGACGAGGAGATCCTGTTTTGTCGGTTGAGCGTTGGGTGATGAGGAGGAAAAAGAAGAGGGAAAAAAAGAGTCCAGCTAGAAAATTGTCGTTGGCCTGCCGCTGTGGGCGAAATTTTTGGCGAGCGGTGGGTTACCACGTGACTTTTGCTGCCCTACTTCTTGGTTCCGTTTCTGGAAAGAGGGCTGCGAGCTTAATGTGATTAGTCATTGAGCGCAGGGTTAGCTTGCTCCTGGTGGATGCAGCAGCAGCTGTTGGGGTTAGGTAAGCAGCGCGCTGGGTTTTCAATGAGGGAATGTGACCGTTTGAGGAAAAAGTGAAAAAGAAAGAGATCCCAAGGAAGGCGAGGGAAATTATGTGATGATTTGACTAGATGGATTCTTGATTTGCTCTCCAATCTCATCTTCGGTGAGCGGAATGCGTATCTTTAGTGTGCAAACTATTTATACAAAATCTCCCTTCCAAAAGGACGAAAGAGCTCCATTGGTTGTAATGTACAGAGGCCATCCGAGAACTCCTGGTCGTCTATCTATAAAATATCGTACAGAGACTGCAGCACCATTTTTGAGGAGCACCATAGAGGCCATGTGAATCTTCAATGCCTATTATTTTGCTATTTTGAGGCAGGAGGCATGAATCTGCCGTTGTTGTCATATCTCGCTTCTGCTTTTGGTTAGTAGTCGATCAAGGAAATAGACATCAACGGTCGTTAAATCGATGGAATCTTACTGAAGAATGTATAATTGAGCGTTACAGTCTCAACACCCTTCATGTTGATATCGTTCAACAGATCAGGGTCCAAGTAAAAGAACACGGGCATGTCCACTGTCTCGCCAGCATTTAACCTTTGCTCCTCAAAGCAGAAGCACTGAATCTTGCTAAAGTATGGCGCACACTGAGCAGGCGTCACGCTATACGTCGCCACGCCAATGATGTCTTGGTCGCCCAGATTCGTCGCCTTATAGAATGCCAGGGCGGTCTCTCCGGGAAGCACTCGGACCTCTCGCTGTTGAGGGACAAACTTCCAGGGCAGGATGTCAGATACGGCCGCATTGAAGGTGACTTTGATTCGATTCGCAGAAGTAACAGGAACAAGACGGCTGGAGAGGTCTTGGTTCTCTTCGCCGGACGTGCCGTGGGCTCGGACGGGCTGGCCACCCCAACCGGTGGTTGCGCAAATCTGCAGCGTATTTAGTCCATTGATCAATGCCATCCAGGGAAGATTTTGCGAACCATTTTGTAGAAAGGCACTGAGCCATATGCCAGAGCGAGCGTGCCCATGATCACGCTCATGGTATAGAAGCTATAGAAAGACATGAGCCCAGTGTTCCACGAATTGCTGCCCAGGAATGGTCTCCATACGCTATCGTCTTGTTCCTCTGACTATATTGCTCCCGCACCCGGTCCATAGACGGCGCATACGTGGCATTCTGTCGCGGCTGGTGTTGTATCTGCTGTTCTCGCCGAGGCCGTGAGTTTGAGAATTTGCGCCGAAAGTCTGCAAAGTTGGGCCGGCTGCTCTGTGGCCGCGCATGCTGGCAGAAGAAGCAAGCCCACTGCGACGAAGAGCTCGCCGTCCGTGAAGGGCCGTTGCGCACCAGGCGCAGTGCGTTGCTCATCTTTGGCTGTTCGTTTGCGAGATTTGCCCTGCGGAAGACTGGAGGAAGCAAGCTTCGATTTGGAGCTAGCGCCAGGATCTGTATATCCGATCCGATGCTCAGTGGCATGACATCTTGAATTTGGTGGGGCAGCGGTTCGGGGCGAATTGACTTTGGCTGTGCCGATGCAATGCTGTAAGTACCCCCACCGCCCCTACTCTATTTACACATGGCGAACACTCTTAGTAGTAGCTGTATCTTGAGGCTATATTCTCAGTCATTCAAAAAAGAAGAAAGAAATTTTGTTCGGTAGAATCTAATCTCATAAAAATGATTTTTAATTTCTCTGTCATATGCTGGCCTTAGCCGGGTACTTAAAGTCTAATGTCTGTTAAAATGTGCTATCAGTCTTGTATTGCAGCATGCCCTCCCCATCATATCGTCGTGAATTCTCGAGTAGCTCCATACGCTGTGGTAATAATCCCATAACAATGATAAAAGAATAAAAAGAATAAAACAAGAAGCATTTTTGAATAACACCTGGGATGTTTATGCCAATTTTTTGCGGGGTTGCTTCTTCTGGAAGCCATTGAGAATCGGTTTCACCACCCTCTGCCTTCCAGATTGTGCCAGTCTCTCCAGAACCTGGATAACAAACACCTGGATTGCCAGAATGATGAGCCGGAATAGATGATCCAACAGACCCAACCTTGGGACTCTTCCTCTGCTATAGGTGGAATCTCGGAACTCAAAGGGGAGCTTAGCCCCTAGGTGGTCCTGAGCCACCTGCAATCCACTGGTGAATCCGTCTTCGTGGAATCCATATCCGGTCCATGCCCCAACATAGCTGATTCCTCTCCTGTTCTGTATATAGCGCAGCATCCTTTGAGCGCGCACAGAAGAGGGAGTGTGCAGGGGATGAGTGTAGTAATACTTGCCCTGGATCTTGGATGGGCTGGGGCGATGGATTGGATTCAGAGTGACCAAAACATCGCCAAATGGATTTCTCGGGATGCGTTGCATGATGTTCATGTTGTAAGTTATGGAGACTTTGTCCATATTGGCTTTCTGTGTTGAGGGAGAAGACAATGTTAGGAAGTTCCAGCTTGACCATGCTCTTTTATTCTGTGGCATCAGAGACAGATCTGAATGGAGCACCGCTTCGTTCTGTGACGTCTGAAAGCAGGCTAGAATCGAACGCTCCTGCTCTGTAGCGGAGGGGCCGAGAATGGAGAGCGCCTGGTCACCGTGAGTGGCAAGGATAACGTGATCGAACACCTCCGTCTTGCCATTTTCAAGGTGCAATAGTACTCGTCCTTGATTGTCGTTGGACACATTTCTGACTGGGGTATTGAGGAACATGTGGTTGGGGGGGAAGCCCTTCATGACAGTATCGATGTATGAGCGAGCACCATTCTTGAGCGTCAACCACTGTGGGCGTAGGGAGAGGGTAGATAGCAGGTGATGATTCCATCTAATTGAATTGTCAGTATAAGAGCTGAAGAGATGCGGCAGCAGTGTCGACTCACAGGAAGCGGACCAGCATTGTTGCAGGAAACTCCAACGCGCATTTATCAGGACTTGTGCTCCAGATGGCAGCCGTCAGAGGAATCAAATAATCGTCCCGGAAGCCATCCGAGTAACCCTCACGCTGCAGGTACTCCCCAATGGTCAGCGTCTTGTGAACGTGATTCATCATGTTCTCTCCTCCATAGCGAGGCTCATATTCCTCATCATCTATGAGCAAGTCTAGCGCAAACTGGCTGAAGCGAATAATGTCAAATAGTGTCCTCCACATCCTCGGAGAGAAGACATTTCTCTTTTGGGTGAATATCGTGCTCAGATTCGTGCTCGCCCATTCAAACAGGCCCTGGTCTCGCGATACGCTAAAGGTCACCTCAGTAGGCTCAGTCGGGACTCCGATTCTGCTGAGGAAATTCAAGAAATTGGCTAGCCAGGGGATCAGCACTCGGAAGATGGCAATGGAACAGTCCCAAGTTCAACTCACGGTATGTCGCTGAATTCATCGCAATAAACCCAGCGTCAACGGCCGTCGTATACTTGCCGGCCTTCCATTGCACCGTGTTGGTGTGGCCGCCCAAGCGGTCTGCGGCCTCGTAAAGATAGACATCGTGATACGTTCTATTCAGGGCCCAAAGCGCAGCAATGCCCGAGCAGCCACTGCCGACAATGGCCACTTTCTTCCTGGCAAACCTGTCAACAGAGTGGCTCATAGGCGCGATGGTATCTTGCTTGGGGGCGACGGATGGTGAAGGGCATGGGAAGGGACTGGGGAGTTGGGAACGGCTTCAGCTGCCCAAAAAATACACGGGAGACGACTTGCACATGTCAGAGAACTCGACGTCCAGCAGCGGCCGGGACAAGGGGGGCAAAGCTGCCGGCGCCACCCATGGAACTGTGCATAAGTGTCGCGGCCCTGATTCGATGACGGGCAAGAGATAACATGCAGGAGAATCAAACAACTCACACATGCCGCGGTTCTGCTCGCAGGGGCATAGTCACTTGTACATGCAGCGATCTCCAGCAGGTACCTGCGCCTTATGTATATGTACGAGTACGGAGTACAGTACTTGCGTCTGTGCTGATGTGCGGAAGACAAAGCAAGGGATCGGATCACCACAGGAACACTTCGGGGATTTAGCAGGAGAACCCTTTGGTTTATGTACTCCTAATTGCTGCCAGGGTCTTGTAAATTGTCTAGGTGTGTTTTCAAGGATGAAAGCGGCTGAGCTACCTAGTAGCGCCACAGGTGGCTGACTTTAGAGTGACGGTTCCGATCAACATCGATGCAATTGCTTTCATCAAATGTTGGGATGCTACAGAACAAAGGCTCTCGCCTCATTTCTCGAAATGCCACGTACAGGCACGTTTATAATTGATGCATTAGTTCCTGCATCGACCAACGTAAGCCAACGGATTCGGCACATCCTGCCAAGGCAAATAAAGACGTGGCTGGCAACCAGACGGCAGCTGAAAATAAGCTATCCAACTTTACGGAGCTGTCTTAGCATGGCGGGCGGTTAACAACAAGGCGATGTTACGAGAGTCAGGTACTCTGTACTTTTGGCCAGGATTTGTTGCGATAACGCATCCGCCCAGCACCAAACTCGGCCTAGAACTGTGGTCTGATGCAATTCATGCTTCTACGTGGAGATGCATCAGTGGAGCATGAATGGTTTTTTTCCATTTCGCCTCCATTATCACATGCTTTGCAGCTGGTGCAAATCATAAGACGAATGCCTGTCGTTTCACCGGCATGGATCCGTCACCGCTTGACCGCCTTACTGGCCGAGTTCTTTTTGAGCAGTTGGTAATGCCTGGTAGCAGTACCAGTACTTCGTATCTCATGTTAGAGACGGACAGCCCAGGGCTGGCCCTTTAGCTGGCATGTCGAGCACTCAACGGGATCGGGAAACGTGGGAAGCGAATCTCCAATTCTTGAAAGCGCCGTGTAGGAAAACCTACATCAATCTCCCCGGCATCTCAACTGTGCGCCATTGACAAAGTCTAGACGCTTAGCCTTAAATTCTTCGTAGCCGGGTGGAATCAACTTAATGAAAAAAGAGAAGAAAATTTCAAATTCTGCGGGCAGCTGTGAGATAATATCGACCAAAAAGCACGGACCACCCTGAGCTTAGTCACTTGCCATATTTTAGCCGTGGCCTCATACTGCACGTGTTGTACGGTGCAATGCCCAGGCTGCATAAAGCGTAGGTTGGTACTTGGCCATGGGTAGAGACAAGGTACCCTGTCACGCACATAACGCACGTAAAGTACCTAGCTGCCCGCAGCAAACCAGTACCCCTTCTGATTGCCCAACCAGCCTGTCTTAGCCTTGAATGCGTACGTACGATGACGGCGCTGCTGTTCTCAGGCGGCCATTTTCAACATCACCAGAGGAACTCAGCCGAGCGCACATCGCAAGCATAGAAGCCGTCATCAGTCTCCCATTTCTGGACACCTCCAGCGAGTCGATTTTATCGCAACAGCTTACTGCGTCGTCTGCCTTTTTTTCTCCGCTTACTCCTGAACCCAACAACCAAGATGGCGAACCCTCTCGATACCGATGCTGGCTCCGAACTTTTCAGCTCGTATGAGGCGGAGCTCAAGCTCGTACAGGCCGATCTGGCGCAAAAGCTGGACCAGATCCCCGAACTGAGTGGTGAACCGCGCAAGGCTGCCGTCAGCCAGGCTGAACGCGCCCTGGAAGAGGCAGATGAACTGGTACTGTAACCCGTTGCATATATGCAGAGACAGGTCTAACATTTAATCGCCATCATAGCTTGGTCAAATGCGCCTTGAAAAGCAAAACATCCCTACGTCTGCACGAGCCAAAGTCAACCAGCGCTTCCGCAACTACGAATCCGACATCGATTCAAACCGCCGAAAGCTTACGGGCCTCGCCACTAACCGAGCCGCAATGTTCGGTTCACGCTACACCGACGAACCATCCGGATCAACGGATATCAATTTGGAACAGCGACAGCAGCTGCTGTCGGGAACTGAAAGACTCGACCGAAGCACACAACGACTTCTTAGCAGCCAGCGGCTCGCCAGCGAGACAGAGGCTATCGGAGCTGAAACGCTGGCCGATTTGCACAGGCAGGGCGAGACTATTCGCCATACGCACGACACTCTTTTGGACAGCGAGGGTTATGTCGATCGCAGTGTCAAGACCTTGAGGGGGATGGCTCGGAGGTAATGTAATCCAACATCAGCAGTGTCGAAGCACAGAATATTGATGATGAACAGCATGGCTACGAACCGAGTGATTACAATTTCCATCATCACTATCCTGGTGCTTTTGATCATTGCTGTGATTTTCAGCAAGTTTCGATGAAAGCCAGGGTCTTGCTTGGAGTTATGTCGGCGATTCGGAGTTAATTCAACTGGACTTTTTGCGTGCTTCTTTTCTTCTTCTTTCTTTCGCAACATACAGACTTGCACATATAAATGAACCTTGGCACAGACAGCAGGGGCCATAATAGCAGCAGCTCGAATAGAGAAAGTAATAGTGTTGAAGGCCCCTTTGAAAGCATGCACTAGTAGAGTGCACTGTTTACAGCTATTGTGTTTACCTTTTCTTTATCTCATACAAACAAAATAGAAGTGTATTGAGCAGCCAGAGTGTTTCCTTTATCAATAACAAAACTCGGGTGACAATAAAAGAGGCCTCGGGAATGTAAATGTACCTCCTACCACAGCAGCAGTGCGGAGTACTACGTAGGTACAGATTTACGGGTGGTTGGGCAACGGAGTGTGGGGTAATTCATTGTCTCAGCGCTACGGCCGAATTTATTCCGGTACAAGCCCGATGTTGGCCCAGACGCTTACGCGAGGGTTCCTCACGAGAGCTCAGACTTTGTCCAACCGTTTTTATTAGCCTCACAAAACTTTCTTCCTCGCACAAACCACTCGAACCTCTCCGCATCCTCCACCCTCTCTACCTCCCAACACTCTCTTCCCTTTCTTCTTCTATTCTTCAATTTTTTTCTTCTCTATTGACAGTGCCTATACGCACTTACTCTGTCTTCTTTGAACCCCTCTATTTAAAGCTCGCTACGTGGTCGACGTGGCCTCACGGCCCACCATGTCTGAATTCCTTGGGTATGCGCGAATGGCCTCAACTCACGTACCGTGTCCCTCAAGCTAACAAGCGAGCTTCCAGATCCCGTATCTCCCTCATCTCCAAGAGCGATATTCGGTGAGAATCTATGCTCCTGATTCACCAAGACGGTCACTGACCTCTAGTGGAGCTACGTGGGGACTTTGCACGAGATCAATTCGGACGAGTCGACAGTGTCTCTCGAGAATGTCCGCTCATTCGGCACAGAGGGTCGCAGGGGTAGGCCTGAAGAGGAGATAGCGCCATCAGACCAAGTCTATGAGTACATCGTTTTCCGCGGAAGCGATGTCAAGGATTTGCGAATTGAGGAGCACCCCGCTATCAAGGAGAATAAGCCTCCTGTCATGCCTGACGACCCTGCTATTGTCGGAGTAAGTGATGTCTCTTTCTATTTCTGCCAAGATCTTTATACCCTTTCATGATGAAATATTGCGGATGTAAACTTTTTGTCACGTCGGAAAGCGCAAAACCATGTCGAGATTTCCGTTGCCTTCCTTCTGATTGTAAAGGATCATATTCACTGTTTTTTGAAATTCGTACTTTGAGAGCTCCGTTCTAACAAGTCGATGCAAAGGCCCGAGCTCGTCCTGGAGCGCAAGGACCAAACCAAAACGCTCCTGCTGGAGCTCCCCCCGGTGCCCCCGGCTTTCCACAACACCAATATCCTCCCAACCAGTTCTACGGTGGCCCTCCGCCTCCGGGCTCTTGGGGACGAGGTGGACCTGGCCCTATGGCTGGACCAGGTTTTGGCAACGCACCATTCCCTCCGGGACCTCCACCCCCAGGCTGGTACCCTCCTCCAGGCCAAGGCTTCCCGCCTGGACCTGGCGGTCCAGGTCCATGGGGCAACGCACCGTTTCCTCCGGGACCCGGTGGTCCCCCAGGCTCTGAAGCTCCTCAAGGTCAGCGGGCTGCACCTGAGCTCTCCGCAACCCAAGAGTCAAAGCCTCCTGCTGGACCCGGGGCAGACAAGTCGAAGGGAGCTCCCCAATCAGAACCCAAATCTCACGCTCAAGCAGCGAGACAGCCCTCCAACGCGCCTGCTCCTCCAGTTGAGTCTAAACCGTCGGTGGAAGAGGTTAAGGCAGTTGCCACAACACTGGCATCGAACGGAGCTGCAAAGGCAACTGATGCGTCCAAGGGTATCCCTACTGGTCCCAAATCGAACCGTGTCCAGCCAGTTTTGCCTCTCACCGGACCTGCATCCAAGCCTTTCCAGCCTCCCTTTGCGGCAGAAAAGGCTTCCCAGGCGGCTCCTCAGTCCGCAGCTGCTGGACCAAGCAGTGTACAAGATGCTACGAGTGCGGCTAGAGCAGCCGTGGCGCTGGCGATGGCACAACTGAGCAACACTGGCGGGAATGCTATGGATAACCTGACCACCAAGGTCCAAGAGATGCGAGTCAACGCCATTAGAGGTGGCAGCGCAAATCGTGGCCGTGGACGAGGTGGCCGCCCAGCCAAGGTGGAGGTCCCCGACGCAGACTTTGATTTTGCTCAGTCAAACGCCAAGTTTAACAAGGAAGACTTTGTTAAGGAAGCCGTTGGGGGCTCTCCGTCGCACGAGGCTCCTGCCGCGTCTGCAACAGAAGGCTCAGAGACTCAAGATGGCACCACTCCTGTGGCATACAACAAGTCGACGTCGTTTTTCGACAACATTTCCAGCGAAGCCAAGGAGAGAGCCGAAAACAATGGCCAAAAACCTGGCGGACGCGAGTGGCGCGGCGAGGAGCAGCGCAGAAACATTGAGACGTTTGGCCAAGGAAGCGTCGACGGTGGATACCGAAACTACCGTGGTCGTGGTCGCGGACGCGGAACTAGAGGAGGCGGTCGCGGCTTCAGCCGTGGTGGACGGGGAGGTCCTCGTCCCCAGTATCAGTCGACTGCCGCTGGCCAGTAAGATACTATTTGGTATGGCAATTCCGAATAGGTTCAAAGGCTGCAACCCCCGAGAACAATTCACCATACAAGTCTCTGGAATGAGACTACATAACGACGTCAACTACCAACGAGCTCATGGTGCGACTTTGAGCTCGCATTCTCCCAATATTCCTCTTAATTCACTTGCACCAATGTACCAAAATTCTTCAATGTTTGCCTCTTCTAAGCTACTTTACAGTAGCCGCGAAGACTTATATTATTCATGTTTGATTTGCTTTCAGCTCAGGATAGGAGCTACGGTTTGCACTGGTCACGGAACTCGACGACGATGCCGGAGTTCGGTTTGCGTTTCAAGGGGGGCACAGGCATTGCATTCCATGAATCATGAGGGGACATGATGAATGAAAAAAAAATCTTTTCGACCAGGAGTAGGGGGGCGCTTAGGAATAAGCCGGAGTCTTTCACTGAACAATGAGGCTGGGGATAAGCATGCGAATATATAATGAACCTGTATTACCTTCTATATGAAGCACGGGGGTCTGGTTAAGAATAATCAGACAAAATGAAGTTTAATGAGTTAGTACCTCGTAGTGGGCAAGCAACTTTCTAGCCCGCTACCAAGAAAATGAAAGAGGATTAATTCCCCATTCCCAAGTGCCAAGATGAGAATTACTCAGTAGATGTGGTGGTGCATTTGAAAGCAACAAGGCTCGGATAAACCCATAGTGAGATGAGTGGCAAACTCAACGATGGGCGTGAAAACTATCAGCTGTTATACCGTGAAAATAGAGCGTAAAAGCAACTGGCTAAACGGAGCAGGTGGGTTCTGCCGCTCAGCCCCGCTAGGTTCAAGGCGGCGTGACGCATATCAACGAACCCTACGTCCAGTTGCCTGCGCAACTAACCTGAACCATTTCAATATCCTCTGACGTTTGGTCAAACGATACGGAAGCCATCACAGCATTTGGAAAAGTATAAGTTTCAGGGACCTTTCTGGATTTTGTATTATAAATACCTCTCATTTCACCTTTTTCTTTTGACATCTTTTCTTCTCATCTCTATTTTGGATTTACGTTACCCCATTCTTCTCAGAGCACAATTCAGAAATGTCGACAAGACAGCTTCGGAAGCTGCAGAAGCAGAGGGAACTGGAAGCAAAGACTGTCCAAGAACCCGAAGGCAGTGATGACGATGCAGATGATGACGAGATTGCTCCCGTAGTGGCAAAACCTCGGGCGAATCTATTTGCTGCACTTGGGGGAGAAGATGAGGATGAGGATGAAGGCGATGACAATGCTCACGAGGACCCTGAGCAAGCATCAACCCTAGAAGCTCCTGTGGAAGAACCTGTGGCTGCAGCTACTGGCCGGAAAAATAAGAAGAAGAAGAAGAAGGGCAAGACCAAGAAAGCTGCTCCGGCTCAGGAAGCCGAGCAAAGCGAGGATGATGAAATCGACAGAGCCATCAAGGAATTGAAGATTGAGACGCCCCAGGCAGGATCCGTCACTAGCAATGCCCCCGCATCCCAAGGACTTTTCAAGATTAACCTTTACAATCTCAAGGCCATCAATGAGATGCGAAATCTGTTCGGTAGAGATACGATTGAGTCGGCAAACGCAGAAGAAGAGGAGCAGCGTCGTGGGGCACGCAATGGAATCATGCAGCAACAGGTGGACCTGGAAACCTTCCTGAGAGGACCGCCAAATGCTCGCAAGCTCCCTGAAGTGTCTAGAAGACGCAACATCTTCATTCAGGGGAGAGAGCACTGGCCAATGAGTACCACGGGGGGTTTGACCTTGAAAGAGCTCGGCAAGACTGCTGATGGAACCGAGTATACTTACGCTCATGCCCCGGAATATGACGAAATCCAGGCTTTGTTTTTTGCTCAGGTGCAGATGGGAGATCCTATGAGAATGGTGCATCTTCTCACCCAATTTCGTAAGAAACGCAATAAACCCCATGGTTTGGACAGTCTATGCTAACATATATGGACAGCCTACCACGTCTCAACGCTACTGCAAGTGAGCAGTGTGGCAAAGCAAGATCAGAACATGGCACTTGCTGCAGAGCTGTGCGAACGCGCCTTGTTTAGCTTCGGACGGGTAGCCCCCTCGTCCTTCAAACAGAGCCTTGAACTAGGAATGGCTCGCATGGACTTTAGGAGGCCAGAGAACCGTCAGTTTTGGCTAGCAGGGTACCACTACATCAAGAGCCTCGTAAGGAAAGGCACCTATAGGACGGCACTGGAGTGGGCAAAACTCTTCTACTCTCTAGACCGTAGCGATCCCTATGCAACGAGGCACTTGATTCATTTCTTAGCCATCAGGGCGCATGAATCGAAGTGGCTTCTCGACTTCCTAAACCAGCTGGAGACAGAAGGTGGCCGAGACGACACGGTGTATATCCTGCAGAGCCGGGTATTGGCACTGCTACAATTAGGCGACGAACAGGAAGCAAGGAAGCATCTTATCGAAGGGATGCAGCGAGTACCATGGTTATACTGCGCGCTGTTCCAAGCTCTGAATGTCGACACCCCGCCGTCTGTCTGGGGCATCTCTTGCGAGACGGAGGCCACCGAGTTCTGGGTCAAACTGTACCTGTACCAATCCAAAGATTTGTGGAACAATCCGCAGGCAACACGACTTTTACTGGATGTGGCCAAGAGTATTGACCGGGTGGACGCAAAGTCCCTACTAAAGGACGAGCATCCAATTGATCTGGGCGTGGCTCGAATGGCCTACATTGATGGGCAGACATCTCTCCTAGCGCTGGTGCCGCGGGGCATGCTAGAACAACAACCCAACTACGAATTCGATCCCCTGCCGCCGGCAGAGAAAGATAACATCTTCACTGGAGAAGGATGCAGGCTCCCTTGGCGTGAGCAGCGGCAGACCCCAGCGCGCCTCGGCGGCATCATTGCTCAGATGGAAGAGCTTCTCGCGCGGCGGGGGCCTCCACCTCAAGAAGACGAGGATGCTCTGATGGAGCAGCTTCGCGACGGAGCGTTTTTTGGTGCGGATGGCGAGGCTGAGGATGGCGATGACGTAGCTGAGGTGCCGGTGAGCAGCGAAGATCGGGGGATGGTGGCCGCCCTCATCCAGATGCTCGGATTTGGGGGTGCCAGGGAGGCTGATGCAGCAGACACGAGGGAAGGCGAGGCATCGAGAGATAACGACGACGATGTGCATCCTGAGGAAGATGACGGCGAGGGGACTACGGATCTTCCAGGGTCGTGGCCAGCCGAAGAAGGTCGGCGGGAATAATGGGCGGCGAAATGAGGCCCTTGATGGGCATTCGGTGTAATTCACAGGCGGTATGTGCATATGTACGAGTATGTATCGCTGTGCGGCCCGCGATTACTGCGTCTACTATCGCATTTGTATGGAAGAATAGGCCCAGGTTGACAGGGGTTGAGAATGGCATGTTGGATAAAGTAACTGCCGATGGGATTCCGTCTGCTTCTTGTGCGTATCCCGTGTCCGTGTCCATGTCTGCCTCACTCAAGCAAGTCATATCATGCCATACACGTGTCTAGAATGTCACTGCAGAGAACCCGGGCATGGCACTAGTAGGATTTGTGGTCGCCGTCCGGGTAGGAGGAGTAATTATAGAAATGGCGACTATCAAGTTTAATGCAGGTCTATGTATGTACTATGTATGTAAGCCGTCCTTCTATCAAGTTAATACTAGTCTATGTATGTATGTAAGCCTGTCCTCCTAGCAAACATCTGGCTACTAAATGCGAAGAATGGCGGAACGGAAAGCCAGGCCAGGGGCAGTACGTGGACTTGTAAGCACTCGCATCTGCAACTCGTTCAAGGGTTCTGTCATATTATCGGTGACAGAAGGATTACAAAGCGCACGTAGTCTTGGACAACTACGGAGTAGTAGTACTAAGCATTTTTCTTCGGAGAGATTCCTAATCAGCGTTTTACTTGTTTGACAAGAGCCTCTATATCTCTTCGGAGTTCCGCAACAGTTGGCGTCCATGTGTGCGTACAGTATCTTCACCTGTGCTTATTTAGGCTGTGTTGAAGTGCCATGTCGCTTGTTGACAAGGGGGGTTGGCATCGAAGAGATAGGGATCAGAGTCTAACTCGCTTTATCGGAACTCGGAAAAAAAAAAAGGACGGAATTTGGTTCCGCGCACCAGGTCCAATCAAGGGCAGAGAGATGACAGTAAGCACACATTACATACTACAACGGGTGATGGGCTGCGATATTTTCGTGTGTGTTGGGGGTGGCATGGTATGGCCTTGCCATAGGGCGAAGCCGTTTCGAGGCGGCAAGACAAAGGCTGAGTGGCTCGGGAGGGGGATCCACCGTCATCACTTTGAATCCGGAATCTATTTATACATTCCGGCCGAAAAAAAAAGGCACTGTGAGTTCCCGGGGGGGGAGGGGAGAAGAAGAATGGCCAAAGAGCGAGAGAACTGGTTGTTGCCTCGAAACTTGAAGATGGGAGCAGAAGTGAATGATGGACGGCTACTGTACGATACAGGAACGAAGGAGGGTACGAACGAATCTAGAAAAGGAAAAGGAAAAGAGAAAAAAACAACAAAGGCTTGTGCTAAACAGGGTTTGGGTAAGTATCTCGGCCGATTGCCCGTTTTTTACTCTTCTTGTTAAACAGATGCCTGCAACTCCGAAAGGTCGGCAATGCGAGTGTATCCCGTGCGGCATGCCATCTTTAGCGAACAGGGGAAAGGGGACAGAAGTGGAAAAAACAACCTAGACTAACAAGCACCGGAGCAACGACGCACGCCAGCCAAAAGGGCACATAATAAAATGATGCTTACCGTGGCTTGAAACGTGCCGCGCCCTCACTCAGCCGTCACCGGGCCATTGAAGGAGGCTGCAACGGCTAAACCGCCATCTTGAGGGCTCAAGGCCAAGGCGGGCTGCAAGACAGAGAAAACAAATGAAGGGGAGGGGGTGGGCTGTGTGTGTGAACAAAGGGGGAAGCCATTGCCGCGGCACAGGAGGGAGGTGGACGGGGGGGACTTTTGATGCAATGTCCAATGGACGGGTTGTTGACTCGCTGTTAGAGAGTAAACAGCGAGGAGCGAGAGAAGAAAAGAGAGATAATTCCCGTGGCTGCGTTCTTGTGCATTCGGGCCCTCTTTTGCAGCACGGAGCACGAACACGGGCATATACGCGTAAAAACAGCACGACGGAATTGGGCTGTTATACGAGTGCCTGGCAAAATGTCAACGAAAAAGGCATTTGATCCATCCACGGATTTGATCCATTTGATCCATTGAAAAATGCACAGTGCAGGCGGGCATCGGGCATGTACTGTGCCCGTCGCTGGACGTTAGTGGCATCGACGATCCCAAGGCTACTGGTGCAGGGCCTTGCATACATTTACGGAGCGGCCAATAGCGGTAACAGGAGATGCGATTTGTCCGGCCCCGGGGGTCGCAGCTCTCGGCCGGGACGAGCGAACTACTGCTGAGGGATGGGCTAAAGGCAGCACTAAAAAGCGATGGGAGGAGCCAAAACGAAAAAGACGGAAAACTCCATTCGAGGTGCTGCTCCGGCTAGGGGGGCTCAACGCAGGGGACGTCTATTGGGTGGTTGGCCGCCCAGAACCGGAGCTTTCGCCCGTGTATACGGCCGAAATAGCGTCCAGTCCAGGTAGCAATCGTGCTAAAGGGTCCCTGGAAGCGGTTTGACGCCTGTGGGGGGAGACGAGACGTGATGGAGAATGAGTTGCGAGCATGGGGCCTTTTTTTCTTTTGATTCTTTTTTCCTTCTTCCATCATGCCCAGTCTGGCGCAATGCTCCGGTCCTGCACGGTCTGCAGGCACGGGGCGCGTTGCCCAATTCCACCACCGGAGGTCGGTCCCACGATGTGACATGACCATCCATGGGCTGTAGGAGTGCGGCTGCAAAGGCGCTGAAGAAAACGCATGCCAGGGGGGATGGAAGATGGCCGGAGCGCGCTAATTGCCTGTTTGACTGACGGCATTGACTCGATCTGGACAATATCACGTATGATTGATGCGATGCTTTGGGGCCAGTGGAAGCGGTGCTGACGGGGGATGATGCGTTGGAGATAATTATAGAGTAGAGTTTCAGCTTGTCGCTGCCGCTTTGATGCTAGCGGGTGATACGCTACCAGTACGCCAAACGGAACGGGCTTGATTGCTGGGGGAGCAGCAGAAATGTCCCGTCTACCTGGAGCCTGCGCGTTAGCTGCATGTGCAATGTAATGTACCTTGCCGCGTTTTTTTGCAATGCAGCTACGGAGTTGACCAAATTGTTTAGCCCGTACGGAGCTGGAGCCTTTGGGGGATCAGAGCTGGAGCCCGGAGGCCTGATGTTTCAAGAAGGACAATTAGTTTCCATGATTTGTGAGATGAGGCCTGATACAGAAGAGCCAGATTCAGACAAACATCCACCAGCGTCAGGATGCAAAGCGAATCGTCCGTCCGTCTGCTGTACAAGTACAAACGACGTCGTTGAATCGCAAACCCGTGTCCCGTCACGTGGCGGCCAGCTCCGGGGATCCTGACTGACTGATGCTGATCCTGGGCCACCGTCTGATGATCGGGTCTTCTTCCAATCCAGATTCAACCAACGTCCGACTCCTTACTTACTGCTACATGTACCTACTGCTACCTTAACTTTGTGCCCGGTCAAACTATTCTGCCTTTTCGCGGGCTGGGGGGGCCCCCCACCTTTCGACAGCGCTGCAGGGACATGGTTCGGCCGAGCCAAAAGCCTCGCTAAAGGTCCATTCACACTTCCGCAAGCTAGGCTTCAAACTAGTTTCCCAGCTCTGCTGGCATGTGCTGGTGCTGGCGTCTGGGCCGGGAAAAAATAGAGGGAAAATTAAGAGAAAATTTAAGCAAGCCACGGAGTACTCCGGCGTCCTGGCATGGGGGCCCAGTTTCGAGCCAAGCAACCGCCGATCACTACCTCACCATCGCCGACGCAAGGACGGCGAGACTTACTTTACTTTGCGAGTCAAAATTCGAAGCTGTGACGACGCATCATCAGCTTCGGAGCTTTCCGCCGCATGGCTGAAGCTGGACTTGTGTCTCTTTTTCTCCGTCTGACGACAAAGCAGAGATAGGAAGATCCGGAGAGCTGTACATGCTGTGCGAGAGATTGGTGTATGAGCAGCAAAGAGAGAGAGAGAGGCTCAACCAAAGACAAACCGTCACAAGAGACAAAAGTCACAGACCAAAAGCTCTCTCTTCAAGCCACTTCCTACAGTCACACCCCCCCTTCTCCGTCGTCCTCGTCTTCCTCCAATCCCTATCCCACTCCTCTGCAGTCCTTTGCGTCTCCTGCCTCCTTGTGTTGCCGTTTCCTGTCCGTTATGCTTGGCGTTGGCGTGCTGCCGTTAGATAAGCGACTTGTATGCGTGCCGTCTCCTTGACATCACAAAAGCACATACTATTTCAAAAGTCGACCCTCTCTCCCCCTTCTCCGATCGGCCGAATCACTCGGCCGCCCAGCCATCTCGCATATCCCATCTCTTGCCCCATCTTGCCCATCGGATGGCCTCAATGCATACGTATCCTTCCATCACCGAGCCGGGAGTGGCTCAGTCGCCAGCCATGGGCGTCGATGCCTCCAACCCCAGCGAAGGGGCAAGTCCCTACGACACTTCTTCAATGTCTCAGCAGCCTTCGCCGCACCAGCATCACTTGGGCGCGTCACATTCGCAGTCACAGCTGCAGTCGCAGTCGCAGGCGCAGCAGTCGCAACAGCAGCAGCAGCAACAGCATCAACAACCGCAGCAGCAACCACAGCGTAGCGTCAAGCGGCCACGGCCCGTCAAGTCGTGTACCGAGTGTCGGAAGCGCAAGCTGCGATGCGATCGCCTCTGTCCTTGCTCGCAGTGCCAAAAGTCGAGCCGTCCCTGCAAGTACGCGCCCGACCAGGACTCGGCCAACCTGTCCGAAGGCTCAGACGCAGAGGCAGCTGAGCCAGGCCGGCCAGCCAAGCGCAACTACTCGCACAGCACTCTACCCGGGCTGGGCAGCACGTACAGCGATGCTGGCGCCGCCAGACCGACAAAGGCGGGCGATTCGACCAGCCTGCCGTTGCTCGAGGAGCTGTCCATACGCATGGAGCGGCTGGAGAAGCAGGTCCTCGTGCGAAGCCCCAGCAGGGCCGAGCTCGGCGGCGGCAGAATCGTCGCCGCACCACCAGAGACAATACGGGGACTGACAGTAAAGCGCGGGGCCCTGCGAACCCGGTATTTCGGGCAAAACGACCCCCGGGTGCTGTTGAATCTGGTAAGTCGGGATCAGTCGTGTGTCGGAGGGGCAAGTTTTGCTTTCGATTCTTTTGATATTGGGCCAACAAGAAGCTGACTCTCAACGCTCCCCCGTGTTCTAGTTTGACGATGCAAAGGCATATGTGGCACACAACTTCCAGCGGGAGCCATTCACCAGCTTTGAAGCCCTGCATAAGCATCTACGAGGCGAATTGACAAAGTCACTGACCCCCATCACCGTCTTTGTGGATTCCATGATGCCCATACACAAGCGAATGACAGACATCTTGCCCAAGAGGGCGGTCTGTGATCGCCTGCTGGCTGCCTATCTCGACACCTCGGAAACCCAATTTAGAATCCTTCACACTCCAACATTTGTGGAACAGTATAACCAATACTGGCAAGGCAACCCGCAGGCTGAGCATTTCCTGCCACAGATGCTGTCGGTCTTAGCAGTAGCATCTCGATTCGATACCAAATCCAGGGGATTGGTCCACCAAGAACGCGTAGAAGGCGTGCACATCCCGACTGCTTGCGCGCTGATTCGAATATGGCTGGACAGCCTCAAAGGCAAGCAACTCGTGGAGCTTGCCACACTGCAAGTCGAGGTGCTGTTGTTACTGGCCAAGAGAATGATTATTCCACGGGCACAAGACTCGTGGAATCATCTGGGCTTCGTCGTACGCATGGCAATGTCCATGGGGCTCCACAGAGATCCCTCAGAGTTTGAACCGCGGATGACGGTGTTCCATGGGGAGATTCGAAGGAGGCTGTGGTTCACGGTCCTGGACATGGACTTGTACATGTCGATTGCTGCCAACATGCCCTGCCTTACTCGAGATGGCGACTATTCCTGCCGGCCGCCGCGAAATCTCAACGACGTCGACCTCTACCCAGAAATGACTGAGCTGCCGCCGTCTCGACCCCTGGACCAAGCAACAGACAGTCAGATCCAGGTCTATACGGTCATGACTCTCCCCACGCGGATGAGAGTGGCGCACATGATTAATCGCATAGACACCATTCGTGATTATCAAGAAGTGCTAGACGTGGGCGGAAAGCTCGACCGCTTCCTTGAGGATATCAACTACATCTTCCCGCGGCATGCAGCCCTCAGCGATGCGCAGAAGAGCAGGCTCTGGAGAAACCGCGTCATTCTCGATATGCACGTGCGGCGGCCTTTGCTTGCCTTGTACCGACCCTTTGCCATGGCAGCCCCTGAAGCTCCAACGCAAATCTCACGGGCCTACCTGCGGTCTTGCATGGTCATTTTGAAATACATAGACGAAGTCGATCCTAATCTGCCTCACTTTCAGGACGTTGCTGAAATGTACGTGCAGATGCTGCGGCGAGACATTGTCCAGGCGTCCCTGAGCGTTTGCTACTTTATCAGGCCGGCCGTTCGGCCTTCTGCTGATACCGTCATGCTCGATCAGCATGGGATACGGTCTTCACCGGCCCCTGTCGATGACTTCCCGGGGTACATACCGGACGACCTGATGCTGTGGACGCCTGCGCGGCTCATTGGCACCGTGCAGAAGACCATCGATCTCCTGGTTGGCCTTATCCGCGGCAGTGATGTCAAAGACGTTTTGTGCATTGCTGTTGTGCTGGAGAGCGTAAGAAAGGCTGATGTTCGAAGCGAAGAGATTACCAACAATTTGTTTGGCTTGCTGGATGCTTGCTTGAGGGCCACCAACGTAACGGCAGATAAGCTGCGCAGTTTATACCTCGGCAGCGCGAATGACGCGTACTCACATGGAAGGATGCCTTACGTGCAGCAAGGCTACAGCATGGGAGGCCTTTCGGATCCTACCACAGAACTGGGCGGCTGGATAATGTGGGATGGCTGGGATTGATTCTGACTTTTCTAGTCCGCCTTTTGTGGTTCTGTTCGTCTACTTAATATTCCTTTTATTCTTGTTTATCTGTCTGCTTGTATCTTTTTGTCTTTTCTATGTTTGCCATCTCTTAATCATGGTTATTTCGTCTTCTTCTACGGCTTGAACGAGCGACGAACGTTATGGTCATTGGGTTTCCTCCTCATATATAGAGGCTACTGATTGGCGAGTATTGGCTCTGAGTAACATGGTCGGTCACATTCTGTTTGGTTTCTCATAGGAAAGTGAGAGAGAGAAGGAGATACCCTACGCGCGTTAGTGTTTGGAGCAAGGTGACGAGGCTTTCCACCCTCTTCTTCTTCTTCTTTTTTTTTTTGTCCCTTTCTTCTTTTGGTTGTATATGTACAATAAAGGGAGGGTGGATATTTATAGGCAAAAAGTATGGCCAACCCGTACCATGAAGTGAATGGCGGGCCTCTGATTAATATATTGCTATTATACTGTTGTTGCTGCTCTATTCTCCACGTAGATGCAAAACGTTTCTATAACATGATGGCCGTTAGTTGGTCAACACCGGCGACTTGCCATCCCACTCATTGGACTCTGCCGCCGTGATCAACCATGCTCCCAAGCTTTCCCTGCTGAGGGTCACGTTCCAGCCACATCCCTGACCATTCTCAGGCCACACCTTGACTTTTGCAGCGGGTCCCTCAGTCAATCTCGGCGCTCTCGCAAGTACGAACGGCACACCACTCTCCCTAATCAAGACATCCGTGTTATTATGGTCCTTGACAGCGTACTTCATAGTACTATGGTCCAGAACAGCGCGAAAAGCCCAACTGAGATTCTTCCATGACTCGCGGGCGCCGAAAATGGAGTTTAATACGATCTTCGGAGGATGTGCGAATGGTGTGGCTGCGATTGCGGCGAGGAGGACGCTTGTTGTGCTTGCGAGGAGGTCGGGGGGAGAGTCTGGGGATAAAGGGGAGAAGGGGTTGTCGGAGGTGCGGCGCTGGTTGAGGGTTATGAGGATGGAGGAGGGGAGGGATGGTGTTGAGAGGGCTGTTTGGACGTCTTGTTGGGAGGAGGGGGAGCCTGTATTGGATAAGGGGTTAGTTTGTGGTGTTGTTATACTTGGGGTGGGTGTGGGATTTGCGAGAACGTACCTTTGATGATGGTGAGGTTTGGGTTTGAGGGGAGGGAGGATGGGTTGCGGGTTAGGACGGTGACGGTGTGGTTGCGAGAGAGGGCGTTGTCGAGGGCGATGCGGCCGTTGCGGCCGGTGGCTCCAGAGATGAAGATGTGCATGTTTTATAGATATGGGATGTATAAGATATTAGTGTTGTTGTTGATTTAGAGTGGGAGGATATATATTATAAGTGGTTGATATGAGGGTATCCTGGTGGTGCGTGTAAGTGAAACCAAGGGTGCAATTAACACAAGTAGAATGTTGGTTTGAATTTATTCGTCTAAATAGAAAGATCAAGATGGTTATGAGCTTTTACAAAAATTCTACGCAGTCTGGAAATGCCCCTTAAATACGTGTTTCCATCCTTCTGCCATTCGGGCATCTTTGAATCAATCCATCCACTCGGCCGATATACTTTCATCGGATCCGTAACTCTCGGCCGGTGAGCCGGTGTAATTCCTTTCAGTCCACTCCTGCGCCGCCGCACTGACAATGCTCGGCCGAGTTCCTTCAGAGCCCTAATTTGTAATCCCTTGATCCATTCTGTTTCACGTGCATAACACTAAGGCTCATTAACAATCAATCGACGTCTTCTTGTCATGACTCCCTTTTTGCCTTTCCGTAGCTTACGGGATACTCTCGGATTAAGATTGTGGCGGGCCCCGAAGCTAAACCCATAGACGAAGCAGGCAGTTTGATCGCTCCACCAACACCTCGAAACAGAAACGGGTAATACGGGCTGGACGGCCCGCAGTACCTCGGCATCGTTGCCCCGGATCCCAAGGTACGATCAACGGTGTTTCCCCCGCATTTTGCAACGATGCATACATTCACGTGCATATAAACTGCCGATACTTCTCCTTTTACTCCGTATACGCCGATATAAAAGGGGAGATATATATGTGCTGCCCTTGGTAGTAGTTTTTACGAGGCTCTGATGGGTTGAAGGAAAAACAACGAAACATACAACACAAAACGGAGGATATATATATATATCACAAAACACGAAACACCATGGCTCCCAAGCAAAAGTCGCCCGTCTACGTCCTCGGCGTGGGCATGACCAAGTTCATCAAGCCCCGGGGCAAGGTCGACTACACCGAGCTGGGCTACGAGGCCGGCGTCAAGGCGCTGCTGGACGCGCACATCAGCTACGACGACGTGGACCAGGGCATCGCGTGCTACTGCTACGGCGACAGCACCTGCGGGCAGCGCGTCTTTTACCAGTTCGGGCTGACCAAGATCCCCGTGTACAACGTCAACAACAACTGCTCGACGGGCTCGACGGGGCTGGCCATGGGCCGCACGCTCATCGCAAACGGCGCGGCCGACTGCGTCATGGTGGTGGGCTTTGAGAAGATGAACCCGGGCAGCCTGCAGAGCTTCTGGAAGGACCGCGAGAACCCGACGGGCACGACGGTCAAGATGATGGCCGAGACGAGAGGCGTCACGAACGCTCCGGGCGCGGCGCAGATGTTTGGCAATGCTGGGAGGGAGTACATGGAGAAGTACGGCGCCACGGCAGAGGACTTTGCGGAGATTGCGCGTGTTAATCATGCTCACTCGCCGAATAACCCGTACTCGCAGTTCCAGCAGGTGTACACGCTGGAGGAGGTGCTCAAGTCGCCCACGATCCACGATCCGCTGACCAAGCTGCAGTGCTGCCCTACTTCGGACGGCGGTGCGGCGGCGATCCTGGTGTCGCAGGAGTTTCTCGACCAGCGGCCGCATCTCAAGGCGCAGGCCGTGGAGATTGCCGGGCAGTGTCTAGCTACGGATGGTGCGAGCGTCTTCTCTCGCAGTGCGATTGACTTGATGGGCTACGAGATGACGCAGCACGCGGTCAAGACGGCGACGGGCGAGGCGGGCATCTCGCCGCGGGACGTACAAGTCGTGGAGCTGCACGACTGCTTCAGCGCAAACGAGATGGTGGCCATTGACGCCCTCGGGCTGAGCGACAAGGGCAAAGCGCACGAGTTGGTGCGCAAGGGCGACATCACGTACGGCGGAAAGTATCTCGTCAACCCGTCCGGAGGGCTCATCTCAAAGGGCCACCCGCTGGGCGCTACGGGCATTGCGCAGTGCGCTGAGCTGGTCTGGCACCTGCGCGGGTGGGCGAACAACCGGAACGCTCCCAAGACGCGATACTGCCTGCAGCATAACCTTGGCCTGGGCGGCGCCGTGGTGGTTACGGTGTACAGACGTGCGGACGGGGGCGTTGCGCCGAAGTTGGATTCGAGGGCGGTTGGGGAGGTGAATGGGCTGGGATACAATCCTGCGGTGGAGGCCAGGGGGTTTACGAAGACGCAGGCGGAGGCGGTGATGAGCAAGAAGGCGAGGAATGATTGGGCGCTGCAGGATACGCTGCAAAAGGTTGAGTCGCGGTTCTAGGAGGTTTGATACTGTGTCTTGATATCTTTCAATGTTGTCTTGCGTGGAGGAGACGATGTATATGTGACTGTGACTGTGTGCTATGTATTAGTGTGCGAATTGTATGTATGACGAGCATCTAGTCTTATGAGTAATGAATACTTTCTGATCCCTTTATGGCAGATCCTGAATTATCACTGGGTAGATATGGTGATGACCGACACATAATTGATCCATTGAATGTCTCCGTGTAAGAGCTGAGACTGAGACAAGTGACGATACGTGAACAGGACCAGGCACAAATGACGCAATCAGGCGAAATGGCCTCAAACGACAATGAATCAAATCCGAATAAAGGGGCAATTACATATCCATACAAACCAACACATCAATTCGTACTCGTAATTCATCTGGCCCCCCTTCCACTATCTTCTCCTATTCATGTTCTCACCAAATACTTTCAATCCAACGCCGTGAGCAAGTTTCACATCCTGCCCCCCCAAAGCTCCGTCTAGCGGGGCGCTTGTTTCCCTCAGCGGTACACTGTACCTACGCAAATCTCCCTCACTACACTCAATTAAGGGCGCCAAACACTTAGACTAGTAAGTATCCGGTACTTGTATTCTAAACCCCCCCTTGGGACGGACAGAGTTACAGCAATAGAGCCCTTCTATTTGGTGTGGCGCAATTCCCGCTTCAGTGACGAGCAGCCTTTTTTTGGTCTTTGGCGATACCCTTTTTTTGACATCTTAGAAGAGCAATTATTAATCGGCCTTCGTGTCATCTGTCAGCCCTTCATAAAGACTCGCTCGCACCTCTTCTTCTTCTTCTGCATCATCCCAAACCACAAGCTATTTACCTACCTCTTTCTTCTTTCGCATCCGTCGCAAAAAGCATTTGGCCTTTTTTATCATCGTTCAGATAAGCCAGATTACAAACCACCACAACAACAAGACAGCAAAAATGGCCGACACGCACACCTACGAGTTCAACGTCACCATGACCTGCGGCGGCTGCTCCGGCGCCATCGACCGCGTGCTCAAGAAGCTTGACGGTATGCTGCTTTCTCTTTTCCTTCTTTTCAGTCGTTTTCTTGGGTGGGACTAACGTTGTGTTGTATTGCAGGCGTCGAGAGCTACGAGGTTTCCCTCGAGAACCAGAGCGCAAAGGTCGTCACTGCGCTGCCCTACGAGACGGTCCTGACGAAGATTGCCAAGACTGGCAAGAAGATTAACTCTGCGACGGCCGATGGTATTGAGAAGTCGATTGAGATTCCCGCTGCTGCGTAGAGGGAGAGGGAGAGCCTAAGACATGAGAGGGTGGTAGAACAGGAGAGAGAGATAGGCGGGGGAGAGGACAGCTTTTTTGCTGCTATTATACGTCAAATATTTGAGCGCTTTGTCTCTTTTTTATTAATGAAATGAAATCACGAGTCCTTTTATGGAGTTTCAAGACTTCGTATTCTGTGTGAGGGATGCGAGGTTCGCCGAGGTGATATGCGAGTGCGTTGTGATGCGTGTTTGTCCATTTGTGTTCTTTCGGATTTGCTGGAGTATGATGCCTAGGTATTGACTGAGAAAAACGAGTCTGTTCGGTTGAGAGGGACAGATATAAGGTGCATACACATATAGTAGGGAACAAGAACAAGGACAGGAACAGAAGAAGAAACAGGAACAGGACGAGTATATCCTGTGGCAACTTCATGCAAGCTCGAAGCCCGCATACCTACTCATTAATCTCGCTGAGAAGGGGAATTTGATGATTTGTAGATCTGCCAGAGAGGGCCATTGGCTACTACTGACCATGTGCCTGGCAAAGGACTCGTAAACCATCTCCATCTCATCCCGCTGCCCGTTGATGCCAACCAATAATCGCATCCCCAACATCCCCAACGCCCGCGAGCTGAAGATGGAAGATCCTCTATCTACAAGGCACCAAATTCTAGGCCTATCTCCCCCGCATTCCGTAAATCTGCCCTCCGCAGAGCCGGACCGTCGACGGCCGGAAACCTAGACGCTTCGTTTCCCCCCAGCCCAGTGCATAAATCACAAAGTCCAGGGTAGTCCAATAATCTGTCGGACTTGCGCCCCAACCCGCACTATGCACCCCGGATTATTTCTACTAGGGAAAGAAAAAGCTGGGGGAAAAAAAGACGAAACAAGCCCCCTCGTCCATACACAAGGGAAGGATAGAAGAATAGGGAAATAGAGCTAATAACAAGAGGGGCATAGTGGCCCGGGAAAGCCCTCCCGGGAAGTGCTGTAGGCTGGATTAGACAGAGATCCGTTCGAGCGAAGAGCTTATCAGGTCCCGCATCCATCGGCGGAACGGGGAGACCTGAGGCATTGACGGGCTTGTTTGCTGGGATGTATTGCTGGGAATGGGGATTGGAAGGATCTTGGTGGCTAGGCAGCTGTTCTTTTTTTGATCTGGATAGGTTGGTTTTCTGGGGAAGAGGAGAGGGTTTGTGGGGGGTTTGTACGACGGCTTCGGGAGAGTTATACCGAGCTGGCTGGCTTGTCATGGGATCTGATCTGGGGCTTGGAGCTGGTGAAATGAAGCAAGCCCTCTGATCTATGTTTAGGAGTGTAGCTTGAGTATCTTTGATTTGAATTGTAGCTTGATACTACTAGTTAGTCAGCCATTGATTGTCTTACTCTCATTCATGAGGTGTCTCTGTTTGTATGCTTGTTTGTTTGTTAGTTGTATCACATATAGTCCTCCTCTGAGCATCTTGCTAGCATCGCAACTCCTATCCTCAGAAACCGGTCACAAGGACAAGCATCGAAGCTGCACGGTAAGCAAATACAGCACTGACTCTATCCCCGTCAAACCCCCTACCTGCAACGTAAGCCGTCAAACCCCACGCCTATCGTGACACTCGGAGATTCGAGGCCTTGCTCTCCTCCTCTTCCTAACCATCCCCGGATTCCACGACGCTACTCTGCATCTAGATAGATTCCCCCCTCCCCTCCCTTCCGCCCTTCGAAACATCGTGGCGTGGAGCCCACTTTTGCCCGTGAGTGCCGCTCAGCATTCTATCTGGCTGTAACTTGTACGTAACTAGATGTTGGATGCATCGGTGGCTGTTCACAGTGGGAAGAAAGAGATACAGCTTGGGCTTGGCGTAAAGTCAAAGCTTTAGCAACGAATAGCTTCCCCTTGTGTAGCTATCTAGGCATCATTGGCTAGCTGTGTATGATGAAGCGGCTTGAGACGCCGGGTATGCAGGAAGAATGGGAAATGATAGGACCAACACTTTGGTTTCTCTTGAAGAATTCCGTTGCACCTAGCGCTGCACACCTTTCTTTTCTTGCTTCATTCTGTATCTTTGTTGGTCGCTCATTGCATGGGGATCTGCGTCGGAGTTGAAGAGTTTGTTGTGATAATACAACATTGACTTGAGTCAACTTACATGAGGTACATTGTATACTGCTGCCCACTTTAGTACAGAGTGACATTGTAAAAGTCGTATAGATGCATGGAAGCAAACCAGGACTGAGAGTGCATCATACTGACTTATACGGCTATGCAATACTTTCCCAATGCAGTAAGAATTGGAGATACTGTGTAAAACAACAATCTTTAGTCTATGAATTTCAATAAAAATATTAATTGAAAACTCGGATTAAAAAAGAGGATAAAAGAGGAACCGGGACAGTGTGACGACACAACAGTCTACAATTGAACACGGGTTTTCTGTGACTCTTCGACAACAAGGATCTGCCCTTAAACGAGACCGGGCGTTCTGCGGGGGCATCGCTCGACGAAAGAAACAATCGAAAAAAAGGGCCAACGGCGCAAATCACGGCCAATTCGACTGCGCGGACATGAGGATGTGGCTTGCTTTTGGCGAGGTGGCATGCCGCATGCATCTGATATGGTTTGATGGCATGATGCGCCATGGCATGACATTTGCTGCGCCGGCGGGGCTTGTTCTGCAGCTTGTTCTAATGCTGCATGGCACCCCCCTGTAGCCCTTCAGTTTCTCCGACGCCGCGCTCAAATCAACCACCAGCCTCGACGGACTACGCGTGCGACGCCGGCTCTGTTTCTGCAATCTAGCATTGGTTGATTGGTATTTTCACTGGGCTTTGATGGGATTGCCACTGTGTGCAGGCGAACGTCACACCAATCATGGCTTCGGTCCGTCCAGCCGAACGACGAACGAGATGGATGCGTCCTATCGGCCATGATATCACTGCCGTACGTGGGATGTAGCTGAGGGCTTCAAGGAGAAACGAGTATAAAGGAGCCGGTTCGTCTCCTGGATTGAACCGTTTCTCTATAGCTTGTCTCTCCAGACTCTCCTCTCAGCATCACATTTCTTCTTGAAAACAGTTTCAATCTCGACTCAATTCCTATTTCCCATCTATTCAATCTACAACTTCAACTCCCAACATCCATCATGGGCAGCATCGATATCCCCTCTGAGCAGTGGGCGCAGATCGTCGAAAAGACCGGTGGACGTACGCTTTCCCCCTTCCAAACCTCCAATTCTTCTTCTTCCTCATCCATTCATCCATTGCTAACATCGTCTCTCTCCAGCCGTCGTCTACAAGAGGATCCCCGTCCAGAAGCCTGGTCCCGATGAGGTCCTCGTCAACATCAAGTACTCTGGCGTCTGCCACACCGATCTCCACGCCATGATGGGCGACTGGCCCCTCGACACCAAGCTGCCCCTCGTCGGCGGCCACGAGGGCGCCGGTGTTGTCGTTGCCCGCGGCGAGCTCGTCAAGGACATTGAGATTGGCGACTACGCCGGCATCAAGTGGCTCAACGGCTCGTGCCTGAGCTGCTCCTACTGCCAGAACAGCGACGAGTCGCTCTGCCACAAGGCCCTGCTCTCCGGCTACACCGTCGACGGAACCTTCCAGGAGTACGCCATCGCAAAGGCCGCCCACGTCGCCCGCATCCCCAAGGAGTGCGACCTCGAGGCCGTCGCCCCCATCCTCTGTGCTGGCATCACCGTCTACAAGGGCCTCAAGGAGTCCAACACCCGGCCCGGCCAGACCGTTGCCGTCGTCGGTGCCGGTGGCGGTCTGGGTAGTATCGCCCTGCAGTACGCAAAGGCCATGGGCCTGCACACCATCGCCATCGACGGCGGCGACGAGAAGCGCGATCTGTGCATGAAGCTCGGCGCCTCCGCCTTTGTCGACTTCACAAAGACAAAGGACCTCGTCGCCGACGTCCGCGCCGCCACAGCAGACGGCGAGGGCCCCCACGCCGCCCTCCTCGTCGCCGCCCAGGAGAAGCCCTTCCAGCAGGCCACCCAGTACCTCCGCTCCAAGGGCGTCCTCGTCTGCATCGGTCTCCCTGCGGGTGCCCAGCTCAGCGCCCCGGTCTTCGACACCGTCATCCGCATGATCACCATCAAGGGCAGCTACGTCGGCAACCGCGCTGATACTGCCGAGGCGCTCGACTTCTTCCGCCGCGGCCTCATCACCGTGCCCTTCAAGACCATTGGCCTGAGCCAGCTGCAGGAGGTGTACACTCTGATGCACGACGGCAAGATTGCCGGCCGTATCGTCGTCGACCCTACGAAATAAACGGGACACGGGAATACATTCTTTCCCATTTATAACTTTTAAATATGAAGAAGAAAAAGCAAAACAAAAGTGATTGGTTTAGATATCATTCTGGGCGACTATAGGCGGGCGGGTGAGTTATTGCGAGTATGGGCGATTGCATGGGCGGTTGGTTGCATGGGCGGGTGCTTGGGCTGTTTCGATATACATGGCGGCGGAGTGTTGTGGGATGTAAAGTATGATTATGACGAGCTTCTTTTCTTTTTGAGTTAATTGATGAGACATGATACAAATACTTGACATCTGTGTGAGAAAATAATCTTCAGTTGTGTGACCAATAGATGTCTGGCTGTGAATAGCTGTTGGTCCCTTGGTACCTGTTATCAGCGTCTTTGCAACGCACTCTCCTCATTGGCCTGCAACCTGTCACTCAATCCTCATGACAGAGTCTTGACAACCTACAATGAATTGCCAAATGACAGAAAGCGACATAAATAACACGCAACTCTCATCACCATAATACACAATATAAGGTGTATATAATGTATATATTTTGTCAAGTACAAAAATCATCTGCCTAGTATCTACCCCGCGCCATATCGTAATCCGCTTATAACACACCCCTCTATGAACCACCAGGGCCACCAAGAAGAGCAAATCTTCGCACAATGCTGGGTCCGTATTCTTGGTACTAAGTCAAATGTTAGCCATGATGCCATTCAAAGATATTTGAACAGGGTATATGTAACGTACCTCCGCCTTGGTGTGGCAGTAAGATCGGAACTCGGGAGTCTGACCGAGCAGACTGCCGCCAAACCAGGGGCCGTGTCGCTGTCTCTTGTGTGTAATAACCTGGACGTCGAGTCCACCGCTGCGGGCACCGCCGCTGCGCTGCTCGCTAGCCTGGATTCTGGCATCCACGAGCAGCTTAATATCTCGCTGCAATCGTCTTCCAAAGTCCTTGTAGAGGGTGCTTCCACCAGAGAGCACAATGTTCTTGTACAGACCTCGTCGAACGTCAATTGGGGACTGCTGAATGACGCCATCCACAACCACGGGAAGCGGGGTCAGGAAATCGGACGTGTAGATCTCGGGGTTGAAGAAGATCTCGGGTGCCAGGAAACGTTCGTAACCGACATCGACAGTAACCTGGCGGCCACCGGGCTGAGTCACTACGTGCTTGGCAAAGCGGCTGCGATCGCGGTCGTATCGGGCGAATTCCTTGACAATGTCGGGGCAGACGTAGCAGTACTCTTCCTTGATCTCCTGGGCTGTCTTCAGGGACGAATCGGGCTCGCCACGGTCTCGGAGAAGAGACTGGACAAAGTACGTAATGTCTCGACCGGCAACGGGAATCGACTTGATCGAAGACCCAATGACATATCCTTCGGCCACGGGGATGACGTGGGTGACACCATCACCGGAGTCGATGACGGTACCGGTCAGCGATCGATCCGAGACCTTGGACGAGGTCCACGAGGCCGCGAGGGCAAGAACGGCTTGTACGGCAATGTACATGCCGGCACAGTTGAAAGACTCAAAGAAGATCTCGGCCGTGTTTTCTCGGTTCTCGGGAGGGTTCAGCGGCTACCGTATCGTTAGCAAATCGGTTCTTGGTCTTCCGTTCCAGCCGGAAGGGGTGTCGTGTGTGGGAAACGTACGGGCTCAGTGAGAAGGAAGTAGTGGTCTTCAGGCTCGACTCGCAGATACTTGAAGATGGAGTTTGACCAAAACCGCTCCATGTGATCCTAGACATCCGTTAGACCATGTTCTCCTTGCAATCTCGTGCTCCTCAGACGCATACCCAGTTCTCAATCTGACCGTGGCGGATGGGATAGTGGAGGCCATATCCGGGCCCGGCCGCAGCGCTAATGGCCTCATCGCCAATATAGTAATCCAAGTCCTCGGTTCCGCGCTTTGAATTCAGGTGGCCGCTGGGACCAGCTCCTCCGGTGAGGAACGAAGGCTTGTTGGCAACGGAGGGACGACCCGATCCTGATCCTCCGGCACCCCCACCAGCTCCGGCCTTGGTCGCAATGGCGGTAGGGAAGACGAACGAAGGGGAATCATTTCCGGCAAAACCTGGCGGGTGAACGAGCACATGTCAGTCGAGTCCAATTCAGGAGACGGGATACGAGGAATGGCGAGATGGTACCTAGCTTGGAGAAGCCCGTGCCGCTGTGAGAGTCTCGAGTTAGCACCTTGAACCAGGCTGTTGTCACGGAAGACAATCGGTGGAACAGTCTAGGGAGAGGAGAGGAGAGGGGGGGCAAGAGGAGAGAGGAGGAGGGCGGAGCATGACTTACTTGTCCATGACAACGGCGGGAGTTTGGTTCGCCATGATTGCAAAAGGTGCTGGCAGCACAGGCAGAAACTCCCAGACTCGTGACGGTGAGGCGTCGAGATAGTTGCAGTCGGGAGAGCGAAGCAATGGAGCGTCGACAGCTGGACTCTAGGGACAAGTGGGGAGAGATGAATGGGAGTGGCACGTACGTAACGTGCCTTAGCTTCCATAGGATCAATGCTCAGCTAATTCTAGGCACGCTGTTAGTGAGCGAGACCGCTAAACCACAGCAGCTCCAGTTGCTCTGACGAATCTCACCAGCCCCGCCAGCTACCGCGCGGCTGGGGTTTATGTGCTTAAGGGGGGTTTTGTGGGGAGCTGCCAGATCAAAGGTTCCGACGTCATGCTGCGAATAGCTTCGCTTTTTGGAGCATCCAATGATACATACGCATCTTGGGCACTCTGTACGCATTGCGACTTGGGAGTTTTGGTTTCGGTCACGCAATCTGAAAAGCTGCAGTTTCTGCTTGAATCCCTAATTGGCTGTTTGTCTGCTACATTCTGCATCAGTGAATTAATGCCTTCTCATGCAAGATACAGATTGACACTCGTATATCTCGGGACTGTTTGCTGAGATGCACTTTTTGGTCACGAAATAAATAGACCCGAACCGTACTATGAGGATCTACAGAAGCAACACAAGCCAGGTGGAAAAATACATTCAGCAAACTCAAGCTTCCTCTTGATATATAAGGAAGGCGTCGCCTACATAAATCTCAACTATATAATGCTCTCTCAAGCCACTGCCTCCCACTGTGGCCTCCTGACGGTCTAAGACGACTGCTTTGGCTCGATATCGACACTCTTTCTTGAATCCGCCTGCCATTTTCACAGTGTATCCAGATACTTAGAAAGCTCCCAGCTTTTGAGGGTTCAGAACGTTCGCAGTACCAGCTTTCTTCGCCTGCCGCGTGCGTGCTCTATACAAAATTTTCTCGGCTATCTCTGTTGAAAAGCGACTGCGCTCTGTAGGCTGGCAGAACAAAAGGCGGTGGCTTTGTCTCGTGCTGAGAGCAATTCCTCTGCACGCACCTAAAAAGTCCAAAAACTTCAACACTTCCTAGATTTTATTCCTTTTACTCTCTTACTCTCTCCGTTCCCTCTTAGAGGGGCCGATCTGATTGTCCTAGCCCGCCTTCTTTCGCTCCTTTTCCCCAATTATCAATACTGTCTCTTGTTCTCACAGTTTTCTGGACAGCTCTTCCGTATACTTTCTATACGAGACCTCGCACCCAAAGCATGAGCAGCGGCTGTGACCATGAAGTTTCCTCCATGATGGCTGACAACACATACGGAACTGATGGTGCACTCGATCGCGTTCTCGGCTTCGGTCAGAAACAGCTCAAGAGTGTTCCGGCAATTTTTATCCATGCTGGAGCGGGTTTTCATAGTCACCAAAACGAACATGTTCATCTTGAGGCTTGCGTGGCGTAAGGCATCCTTTCTTCCTTTGGGTTTCTCTCCGAGCTTTCTCTCGAATCCCCCCATTTGATTTCCACTCTAATGTGCTAACTCGGTGCATCATCCGATAGGGCCTGCGAGATGGGCATGAAATTCTTAAAAGCTGGCGCCACTGCTACCGAGGCCGTCGAAGTTGCTCTTCGCATCCTCGAGGACAAAGAGATAACGAATGCAGGCTACGGCTCCAATTTATCCATTGATGGCATCGTCGAGTGCGATGCAACAATCGTTGATCATCTAGGACGCAGCGGTGCCTGTGGAGCTGTTCCAAGTCAGTTAATTGTACCATCTATATAGCTCAACACAAACGACGTCCATCAAGTCCAACTAACAAGGCTGCTTCTAATAGACATCCGAAACCCCATTTCATTGGCGAAGCTCATCCTAGACACGAGCAACAAACCCCTGAGCCTCCGCCGGGTTCCCCCAAACGCTCTTGTTGGCGAGGGAGCAAGACTCTTTGCTGAGGAACACGGCATGGCAACCTTTACCAATGAGTATCTCGTCTCAAAAAACTCCAGGGACCGCTTTCTACGATGGCAGGAGGACCTGAAGAGAGCTGATGTCAAGCCGAAAGATGCAAAAGGCGGTTTTGCTGCTAGCCCAATCAACATGAGCTGCGCTCCGTGTCAATACGATACAATGGCAGTAACAGATCCTCATAAAAGCTTTCCTCGGGATCATACCGCAGCAATCCTGGCCGGCACGTGGAACGAAGGACAACCGGATTCTCCTTGTGTTGGCACGCCTATTCCCGATGCTAGTAACATCTCTGAACCTCCAGCGTACCCGACAACATATGCTCGGGCTCTGGCTTCAACCCCAACGAATTCTCCGAGAAACCTCATGCGACCAACGTCGAGTGTGCTACTGCAGACGACATCTGCCGCTCTAACGGGTGATATGAGCCCGATGCTTTCACCCAACCGCCCAAAACGATACCATAGAAACACCAACCAAGGTGGCCACGGGAACGGCGTGAGCATTGGCTCCCCTCGAGATGAGGCCAAACAGACGCAAAAGTCTGGAGGAGCGACTTTCGATGGCTTGGAGCCCCCTGGGGATCTCGACAAGCTCCATGAGGTTTCGAACAACCCCGATGAAGACCAATTCCAACAAGAGGACGAAGCTGTCGTAAGTATTCGCGGTCTTAAGCGTCCGCTTAGCGTATCAAATGAAAACGAGGATTCAATCACGCAAACAGCAAAGCGCCAGCTCCAGTCTGGTAGCTCTGAAGAGGATTCGGTCACGGACACTATTGGTGCTATTGCAATTGATGATAGGGGCCACATTGCAGCAGGATCCTCATCTGGCGGTATTGGAATGAAACATCGGGGCCGCCTAGGACCAGCAGCCCTCGTCGGCATTGGGACGGCCGTTGTGCCTTGTGCCGAAGACGACAACGATAATCTCACGGTTGCGGCTGTAACGAGCGGCACGGGAGAACATATGGCCACCACGATGGCTTCCCAAAGGTGTGCTGAACGTCTCTATCATGGGACGCGTCGCGGTCCAGCCGGCATCGACGTTCAGGACGACGACGAAGATGCCATTATGGAATCTTTTATAGCTAAGGACTTTATGGATCACCCTGGGGTGAAAAATTGTCATTCCGCGGGTGCCATCGGCATCATGGCCGTCAAGAAGAACCGGAACGGCTATTATCTATACTTTGCCCACAATACAGACTCCTTTGCCCTGGCATCCATGGGCGGGCTAGAAAGAGAGCCGCGATGTGTCATGTCACGACTCCCCGACGGTGCTAAGATTGCAAAAGGTGGGCGCAAAGTTCGACTGGACTAAGGAGCTAGCAAAGGAAGAAATACGCTTCTATTACTTGGCATGTCAGGTTCTACCAGGCTGGAGGAGGGAATTGCAAGAGTAGAATGGCATTATGCTCCGTCTGTCTCTCCATCTTCATGTACTTCATTTCTCTCCTGATATTTGTACCTGGTACTCTCTTTGTATGATATTCGTATAGTGATTATCCCCCTCTAGTCCTATATAGACATCTTTTTGTTTCCAGAACTCCCATGTCTTTTACCCAAAGCTATTATTGCAAGCTGCCCTCGGCTGATACTCACTGTTACACCAGCTCGGGCATCAATACAAGACTGTCTGAAACTTCCATCCTGCATTACAGCTCAAACTCGCAGACAGCCATTTTTTTTCATGTAATCACAAAATATGTCTTGTTCCTCTCTCCTCAAATGAAATGCTCATGGTTTCGGCGTCCCTGTGGCACTCCCTGTCTCCTCACGCCCGCTACCGTTGGTAATCTTCTTCTTCTTCTTCTTTTTCCGAGGCATAACGGCAGGCTTCGCTCCGTAATTACCTAGAGCAAGCACAGTTCCGCATGTGAGACACTCGGCGTTCTCTGGTGGTTCGCAGAATATGCTGAGGCACACTGAGCAGACAAAGCCGGTGTCGACGACCTTGCCGTGGCAAAAGCAAGCAGTACGGAAGTCGACAGTATCGTGAGTCGGTGTGATGAGGTCCCCACGGGCCTCGGTATCGGGGATCAGACCAAACATGAGGTAGGTCAGTAAACCCTTGGGATTGGAGGCTTTGAGGAAGATGCCGTTTGTGTTGAAGCAAGCTTGCTGGAGGAACGTCGAGTCTCCGGCAAGAGAAATGGTGTCAATGGCAACCTGGTTATGGGCGGCGGCAAAGACGGCGTTCATGGTGGGGATGTATTGGGAGGGTTCGGAGTCAGAGACGGAGATGACGACGATTCGGCCTTTGACGGGAGGAGGGGCGGTGGAGTTGACGGGGGCGGCATTGGAGATGGTGGTGTCTGATGAGCTTAGAGCCTGTGCGGCCTTGTTGATGCGACAGAGGGCGAGCGTCAGGGCTCCAGAGAGTTGTGTTGTTACCTGGTCGAGGTCTTGCACGGTTGTCTCTGCCATGAGCGTCTGGATGGACGAGAAGACGGAGGATTCGATCTGCGCGAACTGAGGGTACTTGTTGGCCGAGGCTGAGGGGGCATTCGTCTCAGCTGGCACATCCTGCATCTGAACATCCCCTGAATGATCCTTTGCTGCCGTGGTAGTTGATGGGCTCTGAGAAGTGGGATACAGCCATACGGCGCGGTTCACGTGTGCGGCGATGACGGCGACCTGGTTGGTGTTGCTAAAGGCCAGATGGGCATTGACGAAGACGAGGATGTTGGAGATGGCCTGGGCGAGGGAGAGGGATGAGTCGAGAGCGGCCCAGGCGCGTGGGTTTGTGTCGAGGACGATGGAGAGGAGGGAGGGAGAATTGTCGGCCGCGGTGACCTCGTAGTGCTCCGAGACGTCGACGGCATCCATGATGACGGGTGGATGAGCTGGACGTAGGCTAACGGAGACAGCTACGAGGCCTGTTTAAGATGATGGGGAGAGGAGGAAATGGTTCAGCTCGTTTGGATGTCGAATTTGGTTCGTGAATGGAAGAATGGTCTCGGTGGAATCGTTGGGCCAAGGCGAAATAGATAGATAGATGGAAGAGAGATGTGCAAAAGAAGACGCGAAGATGGAGACGCGGTTGTCGTCTCTAGAGCTGATACACGAGAATTGCAATTTGATGGAATAGTTGGAGCTCAACAAGCAGAGCTAATAAAGATGTTCATGGCATGTTCGGGTGAGGCTAGAAACTAGCAGCTGCAAGACGCAGCTCCGTCATTGACAAGGCTGACTTTGAGACCAAAAAAAGAAGACCTAGACCGGGATGGCACGGCTTTTGGCGAGAGACAACGCCAAGGCACGTGACTGGACGACTGCATATTAATCAAGGTGCTTCTCGCGAGGCATCCATGGAATATTTCAGTATACATAGACACTTTACATACACTAGACAGTCTGCAGTTTTGTCTTATAATCTCTTCAAATTGTTAAAGTGGTGGAAATGGCGGAAGCAGGAGACGGAGATCCAATTACCAGACTGGTGAGCTTATAATACGACAGTGATCATGCAGTGTGGAGATGTGCTAAAGCTTAGGTACTTGGCTGGTATTTAGGTGAAATCCGCTATAAGCCTGCAGATCCCTAAAGAGGTCTTTAAGCATCTCAAGAAGCCGTCTTTTTATTCCATTATCCCGGATAATGACATGGATCGAGTGATTCATTTTAACGCCTGCGAACAAGTCGAGTTCTATTGGGAATCGGAGCTTGGGTCGGATGTGCCCGTTCTGCATCAAACCTCCTATTCACACCCTCATCTAATTCCATCTTCCAGCCCTTCATCGCATAAATATCATTCAATGGAATGATCCACTATACCCATCTCAGCCACGCTGCGTTATATCTTGGAAATTTCAGCATCCTGTTTAGCTAACTAAACATTTATTAGCATCTTCCTTTCCAGGATTGACCACAAATCAGTGGATCCATCTCGCCGTAGATTCAATGGATCGTCCAAGGAGTTGTCCAATTCATCCTCAATCTTCCGCCCAATACCACTTACTTGGAGGATTTCGCCAATTCGGTAATGCGTCTTCAAGAAGTCTTTAGCGGGTAAAGGCAGTTGATGATCGTGGGATATGAATTGAACATACTCCCGGTCTGTTGGGATGCCTGAGGGAAGACCTATGCCATCAAGTGAGCGAATATGGTATGTATTGTCCTAGAATAACGAATGAGGTTAGTTTATGCGCGGAACAATGTCATTTGTCGATAATAGAAACATACTTCGTCCATAGGCCATAATCCGATTGAGTACTCCCCAAACGCTGCGTGAAGGGAGTTGTCCATAATCATTACATTCCCATACTGATTGACAGAGTCAGTATTGATTTTGCCTCTTAGAGCAGGAAAGTATCTGTGGAGCGCCGTCCAAATAATTGCTTTATTACGCGTCTCAGCGACCCTTGTCTCATCGAAGTCACTAAGTGCGAATGGGAGAATGTGGGCGCATTGAGTTACGGTTGCCCGCTTGCCCGCCGGCATAATGACACTCCTATTTCTAACGGATGACCGGTCGTAGTAGCCTGAGATGGCGCAGCGAAAGCCTTCCCGCTTAAGGCAATTTATTTTAAGCCTTGTTTGGTTCCGTACAGATGGTTCAATTTCAGTCATGGCCAATTCAATTTGTTCTATTAGTAGTGGGTTGCTTGGCGCAGTGACTGGCTGTTTGCCGCCCGCTAGCTTCACTGCGAAAACGTTAGTAAACCACTTTAAGAAAAAGCAATTGATTCTGGCCTTACTAGGTTTTAGGATTGCGTCGACAAGGTGGTCCCGTAGCGTACGTAAATTCTCGCTGGTGATTATATCACTTATTAAAGCCGTCTGGCCCTCTTTCGGCAGCTTCTCAAGAAAAAGTCGAAGCACTGGAGCTGTATCATCACTTGGAGAAACACGCTGGTAATCTTCAACCAAAGTTTTGGCTCTCTGGCGAGCGGTTTCAAATTCATCTGGATTCGAGAGAGCTGAGGATAATTCTTCGGATAATCGCGCTGGATTCTCCGTTATGAGAGCCAGTGCTTGGAGAGGGTCGGTCCAGACATATGGGGGTGCCATTTTGGATGGTTGTGGATGGAGATGCTGTTTTTGCAGGGATTGTGTGGAGAGAGAAGGAAGGGAGAATATTGCGCCAACCAGGTCGCTAACACAAACGGTGACGCCAGTAGGTGGGGTTGAAGTATCGACTATCGGGAGTGGGGCAGACACAGAGGTTGGAGCTTCATTTTTATCAGCTAAACCTGCGTATCTTATCTTTTTCTCCGGGGGGAACAGCTTGTGGCCTGTGACGTTTCGATAGAGTCGATCCATTCTCCATTCTCCAACTTGTTTCTTCCTTATTCCAACATCTAGTTGAGATTCATCCATACATCCCACTCCAAGGAGCATTGGCATTAGACGATAAATGCATGCCCAAGCCGGAGCCTGGCTTTGATTGACCCTATTTCAGATACAGACACAGACACAGACACGACCTGAAACAGATCTTCTCCAAGATGGCGACTGTGGCTCAGACGCTTCAAAGCTCGGGCCCGGCCGCGTCCCTGGAGGACCAGACGCTGCTCATCTTTGCGCGGCTCATGGAAGGCGGCCAGGAGGATGAAGAGACCGTTAGAGACCTGGACGCGTTGACCAAGCTGCTCAATGATGATGCCAATGCCCAGCAGAAGAACAAGGAGCACAAGTCCATCTGCAAGCTCATCGATAGCGATTGCGTCGACACCATCCTGTGCTATCTGGACATGCGCCAGCCCGAGATTGTCCGCGGCCACGCTACTCTGACGACATCGGCCTACCTGAGGGCTGCCGACGAGCAAGGCTCCAAGAATTTGTCTGCTTTTTTCTTTGATCGAGTCAAGAGAGGCACATACGATGACTACATCGTGGCCTTTTGCGTTGCGGCGGCCATCTTCCCCATTGTTCCGGATCTCTCCGCCGAGCTGTTTCTCAATGAAGGTTTTCTCGTTTCACTGGGCCCCCTGATGAGGAGGAAGTGGAAGAGCAGAAAGGTGGAGACTGCGTGCTTGGAGATGCTCAACGCTTCTTGCATGAACTCTGCGTGTCGAGAAGCCATTCAAAAGTACTGCGTCGAGTGGCTCGAGGAGGTGGTTGACCAGGATCTAGATGGAGAGGTTCGCAGTATGAATGCGGACCCCAACGTCCATAGCGAGGGCGGATCCATTAACATGAGGAAGCATTCCGAGCAGGTTCAGCACCTGGCTGCCGTCATTTTGGCCAAGCTTAGGGTGAGAAATTGACCCCATCTTTACACCTTTGGCGCAACAAAAGCTTGTGATTGTTTATGGCTGACTGACTCAGAATGAAGGTCGTGCCGTCGAACCCGGCGACGAAGGATCCAAATCAACCTAGGATCGAGACAGCGGTAACGAGCATTGAAGATTTATCCGGCATGTTTACCAAGATGATTTTGCGCGACGAGGATCACGGAAGACAGCATTCTATAGAAGGCCTTGCCTATGCATCTCTTCAACCAAAGATTAAGGAGTCAATCATTAACAACCCCGAACTACTAAAAAAACTCGTCAAAACCCTCAAGGACGCACCACCCCGATCCCCAATGACCTATGGAGCTCTTAGCATCTTTCTCAACCTAACCCGATATCGACCCTCTCTTACTGAAGAGGAGAAGAAGATGTCGCAACTCAAGGCTTACGCGGACGCAGCTGGCAAGTTGGCCCCCCCAGACGCTCTAGATGACGATGATCACGTCTCCAAGAGGTGCAAGGCTGTCTTTGATGTCGGCCTCACTCCTGTTCTCGTTACACACAGCAAAAACGGATCACCAGCATCAATAACTATTATTATATCCATCATTCACTCATTCGCAATGACAAAGGCGCTTCGTGGCCCCCTGGCTCAGCAGGGAGCCCTCAGTATGCTATTGGCCGCATGGACGGCTCTTCCAGAAACCGAAGCGACTGGCCGCCGCATGGCCGCACAAGCAATTGCTCGCATCCTCATCAGCACCAATCCTACTCTTGTATTCGGTGGCAATCGTTCCAGCTCAGCCATTGCTGCTATACGACCCCTAGCCTCTATTCTCCCCCCTGATCCCGCGGCTGACAGACGAGACTTGCTTCCAACCTTTGAGGGGCTCATGGCACTTACCAACTTGGCTTCGATGGAAGATGAAGAGATTCCTCGTTCCATTATAAGTATCGCATGGGGCCAGATCGAGGAGCAGATGCTGTCTTCCAACGACCGCGTGTCTCAAGCAGCAGTTGAGCTGGTTTGTAATCTGATGCAAGCACCAGAAGGCATAGCGCTTTACGCAGATGGCAATCCACAAGCCAAGAACCGAATCCACATTCTCTTAGCATTAGCAGACGCTGAAGATGCAGGCACGCGCAGCGCAGCAGGTGGTGCTCTGGCTTCCTTGACAGGCTACGAGAGCGTGGCGAAGCTGGTACTGCAAAGAGAGGGGGGCATCAAGGTCATTCTCGGCATGTGCATAGATGAAGATGAGGGGCTGCGGCATAGAGGCGTGGTTACGCTCTACAACATGGTCGCAGGGGATGTGGAAGTCTGCCAGCTCGCAAGGGAAAAGGTCAAGGAGGCGGATGGAATCGAGGCGCTGAAGGAATCCCTCAAGTTGACTAGGAGGCCGGAGGTTCTGCAGCTTACGGTTGAGACTTTGAAGGCGCTTTTGGGACAGGAGTAGTGTGCATGGGAGGAGCATCTCTCGCGTTTCTCGTTGTTTTGTTTTTTCCCTCCTGTTAGTGGAATTGCATTTGATAGCTTTTATAGGCATTATTATTTAAATCAAGTTGGGCATTGCAAGACCCCCTGGGTTCTCTTTCTTTCTCTCATATATATACATTCACTATGACCATGTCTATATGCGTACTGGAGCAAACTGCATCACCAATGTGAGTGGAATAAAGGAGTCGAATGAGAAAACTTTTGCCATATCCTTTCTATAAAAATCCCTAATTGTCTACCCTGTTCAAAACAGCAACGCCTTCAACATGACCCGTCTGGGGAAAGAAATCAAACCCCCTCAAACTCTCAATCTCATACCTCTTGCCCCCCCCCTCGCCCCTAACCAAGACGCCCACGTCCCGCGCCTGCGTATGCACATTACAACTAACGTACACAACCCTCCTGGGCCCGAAGCGGCGCAACTGTCCGAGGAAATCCGCGTCGCAGCCCTTGCGCGGGGGGTCGAGGATGACGGTGGTCTCGTCGGGGTTGTACGTCACGCTCTTGAAGAGCTCGCCGGCGTCGGCGGCGATGAACTTGCAGCGGTCCTCGCCGAGGCCGTTGAGGGCGGCGTTTTGGCGCGCGGAGGCGATGGAGTCGGCGGCGATGTCGATGCCGGTGGAGTGCTGGAAGACGGAGGCGAGGGTGATTGTGAAGAGGCCCGAGCCGGAGTAGGCGTCGATGAGGTACTTGATGTCGGAGGAGGAGGATGAGGAAGGGGGCAGGACGTGCTGCTTGATGTAGTCTGTGAAGACGGGCAGGATGGAGTTGTTGTTTTGGAAGAAGGAGCCCGCGGGGTTCGTGAAGTGGTGGTCTCGGATGTATTCGTGCGTGGTGGCCTTGGAGTCGGTCTCACATGTCTTGATGTCGATGCCAAACTCGCTGTCGTTGCGGACGGTGAAAGGGGGAAGGTTGTCCGCGGCGGGGGCGGCGTCATCGCCAGAAGCGTCGACGGGATGGCGCTGGGTGTTTTCTCGCAGCAGGATCGTCGCGCCTCGCTGGTACTCGCCGAATTCCTTCTGCATCCTCTCCCGCTCGCGCTTCATGCCCAGCCGGACGACGTCGGTGCCGATGGGGCAGTCCTCAATGTCCATGACCTTGCGCTGGCCCTTTTTCATGAAGCCAATGTCGGGACAGCTCTCGAACTGAGGCTTGGGGCCACCCTTGTTCCTCTTATGCGGACGAAACCCCGGAGGCCCGTCAAAGTGAGGCGTCAGCTTCGTGCGGTAGCCGTACTGCAGCGGGCTGCCGATGGTGTCGAGGATGGCGGGTACCAGCTCTGCGGGAAGGTTGGCGAAGTTCTGGAAGGCCTTGTCGACAATCCTGCGCTTGCGGCGGAGCTGCTCGGCGTAGTCGAGCATCTGGAACTGGCAGCCGCCGCAGGTGCCAAAGTACTTGCACTGGATGCGGGAGTCGTCGCGCAGCGGAGAGGGCTTGACGATGGAGATGAAGTCGGCGACGGTCTGGTTCTCGCGCCGCAGATGGCGGAACACCTTGACTTTGGCGATGTCGCCGGGTACGGTAAAGGGCACGACGTATACCTGGTTGGAGCCGGCCCTCATGGCGAGGCCATCGCCAGTGGAGGAAAGCTCCAGGACTTCGACTTCGGTCTCGGTTCCTTCAGCTGGCAGGTCTTCTTGCGTCTCGGTAGCTTCGCTGTCGGCGGGGGTATCGGCTTCGGATCTCCGTGACGCTAGCAGTGCTTCGATATCGTATCGCAAGACTTCCTCTGAAGACCCTTCGGTGATGTTCTTTTCTCTCTTTGTCTTCTTCTGCTTCCAGCTGCGATTGTTGCCGCCGGGATTGGGCCGCTTGGGCCTGTTGCCATTGGCGCCATTGCTACTCGTCTGGGGCGCGGCTGAAGGGGCTGAAGGGGCCGCAGAAGCTTGAGCGGTCGCCATGAATGCCGACGGACGAAGAAAGCGGATGGGCGGTGGTCTTAGTCGGCAAGGCTGGAGGACGAGGCTAGCGATGGTGGGATACGATGAGAACGGCCGTATCAGGTTTCTCATAGACGATGCCGAAACCCCGTAGCAATTGAGAAATGACGGATAGTACAAGACGCTCAGATGGCCTGGAGCTATAAAATTGGCTTGTATCGTCTCAATGCGCTACCGATGGCTTCATCTACTGAGTCGAGTTTCTGTAGAAAGTTTGCCTTTGCATCCGCGAAGAAAAAAAAAACATGCAACCAAAAAAAAGTTACTTGATATGGAAGTCCCTGCGCTCCGTACATGGTAGACGAGCTGCAATCCACTGTCTCTGATTGGCTGCCGCCGCGATAAGACGTGCGGCATGGCTGATAGGCGGTCACAGGGGACTCCGAGCCTATTTTGGCACTAACTTCTGGGCCTTTTTGGGCGTCACGAGGGCACTGGCAAAGCCATCTCAGCGGGAAAGCATGGCTTTGGATCCAGCTGACTGGCAGATGCGGAGCCGGACGGTCCACATGTGGCAGCCAACGATTTTTGGGGGAAAAAGGGAAGGGGAGTGAGTTCGTGCTTCTGGGGCTGGTTGAGGTGATGAGGCCGATTCTACAGGAATGAGAATCCGATAATACTATGGCGGTGTCTGCTTTCTTTTACATAGTAAGCTGAGGCTCGGGTTACTGTTACTCCTGTCTTCAACCACAGGATCGTGTTTAGTCATTTGTTTCACCGGTTTGGACCTCGTGGTGCCTCTTCGTGTTGCACAACAACGCCAGTCAGTTTCTTGTAAGTGAGTGAGTTGAGTTGTGCCGCACCGCGCTTATTAAGTGGTCCGAATCAATCCGACGAATCTGTTGCTGGAGATAACAGACGCCCTGCCGGCGATTATGTACATACCCCGGGTCTCCTGAATATCATCCTTGGAATCACTTGTCCGGCCGGTTTCTCCATTAATAATTAATAAACGGTACTAGTCCATACTGTTAGCAAACGCGCACGCCGACGTCCCGGAGCAGACGCCGACCACCCATCCTTTCCTTTCCTTTGTGCAACTCCCAACATGAGTGAGTAACATCCCCGATTTTCTTCTTATCTTTCATTCATCTTCCTCCCTCCATCTTTCACAATATCGTCTCTATTAATAAGACGACTTACTTTCTTCTTTATATTCTTATAATACATTTATCTGCTCTCATCTCTTGCCGCCTATTGACTTACGATGTGGATAGAATCGCCGGCTGTTCGCGGCCCCCGGCTTCTGGGATCGCTGCTCCTGGCCCTCACGCTTCCCTCTGCCATCACTGTCCAGGCGGCTGCCATACAGCAGGAGATAATCTTCCAAAAAGAAACACCAGGACATGTCGGCGGCGTCGCCAGTGAGAGCAGAGAATGCAGCGCCATAGGCAGAGATTTGCTGGCTAGAGGGGTATGTCGCGTGCTAAGACTACATCTTATGATTGCGAAGATGTCTCATCCGGATCATCATCATCACCATCACCATCGGCAAACTAACCATTTTTTATTTCTTCATTTAGGGTAATGCCATCGATGCCTTGGTCGGCACAACATTCTGTGTTGGCGTTATTGGCATGTATCACTCAGGCATCGGCGGCGGAGGCTTTGCCGTGGTCCGCGATGCCAACGGCGAGTATGAGGCCATCGACTTCAGAGAAGCTGCGCCAGCCGCGGCCTTTGAGGACATGTACAAGAACAACGCAAGCGCAAGCATCCGCGGCGGCCTTGCTGTCGGCGTCCCCAGCGAGATCAAGGGGCTCGAGTACATGCACACAAAGTACGGCGTCCTCCCCTGGAAGACAGTCATGCAGGGCGCCATCCATGTGGCTCGTAATGGATTCCGAGGTAAGTTCTGCTCCCCTGAAAAATTTTAACGTGTGAGTGCTGATTGGGTGGCGATAGTCTCTAGCGATCTTGTACGGTACATGAGTAGCACGTTCAAGGCGGACGGAGGGACTTTTCTCACAAAGGACCCCAACTGGGCTGCGGACTTTGCCCCTGACGGTGCGTCTAGAAAACTTGAATCTTCTTTTTGTGAGATGATCTAGACGCAAACTAACTTGTTCTAGGGGATTTGGTCAAAGAAGGTGCCTGGATGACGCGGAAACGCTACGCAGAGTAAGCCAGCCACTCGTTCCTTGGACCGTTAAGCTTCGGATAGAATGCTTACCCATCTTCTAGCACCCTTGAGAAGGTTTCCAAGCATGGCTCTGAAATATTTTATTCCGGAGAAATAGGTAAGCCTCCATCTTACATGTGCCGCTGTAAAGCTTCTAATAACTAATCTATCACGTATAGCCGAGACCATTGTCGACTATGTTCGACGCACCGGCGGGACAATGACCCTCGACGATATGACGAATTACAAGGTCGTCATCCGTCCCGTTCACAATGTGACTTATCGAGGCCTCACTCTCCACGGCATTGGTTCCCCCGCCGGCGGCGCCGTCAGTCTCCAGATCCTCAAAATCATGGAGCGCTATGACTCGGAAGACTGGGCTGACCAAGACCTGTCTCGCCATCGCCTCACCGAAGCCATGCGCTTTGCGTACGCCGCCCGAATCAGCCTCGGCGATCCAGAGTTTGTAGATGCCGACGTGGAGGGTTTTGAAAAGGAGATGCTCGACCCGAAGAACATTGATGCCATTCACGAGAGGATCTGGGATAATCAGACACATCCTACAAAGTACTACAACCCGGAGGACTTTTATGTACCTGAGAACCATGGCACCTCGCACATTGTGGCTGCTGACAAGTCTGGTATGGCCGTCTCCTTGACGACGACTGTCAATCTCCTTTTCGGAGCCCAAATCGTCGAACCTGAAACCGGCATCATCCTGTAAGTCTCTCCCTTTCCGTGGAATCCATTTCCATGATTTCGGAACTGACATGTCACTCCCAGAAACAATGAAATGAACGACTTCTCCATCCCGGGAGTCAGCAACGAATTCGGCTTCGCCCCCTCCGTAGCAAACTACATCCGCCCCGGCAAACGCCCTCTCTCCTCCATCACCCCCATCATCGCCGCCTTCCCCAACGGCACCCTCTACGCCGCCATCGGCGCCGCCGGCGGCTCCCGAATCATCTCCGCCACAGCCCAAGTCCTCTGGCACGTCCTCGATGACCACGACGCCACTCTAGCAGGTGCTCTGCAGCGACCGCGTCTTCACGATCAGCTCATGCCGAATACTGTCCTGCTGGAAGAAATGTTCGATGATGAAGTAGCTTTGGGATTGGAGAAGAGGGGCCACAACGTGACTTGGGCTCGGCCGGGCTTGAGCTCCGTACAGGCCGTCAGGAGATTCACCGACGGTGTGTTTGAGGCGGCGGGCGAGCCGAGACAGAAGAACAGCGCGGGATACACACTGTAGAAGGGGGAACGGAGTTTTATGAAAGGGAGCGTATAGGTATGGGTCAATGAATAGAGGTTAGACATTGCAGTGATACCATTAGCATTAGCGCAACCATTTGGTTTTTTTCTTGAATATGCTCGTCTTGCCGCTTTTTATTCTATTCTCGAATTCTGTCTCCATAATCTTTGCTTCAAAAGCAAGCAACATCTATATATGTACCCTCCGCTAACCAGTCTATCAATAAAAGAAAAGGGGGTATCTCCTAGTTCTATATACCTAGCATTCTGCAATAAACACGAAACCAAACCATTATTCTTCACCTTCTTCTGCAAAGTGCCGCCAGCCGGTCCATCTGTGCCAGCCATTTCTCTTCAAATACTTCTTCGGAGAATCTCGTTGCTGATTTCCTCGCGCGTAGGCGCATCGCCAGGGGATCAGGAAGCGAAAGGGCTGCTTCGTATCCTGCTGCAAACTCGGCTGCAGTTGATCCGTGGAAGCCTAGAATCGTTACGTCAGTATACTGTTATCTGAGTCCAGTTTCCTTATTCTCCAGACTTACCCGTTGGCTGGCCATCAACTTCAGTGACAATGTCCAGCTTGGGGCCACCGCTATCGTGGACCACGGAAATCAACCCGGCGGCCTGGTACTCCACGACGCCGATTCCAAAGTGCTCGTTCCACATTCCATTGACGCCCACAGAAGCTTTCCTCGACCAGTCAAGAATCTCTGCCCAAGAAGCGTTGATATGAAATAGGACACGATCCTTGATACCGAGCTCATTCGCCATTAGCCGCAGCTTGTAGACCCTCTTGGAATCCGAGTCATCTCGAACGCTTCCAATGAGAACGAGTTTTGCTTTTTCTGCAGCTTCCGTCTTCGTCTTGACGAAATCAGCAAAAGACTGGAGAACGAGCGGGTGGTTCTTTTCAGGGCGAAACTGCGCAATATATATGAGAATCGGCTCTCGCATCTTCTCGCTCTCTGCGGAAACGTCGACCTCCTTCTCAAATTCGCTGACGGCCACCGGGGGATATACGACAGCAATTGGGTTCTCTCGGTCTTTTCCTCGACGGTATGGGCCCCACAAGCTCTTTACATGACCCTGGGTCCATGTAGAATTCGTCATGACGACGTCGATGGAGGATCCAACAATAGAGTAGAGAAGAGCAAACAAATGCCAGTATGCCTTCTTCACGGCCCCCTTGGCTCCGGTGCCCCGACCAGCATTGACTCCCTGGGAGCCCACAGCAGATGTAGGATCTAGAGATTCTAGCATGTCGGTAGAGATTGTCGGATAGTGTACATAGGCACCAGTGGGCACACTTCGGAATAAGAGCTTCGAGAGGCTGAGTGCAAATGCGTAACCCATGGTATCAATAAAAACATCGGGCACCAGCAGGGAGAAGGCGTCCCAGGCGAGTACTATCGAACCCAAAGACTGTCCCAGGAGCGTAAAGACTGGCCACCTTGACGCAAGAACCCAGCGTGTCTTAGAGAGGTCGAGGAATTGGACAGTCGGGGCGTGGAGCTCGATATTGAATCGGGTCTGGATTTCAGTTTAATAAGACTGTCTCTCCGTGTCTGATCTTGATTCTAGATTCTCACCTTGATTCGGTTTAGAACCGCACCTTTGGTTAGAGTGCGATCTCCGGTATACACAAAGCACTTGGCTCTCGGCCATCGATCTTGTGTCGCACGAATGGCAGCCCACAAGACTCGCTCTCCGCCACCTCCAGCATTGCTGACGCGGTGTTAATGAAATGCAATGGGGAGTCATCGGAGGGACGGCAACAAGGGAGGGGCCGCGGCCACTTGGAGAGAATCATACCAGAAGGGGTGGAAGAAGCCAACTACTCCGTCCCAGTCTTTGGAGTCCTTGAGGTTGCCGTTTGCATCCAGTGAATCATTAGTCGTGCTGCCTGACTCTGGGCGTTGTTGCAAGTATTTCTTGTGTTCTTCATCCATTAAGCTGACCAGGTGCTTTCGCGTGCCATCCGTCTTGACTCGCAATATCCATCCGATGCCAGAAGCGATGAGGGGAAGAACGAAGAGCAGAATCAACGGCGAGGTTGCCACAAAAGTCACAAAGATGGCCATTGAGGAGGAATTCAGCCCAAGAGCAGAAGACGGCTGGCTGCATGTCGCCGCCTCTGCCGAGCACTTGTCCGCCATGGGCAGGCCGGGAAACTCGTTCTCGCTTTGATATTGGCGATGCCTGGTTTGGGGGCCTTTCCGGTCGAGCTGCTGATGTCTGGTTATTTAAATGCCCGCAATGCCACACGCCTTGACGCGACAGCAGGTGGCATTGCCAGAGACAGAGACAATGGAGGGGAGAAATGAGAGTGAAAGGTGAGAGGTGTAGAAGGAAAGCAAGCATGTGGGGGAATCTGCCTGTATGACTTGCTACTAAGGTACATTATTGACAGCTTGTCCCAGGCACTGGCTCCAGTTTGGGACCACTATGAAGCCACTGTCGAGCAATTCTGTGGCGCCAGCTTCAGGCAACTGTGGCTTGAGCGCTGAATGGATTTCTTCGGGACCCACTCACGGGACTTTATCACGCTTCGGTCTTTGTTCTCATGACGACTGGGCTCTCTACTTTTATATTGCAATTGTCCATGTGCTGAATCGAGACTTATTAATCAATCAATGGTATTGTGGCACATCCTTTAACTGACCTTATTCTGGACAATTCGGGTCACGTTCTCACTCCCATCGGCTTCAAAGCTATGACTGGCCATGGCTTTCTTCAGCAAATCAGTCAAGGGCCTCGCCGCTCGTGGTAGCAGGGCTTCGCTTTCGCCTTCACCTTCACATCTAACTCAAACACCCTTTCCTGCAATCCGAAGCAGAACCAGTTCAATCCCAGGACATCGCAGCTTTCACCTGAGCGCCGTAGGAGATGCCGTCCTGTGGACAGCTGACAGTATCACCTTCATCCACCATGCCGGGCTGCCCTGGTTCATCTCTATTCCCCTCGTAGCTGTCGGCGTCAACTTTTCATTTCGACTCCCAATTCAGTGCTACACAAGGCGCCTCGTGGTCACCAGAAACAAGTTGACGCCTCTTGTCACAGCCTGGAGCTCCCGACATGCGGCGACTGTGCCGAAAGGCCAAGGTGAAGATGCAGCCCGACTTTGGCGGTTGCGGGTAGCTGGTTTGACAGAGCGGTCTCGTGCACGGATATATAAAAGCTGGGGTGTCCAGAGATGGAAGTCATTTGCCCCTTTCCTGAGCATGGCTCCCTTCATTATCGTCTCAGAAGCTCTCAGACGCCTTTGTGGTGCCCCCACGGGATGGCTCAGCCATTCATTTGGACTGGTAGATATCCAGGCTGTTTCATCTGCCGTAGAGATGTCTCGCCGCTATCTTGATGAATCCCTGGTGGACGGCGGTTGTCTCTGGTTTACAGATCTTACCGCCATGGATCCTTATTATGCGCTTCCCATCATCTGCTCGGCACTGCTTGCCCGGACGTCATGGGGGAGGCTGTCAAAGGACCAGCTTCGGGCCTTGCTGAGTGTCAGTCCGCCTCAGATGCCACAAACACCTGCTACCAGGATTCGGACAGCGGTAGGCCGAACACTTCTTTTAGTCCCCCTCTTCCCCATCCTCTTTGCCGACCTACCCAGCGCAATTTTCTTGTACTGGGCATCGACGTTTGCCCTCAACGATGTCAACGAGGCCATCCTAGGGAGACTATATCCACAAAAATCACCGGCATCTTCAAAACCTACTCCGAAGCCGGCGGCAGTACTGCCATATCTACGAGGAGTGGTAGATTCCAAGGAACAGCCAGGTCCGAATAGATAATAAAATTTTGATTTCAACGCGCTCAAGGTAAAATTCCAATATTGTCCAAAGTGATCCGAATCCTACCTATATACATCTTCGAAAAAAACGAGGTCAGGACATTGTATAAACCAGCCACAAAACACGCCTGGACAAAAGAAAAGAACAAGCAAAAGGAAAGAAGAGGAAACTCCGTGTAGAAACAAAGATCACTAATTAGCCCGGTGTATCGTCTCGCGCAACTCGCATTCAGCCAATGAAGATCGCCAGAAGCACAATAGTCAAAATGACGGCCATTATAAGAAGCAAGCAGCAGCCCTTGTTGCGCGCCGCCTTTTGGTATCGAGCGGCTTGACGAGTCTCTACGTCAGCGCCGCGGGTGCTTTCGTGGATGTTTTCAACGGTATCAGAAATGGTAATGAGTTGCTGGCCCTGCTCGGTGACAATCTGTGCCACTTGCTTGAATAGCACATTCAAGTCGCCAACGCCCTGCTCGATGTTTCGGATTTCCTCTTCTCGCTCGATGATCAAGGCTTCCTGGAAATCCACCTCGTCCTGTGGGGCCAGTTGCGATAGTTGCTGCTGCTGTTGCAGTTGTAGCTGTTCCTCTCCCCCGGCGCCAGATATTTCTGATGCCTGCGCCTCTCGGGCCGCAGTGATGGATGCGCGCTCTTTTTCCAAAGCCTTCCTTTGCAGACTCTGGAACTCCTGGAGAGCAGTCTGAAAATCGCTCGAGACCTTTGTCTGTTCGTACTTTTGTTGTTTCTGGCAACATGAGTCAGCTCATCATCATTCCGCATGGCAAGATGCAAGCGCAGACGTACGGTAAGATCCTCCCATGTCTGCAGCTTCTTCACGCCATCGCCAATGTCCTTGCAAATCTCCCGAGACTTCTCCATTGTGTTGTGAACCCGCTCCCGCAAGCGAGGGGTATCTTTCTTAGTCCCCAAGACGTTGACATCGTTGGCAAGCTTGCGGTTATTGCTTAGCAGGGACTGCAGTTTGTTTTTCAGCTCGTACTGAAGGTCTTGGAACGCAGGGTCGTCAGTGTAGCCGGCGCCGCCCTGGCCGGCCTCGAGGCTGTTGAGTCGGTCGTATGCCATGGTCGCGGCGGTTCACAGGGCGGAGTAGAAACGGAACGGGAAACGCGAATAGGGGAATATGGTCCGTATTGCTGGTATATAGTGTATAAGCGCCGCAGAAGGATAGAAGCCGACGAAATGCGATGCGATTCTAGCGCTTGCGAGCAACAAAGACAGCCAAGACGAGCCGTTCGGGATGCAAAACGGAAGATGAATGAAACCCGCTGGGACGATGGGGCTCTACGTAACCTGTTGCGACGGCCGAGTTACGACATGCATGCAAGTCACTTGGGCGATGGCGCGCCAATCAGAGGCGACGCCACCCATTCCACCTTTGCTTATCGCCACGTGATGCGCCCAGATAGAGCCAGGCTTGGCGCGTCTAGCGCAGCTCTGCACAGCTTCATGGTTGCTTAGCCGGTGATTTTTCTTTTATTTACTCCGTTCATTACATCTCGTCCACCCACGCATTGATATCCCATCTCGTCCAACGTCCTTTCTCGACCCGACGTTCCATTTCTCCGAGGGAATGCGCCGCGACCATGGCGGGCACACAAACGCGGCGAGCCCCCTATAAGGACACACTGCAGCCTGCGTTGCATCGACGCTTCTCCTCAACAGCTAGTCTGTTGTTGGCCGTGTCGTACCTCCAATCGATCTTGCTGAGCAGCTGGGACTCCTGTGAGAAGCCAATCCCTCCCCCCCGGGCCTTCTGAGTGCCTCTCTCTAACCAAGGGCGGAATGGAATGATACAGATTTTTGGTCTTGGTTCCCTCTAGGCCCAGCAGGCTTTCGAACGCTGCTGCTGTTCGCGTGCGGTCTCACCATTCTCGTTCTCCGAATCGCATTCTACCACGTGGGCATAAAGACGACAAGCTCAGGACTGCATAGCCTTGCATCTGCGCTTCTCAGTCCCCGAACCTACGAGACAGCCTTTTGGTACGGTACTTCGAGTCTGCTCTACTGCGCCATCTATCTAGGAACGACAGATGAGGATTCAAATCTTCATTGGATCAACTACTTTAGTGGCGACCGCGCCAGGCTAAACGAGCGACCTGTCTTTTTGGCCTGCTACATGATCACGTTCGCGCTCATTCAGACTGTTGAGCATTACAGACATGATACCGACCGTCTGGATCTCGGCGCGCTGGAAAGGAAGCCTGCGGCGGAGCAAAAGAACACAGGTATCATATCAGGATCCCTTCAAGCTGTTCTGGAGGAGCTGCCTATGGCCCTGGCTGAATGCTTCAAGCTGGCACTCATGACTATACCTGCGACACTCATCCTTTACTTTTTCTTCCTGAGATCGTTTGCCTGGTCGTGGACTTTGACATTCCTCCGTCCGTTCTACAACCTGCCCAGAACTAACATGCTTCCATCGTCCTGGCCCTCGGATATCTACCTCTTGGCTCGTTGTGTTTTAGCAGGAGTTGGTGTTGGATTTTTGTGGGCAGCCGGTAACAGGGCTTTCTCAATTTTCATGGTTAAGAAGCCTCTGAAGAACGACAATCCCTTGACGTCTGATTCCAAGGACCCCAATGGCAGTCTTCTTAATGGTCTTAAGAGCAAGAAGCTCTCCATCAAGGTAAGGATACGAAATCGGGTTAATATCATATATAATGTTTTGAATGCTGACAAATGGAATCATAACAGTCCTTTGCCATGTGGGAATTGGCCCTCACAGCTCAAAACTATGGACCCCGGAGGCAAAGTATTTTCAACGATATTGACCGCCAAGGTGGCCCCATGTGGTCTCAGATATACACAATCTGCATGGAGACTCTAAAAAGCATCGAGTCAAATGTTGATGCATATGGACAACCAGCAGCACACGCAGCTCCTGAAGCCGCACAGATCGAAGAAAAGCAACGCTCGTCAGCTCCGTTGAGGGAAGATACTATTTTCGCCAGCCAGTCCCGACAAGCAACCCTTCGGACTGGGGTTGAAAAAGCTCTGGACAAACTTGCACGGAACCCTGGCTCGACACCCGCTTCAGAGCTTAGCCCTATCGCTCGCAAAACCTGGCAGAGTGCCAAAGACCGAGTGTTGAGCAAAGAACAGCAAGACGCAGTTTCTCCTGACCATTTAATGGACCAAGCCAGACAGGTGGCCATTCGCCTTATATCAATTGGATGGATTGGCGATATAATCCGGCAAAGCTTCCGAACGCAGTTTGCCGCCGCAGTCCTGGGCGGTTCATTTGCCGAGCCAACCTTGCACGCGAACGCAGCCACTGCACTCTGCCAATTGGCGGTACACAGCTTGGCAGAGGACTCATATGGCAACGTTCACAGAGATGTCCCCAGCATAATCCGGACCCTAGCATCAATCATCAAGAAAGTGGAGGGGCTGAAGGCACAATTTCCTCTGCATTGGACTGACGTAACGGGATTGAAGGAGTGTCCCGAGGTGGACGAGGTGGTGGAGGCGTTAAAGACGGGCTTGGAGCAAGTCATTTCCAAATTCGAGCCCTACAGCACTGATCTGAGGCTTACGCCTACCGACTTGCGGATCGCAAAGGAAGCTATTGGGAAACCAGTAGAGCAGGCACCCAAGCGGAGAGAAGTGACACCCGAGCCCAAAAAAAGAGCTTCCATTGAGACAAGAACGAATGGAGATCGGGCAGAGAGGAAACCCGCACGAGCAGACTTCAAGCGGGTAGAGTTCAAACGGGTAGAGTTCAAGGAGCCGGAGATGGAGCAGGTTCGATAGCGAAAGCAGGGCTTTGTGAGACGAAGATGAGCTGGATGAGCAAAATGTACTTATAAGAACTGGAACTGGGAATTCCTTGGGGGTTATGAATGTCGCATATCGCATGAGACGATACCGGAGTTTGAGGGTTCACTATAATCAACAATACCAAACTACCTAAACTACATGTTGGCCCGTAAAGAAACAAAGAAATGAGAAAAGAAACAAATAATCGAAACATGGAAACAAAACAAAACAGCAGTGTAATGTCAAATAATGTCAACCTTTGTACGGCTGCATAAGGCAAAGTGCCAGCCAAGCCCAATACTCTG